>NC_057745.1:18324859-18403652 GCF_004010195.1 Chiloscyllium plagiosum | reverse complement strand
TCAAGAAGAAGACTGCAGGTCAGGAAGGCGGTGCCGGGCTGGAAGGATCCGGCTGAGACAAGGTGGGGGGGAGGGGGAATGAAGAAACTGGTCAAGTCCACATTGATGCCTTGGGGTTGAAGCATTCCGGGCAGAAGATGAGGTGTTCTTCCTCCAGGCATCGGGTGGTGAAGGAGTGGCGGTGGAGGAGGCCCAGCATCTGCATGTGGAATAAGCTCCATGGACTGGAATATAAATAAGACTAAAATCAAATTGTGCTGTTTGAATTGTTGACTGGCAGCAAGACAACCATGATTCAGAATATGTGTGTAGAATAGTTTTGTGCGTGACCAATAACAGCACAGGGTCATGTGGTACGATCACTTTAAACTATTAGAATTCCTCAATGTGAGTTGGTCACGAAATAAGAACACAAAAAAGAGTTTCAAGAGCAGACCAAGCTTCCCAACTCACCATAACATCGGTTTAAGCTTTTAACCATCTTGCTGAAAATATAATCAAAATAACTTTTCGTATTCTCTCTGTTATTCACAAGAACTCATCACGTATAATATTCTCCATGATTCAAGAACACCTTCTGAGAGTATGGTATTTGAGCAGACTTGTGAAGGAATGATCAATGTGTTAGCTGGAATATATGTCAAACTATTTCTTATTCAACGAATCATTCTTGTCAGAAATTCATGTTGACTTATCCCAGTGGTACTGTGTCTGTTTAAAGTTAAGCATTATCTAGTTTGCAGAATCTATTCTACATGTAAATGTTTAATTGCCAGCTCTCACTATTGAGGGATGCTTGTTGTTATTAGCTGGATCAACACAACTTCTAGTCCTGTTTTTGATAGAAATATTTCAACTATCTTTTACTCCAGGACTAGAGTTTTCCCTCTTTGAAGACTTCTTTGCTCTTTCCTAATTCTTTAGAACCTTCTCCATTTTTCTTTTCATTATTTCGTACGATTCTTTCATAGGACAAAGCCAGTATTTGTTGCATGGCTGCTGGCAATGACTAACACTCCCAATCCTTTAATCTATGACCAGTCACGTGGAGACAGAATGTAACACTTCCTCTGGCCATCTTTCACCCTCTTGTACAAAAGTGACCTTTTGTTTTTATCAAAATTAGAGCGGTGCTGGAAAAGCACAGCAGGTCAGGCAGCATCCGAGGAGCAGGAAAATTGATGTTTTGGGCAAAAGCCCTTCATCAGGACGCTACCTGACGTGTTGTGCTTTTCCAGCCCCGCTCTAATCTTGACTCTAATCCCCAGCATCTGCAGTGCCCACTTCCGCCTTTTGCTTTTATCGTTTGTCTCCGGAAGTAGAGAAACACTCAGAAACTCAGTACCTCAGACTTAAAACCCATCCTACTTCTCTGAAGTGAAGTATCCCCACTTTAAGAAGAAATTAATGAAGGCAATGGTCGCTAATTGTTCACTTCACTTGCATCTACATGCAACATGAGTCAGGGTCTGACCTATTACCAGGAAAGAGTCTTGCTCCAGCTTATTTCAGAGATAGTTCTCCCTTTAATATACAGCTTATATTAAAGAAAGAATGACTTGCATTTATATAGCCCTTTTCATGTACTTTATACCAAGTGAAGTACTACTGGGTGTATTCATCAGTTGTAATATAGGACAATCACTAATCAATATGTGCACAGCCAAACTCCTGCAAACAATACTGTTATAATAACCAAAGGAAAACATTGGCCACAACTCCAAGAATAACATTTCTGCTCTGCTTCAAAGTGGTGACATTGGATCCTCTACATCCACCTAAGGAGCCAAATGGATCCTCATCTTAAAATCTCATCTAAAGGGCAGCACCTACAATGTAGTAACACCCACCTCCTAAACACCTGAGTTCTTCACTGGAGTTTTAGCCTTGATTGATATACTTAAGCCCTGAATTGGGCCTTGAATCCAAAACCTTGTGATTCAGAAACGCCCAGTGGGCAGCACGGTGGCACAGTGGTTAGCACTGCTGCCTCACAGCGCCAGAGTGGAGTTTTAGCCTTGATTGATATACTTAAGCCCTGAATTGGGCCTTGAATCCAAAACCTTGTGATTCAGAAACGAGAATGCTACTGAGCTTCAATAAATACACATTATGCAAATTTAGTGGCACTGTGAAGCTTAAATTGAGTTGGTTCACTGTGGGGCCTTGTACCATTTACCAAGTGACCAGTTAGGGGCAAAGGAATAACATTCGTCATTGTAGTGATTGGAACCAGGCTGACCTTATTGACTATGAGGTCATTGATTGAGGTTGTTACCTGGCCAATTCACTAAAGCCTTGGCTGACCAATATAACCAGGAAATTGGAATCTCTTTAATTGAGGTGACTGACTCTGAGCTGGCTGGCTACCTATAGCCATTGTACTGAGCACAAGTAAATAAAGGGTGACTTGGTGACTGGATACCAATCTCTGCGCAGTTATTTCATTGGTGATGGGAGAAAACAGGATGTGTCTGAAGAACATTTGCTTACAACGTCATTTTGGAGTTAGGGGTAAACATTTCTAGCCTCATGCCTTTATTTGGGAAGCTTGACTCATTTGATTTTTACCGTCAAAGACTGGGCCCAGTATGTGGAAACAAAGCAATATCTTTTCCAGGTAAATGACATTGGGGCTTATGACTGCTTGCGGACCCCCAGCATTCTCGGTTGTAAGGAGCTTAATTGTCCCAGAGGCACCAGACACTGAAACCTTCCAAGAATTGATGGAGTTGGTTGAGGAATATTATGACCCCACACCTGCTCTAATTCTGAGAGACTATCAGTTTATTTGGCTGTTAGAGAGCTGGGGGAGTCCGTATCGGGATTATTGATGAGCTTGAGACGACTGGCAGAAGCATATGATTTTGGATTAACACTGAATGAGATACTGAGAGACCATTTGATATGTGGGCTGAATGATGTAACCATGCAGAAGCACCGACTGGTTAAAGCCCAACTGGACTTTGAACAGGCTCTACAATTGGCATTGTCATTAGAAAATGCAGCCAGTGGAACATGGGAACTGCTGTTCATCCCAATGCAAATGGACTCCCTCACCTCTACAATGAGCTGGTAGAACAACAGTTGAGTGTAGGCAATTGCAGAGTGTCATGCAGGGTATATCCTGAGCTGAGGGACCCTAGGCCAACCCACAGCAGAACCCAAGAGCAAAGCTGAGCTTCGGTCAAATGGCTAAAATGTTCTTCAGGATCCTGGCCAGCAAGCCATTGTATATGGAGCTGGTACATGGACTCAAGAAGCAAAGGAGTCCTACATGGCCTTACTTGAGTAAGAAAACTCATAGGCTGATATCCAGGAGAGTGCACCTCCTGGAAAGTTCCCCCTACATGTGGGTTGGAAAACTTAAATTGCTTAGTGACATCCAAGTTGGAACCATTTAAAGTTAATGTTTGGTTAAATGGTCACCCAGTTCCCGTGGAGGTTAACACCAGTGCAGATGTATCTGTGGTTGCAGAATCTGTCTTTACCAAGATTCACTTGGGACTTTAACCCTTAAGTTTGCACAAGACCGCAGACTGAGAACATACGCTGGGGAACCATTGCAGGTTAAGGGTATGACTTTGGCTCCGGTCTCCTTTGAGAAGCAGTTGGTGTAGCTACCACTGATAAAAGGCTTGGGCCGAAGCCTATTGGGGTGGAATTGGTTGAGAAAGATTCACCTTGATTAGATTGACATTTTTCAATTAGAAAATGGCTGCCTCAGAGAAGTCCTAGTGAAATACCCAGGTGTATTTCAGAAGGTATTTGGGACTATCAAACGAACCAAAGCCATTTTACATGTTGACCAGGAAACAATTCTGTGATTTTGCAACACCCACCTGGTGCCATTTGACTTGCAGGCAGAAGTAGAGGAAGGCTGGAGAGTGAAGGAAGTATCAAACCAGTGCAGTTTGTGAAATGGGCAGCATAGATTTTACTAATTGTGAAATCTGACAGCTTGGTTCACCTTTGTGGGGATTTTAAGCAAATGGTAAACTGCTTCTCACAGCTTGATAAATACCCAATCTCTCACATAGAGGGCTATCCTTTAAGAAGTTGTAATGAGCCATGCTTACCTATAATTGCGACTGGATGAGGAATCCCGGAAGTATGCTAAAATTAATATCCATAAGGATTTATACCAATATATCAGACCACTATTTGGGGGTATCATCAGCCTGCACCCTTTTCCAGCAGATCAATGGCTACTCCAGGTTGCAATTTATCTTGTTGAGGTACTAATAATAAGGAAGACCAATAAAGTGCTCTTGGAGAACTTGGACATAGAGCTTAAATGTTTCTCCCAAGCAGGTGCATGCCTTAAAGGGGAAAACTGTGTTCCAGGCACTTCAAGTGACCTAATTGGGTTACAGAGCCAACAAAACTGGGTTACATCCATTGGAAGAGAAAGTGAGGGTAATCGAAGGAGTCCCGGCTCCCAAGTCTCTGCCAGAGCTTTCCTTGGGTTACTGAATTATTACAGAAAGTTCATATATAACCTGGCCTCTATCTTGACACCCTTACACCTGCTATTGAGAAAGGGTCAGCCTTGGAAATGGTCGCTGAGCCAAAAGGTAGCCTTTTGGGAAGTGAAAAAGCAACTATCGTCCACTAAGGTGTTGGCTTACTATGTTCCGAAGCGCAAAGTAGTGCTGACATGCGATGCCTCTCCTGACAGTATTGGAGTAGTTTTGGCTCACCAGTGGCCCAATGGAGAGGAACACCCGATAGTGTATGCTTCCCAGACTTTGGAGGATGTCGAACGCAACTATGCCCAGATAGAGAAGGAAGGTTTGGCAGTCATCTTCGGTGTGAGGAAGTTCCACCAGTACAATTATGGATGGGAATTTGTCATAGTGACAGATCACAAACCCCTGTTAGAGCTACTAAAGGAAGACAAGGCAGTGTTGCCCATCACTTACAATAGAATTCTGCATTGGGCCATTATTCTCAGTGCGTACAAGTTTGTTAGAACACCATCCGCGATGCCAAGTGGCTGATGCAGATGCCTCGAGCCACCATCAACTGGCAAATACCCCACTGGTGTTGCCTCCCCTTGAAGTGTCTGTTTTGGTTTTGAACTTCCTGGACATCCTTCCAGTCACTGCTGACAGTGTCTGACTGTCGTGGCAAAACTAAAACAGCCGGTGGTAATGGGAGTAACAGAAGGGCTATCACAACTGAAGGTTGAAACCTTTCTGGACCCAGCGAGATCAGATCACTGTATTATTACGGCATAATACTGTGGGGAGCAAGAGTGATTGTTACGAGTATCACCACCAGATACTAGCTGAATTCCACCAGGGGTTTCCAAAATGAAGATGCTAACAAAAGGCTATGTCTGGTGGCTGGGATTGGATGCCATTGGTGGGGTAATGCCCAGAGTGCCAACAAAGACAAGGATACCACCAGCGGTGCCCCCACATTCATGGGAATGGCTGGGTAAATCCTGGGCTCAGTTGCATGCTGACTATGCCGATCCTTCCATAGTTAAAAATCACACAACACCAGGTTATAGTCCAACAGGTTTAATTGGAAGCACACTTGCTTTTGGAGCAACGCTCCTTCATCAGGTGATTGTGGAGAGCTCGATCGTAACACAGAACTTATAGCAAACATTCTTCATCACCAGATGAAGGAGCGTCGCTCCGAAAGCTAGTGTGCTTCCAATTAAACCTGTTGGACTATAACCTGGTGTTGTGTGATTTTTAACTTTGTACACCCCAGTCCAACATCGGCATCTCCGAATCACGATCCTTTCATAGTCCTGGTCACTGTGGACCCCCTTTCAAAGTGGTTGAATGTGCATAAAATTTGTTCGGCAAATGCAGGGATGACAATTGAGAAGCGAAGGGTATCGTGCGCGATACACTGACTTCCAGAAATATTGGTCATGGACAATGGGAAGTCATTTACCAGCAGGGAATTCAAATATTTCCTGAAGTCAAATGGCATTCAGCACATCCAGACAGCTCCAACTCATCCATCATCCAATGGTCTAGTGGAAAGAGGGGTCCAAACATTGAAGGCATGCTTAAATAAGCAGCCTACAGTGTTCATTGATACCAGACTGTCCAGGCTCCTGTTCTATTATAGGGCCACCCCCAAATGCAACAATAGAGATAGTTGCAGCAGAGTTGTTGATGAGAAGACCCCGCACCAACTTATACCTGCTACTTCCAGAGCTGGAGTGGGAGAGTGAAATGGCAGCAGGAACATACCAACACTAAGGGAGAGAGACAATTTCATTCAAGGGATGACGTTTGGTGCTGGAACCATGAAAACAGCCCTGTATGGATAGGAGCTGAGGTTGATGTGAGGTCAGGTCCCATCATTTACAAAGTTTGGGTAGGTGATACAATCCTGAACAAACATGTGAATCACCCGAAAGCTGTCACTTTGCAAATGGGGCAGGAGCAAAACATACCTGGCCCCTCAGAACAGCCAGTAGGCCCCTCGGAAATCATACGTTCTCCCCCTCCATCTAGCGTCAAGCAAACCTGAGGTTGAAATAGCTGCAGCCTTGATAACATTACCACGAGAAGAAGAGGAGGAAGCTCTCCCAAGACGATCCGGACGCTCCAGTCTGATACACACCGCCCATGTCAGTGTCTGAATCAGAGGAACAGGACTTGGGTAAAAACATTGCAGGAAAATCTACAATCCAAAGACCAGGCCTACTTCCCCGGACTTAGGCAAGGAGGGATGTAGTGATTGGAACCTCGTTGACTGCGATGTCATTGATTGGTCCAGGTTAACAACCTTAATCAGGAAAGCATTGGCTGACCAATATAACCAGAAAAAAAAGCACCACCACTCTTTGGTGGTAGTGTGGGGGTTAAGGAAAAAATATATATAACAGGTTATTGGAATATAAATAAAGATTTTTTTTAAAATATAACCAGGAGATTAGAATTTCCTGCATTGAGGCAACTGACTCTGAGCTGGCTGGCCACAGCCAGTGTACTGTGCACAAGTAAATAAAAGGGGACAGGATACCAATCTCTGGGCAGTTATTTCAGTCACTAAGAATGTGCAAATTCGAACAGCACACTCAGTAATGTACATTCAAATCTCTTTTAGATATTTTCAGATCATTTTTAGAGTATCCTGTTTGTTTTCCTTTACATTTAAACGGGAAGTTTAATAGCAATATGAAAAAGGCACTCTGAAAATGAAAGCATCAGAAAGACATAACTGAATTTGTGCTTTGTGTTTTGCACATTCCGTGAAGAACGTTATTCCTTTGCCCCTAACCAGCAACTGGGTAAATGGTACAAGGTCCCACTCTGAAGCAATACTGATCACCTCGGTGAAATTAGGCTGGCAGAAATACTTTGGATTTAATGGTCAATCTACATTGCTGTCCATTCTGGTCTAAAAAAGTATTATTGAGCTTCTGTCCTCAACAGGTTTTCACTAATAACTCACCACATTGACAAAATGTCAGTTATGTAATCTGACCAGTTCTGGAAATAGTCACGATATTTGTTTTGCTTTAATTTGTTTACTCCAATGATGAACATGAGTCAGGGTAATTTGATGGGTTGTACACAGACTGCTAAAAGATTTTCCATCATCACTTTATAAAGACAGTGAGAAAATTTCCTGTTTATTCTTCCCTTAAAAAGTCATAAATACTACAACATTTTTAATTGATTCACTGAGAGATCCATGGAGGAGTTGCCAAAGGCACCTCATCTGATTTTTCTGTCTTCCCTGTGTTAAATGGTGGCATTAAAGCAGAACTAAGCTTTGCACATCAGGAATCAGAGATACAATATATCTCTGTATTAAACAAGTTCAGGTATTGCGTTGAAAACATAATCTTGCCTCTGTAGGATACCAAAGGACTCTCAGCAAGTGATTGGAAGGAAAACAGAATGTTGTATACAGTCAGCTCTGCTAGAACATGGTTGTTCTATTCTTGTGCAATCCTGTGTTATAAGGAAATCTTGCAGTAGCAGCACCATTTAAACTTATGGGGCCAGAATCACGTTATAACTAATACATACTTAAACACTTTGTGCTTTAGATTAGATTTCTTACAGTGTGGAAACAGGCCCTTCGACCCAACAAGTTCACACCGACCGTCCGAAGAGCAACCCACCCAGACCTATTCCCTTACATTTAGCCCTTTACCTAACACTACAGGCAATTTAGCATGGCCAATTCACCTAACCTGCATATTTTTGGACTGTGGGAGGAAACCCGCACAGACACAGGGGGAATGTGCAAACTCCACACAGACAGTTGCCTGAGGCGGGAATTGAACCCTGGTCTCTGGTGCTATGATGCAGCAGTGCTAACCGCTGTGCCACTGTGTCCCCAATTTGTCAGTTAGGTTATAGTGAATTCAGGTTAATGAAACATGTTTTATAGCAGAATGACCTGTATTGAAAGTTGTTATATATTAAAGTCGGGATATTTTACTCCAATTGTATAGTGAGTTTCTCCCATTTTTCTTTGTAGGTTTTTACCCTTGCATTTAGACATAGAATGCCACACAGCGTATGTTTCATTTATAGTTTTTGCTTCTTTCTCCTTCTATTTTTTACCTTCTTTGCTTCTCTTTATTTTCTCAATTATTTTCTGCTCCATTAAGAATTACAGGCCTTGAAGCAGCAGAATTCTACCTGTACATGGCATCCCTTTCAAATAAAAGAGTGATGAAATCATGCGGTTTTCTATTGTTAATTTTTTTTAATAATATATTTTTATTAAGAAAAAATAGATTTTTCAATATTACAACAAATACAAAACAATGCAATTCACAACAGTACAAAAACAGTACAAAACTAAACTCAAATAATTAAAATAAATTCCCAACCCACCCTCCTATACGAATGTACAAACATACGTAGAGAAGTATAAAATTTAAAAAAAAACAAAACTAGCTATTTAACTAACTAAATAAATATCTAACAACAACCAAATAAATAGTAATAACTCAGCCCAGCCAAACAAAACACTCATACAGTTCCTCCTCCCTGGATATTGGACTCATGAAACATAATCATTACCAAAAGCCCTTGTTAGTGTGGTAGATAAATCTGTGTCCAAGTATTTCAAAAAGGGTTGCCTGTATGAGTCTTTAACACATTTCAACAATTTAAATGAGAGATTTTTCCTTACCAACATAGCCACTCCCCTACTTCTGGTATTAAATGATGAAAAATAAACTCGGTCAAAGCCATTCTGCTGTAATTTCAGATGCTCCTTGTCATCCAAATGTGTCTCCTGTAACAAAGCAATATTCACCTTCTCCTTTCTAAGACTCAAGCATACCTTCTTCCTCTTAATTGGTGAGTGACTTCCCTTGATATTCCAGGTACACCATTTAATAAAATAATTAGCCATAACCTTCTGCAATTACATTTAAATTCCAGAGACGAGGAACCCGAACCACAAATTGCTGAGCCTTAGTGTCGCATGGTCCACCAAATGTAAAAACTACATAAACTAAAACCACTACATTAACCAAACATAAAAAATTATTAAAAATAAAAAACAACAAAAACGAGAAAACAAGCCAACATATAAAGCGCCAATAGCGCTGAGTAGGGGAACTCACCCTCTGCCCGGAGGGGGCAACTACCCGTCCCGAACTGCGCATAAACAGGCATCTAACCATTGCAACCACCTTCACTTCTCCCAGCTAGAGCCATATCACAACCGCAAGCTAAAAAGAATAAATACCCCATAGAATATCAATATGAATAAAAAAAATTCTTTTATAAAAAAAAGGAATAAATACCCCACCCAACCTTTGGTATGTCCTAACCTAGAAATTTAAAATGTACATAGTTTGAACCAAATTATTATCAATAGAGGGAAAAAAAGGGGAAAAACAAAGCTCCAACCGGATTTCCTCCATTTCTTTTACAGAATGATAAACACATACGCAAGCAACAATATTCATACATACTACAATTGTTTAAATTAGGTTAGTTTGTCCACAAAGTCTCTTGCCTTCTCCGATGTGTCAAAGAGATGCATGAATCCATCTAAGGTGATCCGAAGCACTGCCAGATATCTCGGAGTACTGAATCCCAAGCTCCTTCAATCTTCTCTTGACACCATCAAACGATTTTCGTTTCTGGATCACCGCCGCTGAAAAGTCTTGAAAAGACATGATCTTAGACCCCTCATAAATTAGGGCCTTTGGATCCTTCCCCTGGAGTCTGGAAGCCTCCATGACTCTCTTGTTATCCCAGTAATGATGGAACCACACAAGGAAAGGACGAGGGCGTTGACCCAGACCCAACCTCCGTGCTGCAACCCGGTGAACCCTCTATCTTCAATCCTCTCATGCCAGTCTCCAAGTCAAGGAATTTCGGAAGCCAGTCTTCAACAAATTCCGCAGGCCGCTCACCTTCCTTACCCTCAGGCAGACCGATGATCCGAATGTTTTTTCTCCTGCCCCTGTTTTCAAGATCATCCACTTGGTCACTCAAATTACGAACCTGTGTCTTCAGGGCTTGGATCTCTTCCTTAAATGACCTGGCATCAGCTTCCACCACTGTGATCCTGTGCTCCACCTCATCCGTCCTCTTCTCCAGGTCTCCCAGCTGCTGCTCGTGCTTCTGCAGCATGAGAGAGACTGGAGCCAGCTTCTCTTCAATCTGTTTCCCCAACATCTCGCGAGATTTCGAGAGCTGGTTCACCAAGTCCTGGAGAGTAATCGGCTCCGAGGCTGCTACAGGCTGAGCTGCAGGCCCGCCCTCAGATGCTCCTCCTCCCTTTTTAGGCATTTCTGGACAGCTGAAAATACAGGTAAGTCAATTTTTAAATGTTTCTTGGGGCTCCACAATCTTTCCAATGCCCCAAGAAATCCTGATGACCTGGGTTGGGTGGGTTAAAGGACCGTGCTGCTCCTGCTGTGATGCGAAGCTCTGCAGTGTGATCTTCTCAGATCGCCGTCATCTTAGATCCCCCAGAGTAATGACTTTGAGAGGGTGTCAACATGGGATGTGACTAAGGGCAGGTGAACTATGTGGCCTGGTAATTAAACAGCGATTTGGTACGAAGGTGGAATTGTATGTGCAAGAAAGCATCAACCGTGCCACCTACATGTCTCCAGAAATGCGTGTTTGTGGCTGCTGTGCAATTATATTGACAGTGAGAAGCAACTTTCTATTGCCAAAGCTTGCCAGATGTAAGGCCATGCTTCAAAACAACACTGGCACTATGCGATACCAATCTATTCTAGGTTCTTCCGAACATAGCGAGCAGGAGAATTCAGCAAGAATCTGCAGAAAGGGGTGGGATAGGTAGTTAATGAGGTGAGTTTGTGTCCAGAGCTCAAGAAAACCCACTAGCCCTCTCAAAGAGAAACGCTCAAATTAACTCAACAATAATAACAGTTAAATCAAAGATCGTCAGCTCCTTGTTTGTGAAAATCCCTCAGGGAGTTGTTATTGCTGTCCTTACTAAGATTAGCTATATAATACATATGTAATGATAGAACATTGCACAGATAATCTCTGTACTGAGTAAATAACCAACTTAGTCTGTTTTGGAACAGTCTTCATTAGAAGTGATGTTAGTCCTCTGTATAATGTAAATAGTTTAAATAATTAATAGATGGCTTCCCTGCATTGGTAATTCAAACTGTCTGTGAACTCAACCAACTAATGTGTGATCTGTGGATTAAATTAGCCCTTTAACTTCCAGCCGCAGCTTTAAGAGAAACCATGTGAGAATATTTGCAGTGAACTGTAAAAAAACAAAATGGCTGCCCCAAATTTGAGCTGAGGCAGCCTGACCTATTGTATTAGAACTAATTCTTGCTGCTCGGCTCGTGCCCAATCCTTCAATGAAATTCTAATCTTGCCAATCCCATTGCAGCCTGCCAAAACCCTATCCCACTGTTTCCTCCTGAGTTCTGTCGACAGTTTAGGGCAGTTTGAATTTGTTCAGGTTGCGCTGCTCTGGAAGCAAGGCCATATATTGGTCATTTTTATAAATGACTTAGACGCAGGCATAGGTGGATGAATTAGTAAATTTGCAGATGACACTAAAGTCGGTGGAGTAGTGGACAGTGTGGGAGAATGTTACAGGTTGTAGGGGGACTTGGATAAACTGCAGAAGTGGGCTGAGAGGTAGCAGAGAGATCTTGGAGTCAATATACATAGATCCCTGAAAGTTACCATCCAGGTGGATAGTGCTGTTAAGAAGGCATACGGTGTGTTAGGTTTCATTGGTAGAGGGATTGAGTTCTGGAGCCTCAATATCATGCTTCAACTATACAAAACGCTGGTGCGATCACAATTGGAATATTGTGTACAGTTCTGATCGCTATATTTTGGGAAGGATGTGGAAGCATTGGAAAAGGTGCAGAGGAGATTTACCAGGATATTGCCTGGTCTGGAGGGAAGGTGCTGTATTGTTCTATGTTCTATGGTGAGAGTTTATTATTCTTTGACCTTGGTCACTCAGTTACCTGGCTGGTGTAGGTTAGGTGCTGCATTTATGTTTTAAACATCTTAAAATATTGTTACCTTTTACCACCCAAAGCAATAGTCTTGCACGAACATACAAGCAAGTAACAAGAGTAGGCCACTCAGCCTTCTCGACAATTCAATAAAATCACAGCTGATCTAATTTTAACCTCAACTCCACATTCCTGCATATCTCCAATGACTATTATCCACTTGGTAATTAGAATCTAATTACTTCTGCCTTAAAAACAATTAAAAATTCTGCATTCACTGCCCTTTGAGGAAGGGAATTTCAAAGACATGACACTCTCTAGAAAAAAGTTTCCTCATCTCTGTTTTATGTGGGTGATCCCTTATTTTTAAATTATGATTATTCCACAAGAGGAAACAGCCTTCAGACACCAACCACTTAAGTCGCCTCATGATTTTATACGTTTCAATTAAATTGCCTCTCACTCATCTAAACTCGAGAAGAGAACAGTTCTGATGAAGCGCTTAAGCTCGAAACGTTGACTCTCCTGCTCCTCGGATGCTGCCTGACTGGCTGTGCTTTTCCAGTGCCACATGTTTTGACTCTAAACTCCAGAGGATACAGACTTAGGCTGTGTAGCCTTTCCTTATAAGGTAATCTGCTCATTTAAAGTAATGTTTAGTAAGCCTTCTCTAAAATAGTTTCCAATGCATTGATATTCTTCTGTAGGCACTGAAATACCTCCACAGAGGCCAGGTATCCTGTCACCAAGTTACCCTTTATTTACACATACAAAGCACTTGACATTAGTCTGGCTTCCTCAGAGTGAGCAAAACCTCTGACACTCCTGTTTACATCTATCAGCCGGGGTCCCCGATTGGACCTGATTAACAATCCCAGAGAACCCATATTCTATGAGGTCCACCTGGCTGACCTTGTTGCAATCACTACAGGTACAATGATCAGTACTATACAAAGTACTGCAAATGCAGTCTTCAACAAATTCCACAGGCCGCTCACCTTCTTTACCCTCAGGCAGACCGATGATCCGAATGTTTTTTCTCCTGCCCCTGTTTTCAAGATCATCCACTTGGTCACTCAAATTACGAACCTGCATCTTCAGGGCTTGGATCTCTTCCTTAAATGAACTGGCATCAGCTTCCACCACTGTGATCCTGTGCTCCACCTCATCCGTCCTCTTCTCCAGGTCTCCCAGCTGCTGCTCGTGCTTCTGCAGCATGAGAGAGACTGGAGCCAGCTTCTCTTCAATCTGTTTCCCAACATCTTGCGAGATTTCGAGAATTGGTTCACCAGATCCTGGAGAGTAATCGGCTCCGAGGCTGCTACAGGCTGAGCTGCAGGCCCGGCCTCAGATGCTGCTCTTTCCTTTTTAGGCATTTCTGGACAGCTAAAAAAACAGGTAAGTCAATTTTTAAATGTTTCTTGGGGCTCCACAGTCTTTCCAATGCCCCAAGAAATCCTGATGACCTGGGTTGTGTGGGTTAAAGGACCGTCCTGCTCCTGCTGTGATGCGAAGCTCTGCAGTGTGATCTTCTCAGATCGCCGCCATCTTAGATCCCCCTCTATTGTTAATTTAATCACTGATTTTGAGAAAGAAAATGATGGAACTTCCAAAGTCTAGACACAGAGAAGCCTTGGTATGCAGAAAATAGGTTTTACTGATATGAAACTGTATTTTCTTCCAGGAGAAATCTTCAGGTTCTAATTTCAGGATTTTATTTTAAAGTCATACAAGTAGTTTGTCATGCTGTTTTTAAGACAGCTAGATAGATTACTTAATGTGATTCAGTGCAGGCCATAGCCTTTAGTTTTGACTGTATTTGTAACTTAAGCTTTTTTATTGTTAAATAAAGAACTATTGGAAATTTGAAACCTTACATTTTAATCAGAAGGAGTTGTCAATGCCCTATCTACAGCTTTGTATAGACACACAAATTGATGCTGCTAATTGTCCAAACTCAGTTGTCCAGAGTTATTGTCCAGTTTTCTTCAATTAGTTTTCCAAACTTTTTTTTCCAGTTGACCACTGCTGCTCACCAAGATGTGATTTCTTTTCCCCAACAGGGGAAACCTGATGTAACATTGTCTAACATAAGAAACTGGATACAGACATTATGGTATTGAAGAAGTCAGATGTTTATTACAAATAGCTATAATAGAAAACAAATTGCATTTACAGGCAGCTAAGTGTTGGGGCTCTTGTTAATCTATGAACTTACAAAAGAGTACATGTTTTTAGTAGCGTGTCATGCTTCAAGTGATCCCAAGCAAAGTGAAGTGCGAGATCTTTTCAGGTCACATGCTGTAACATAGTGATGATATAATGAGCATCTATCTTAAAGGTACATTGACATACTGGCCATAAGTATAGCACAGTAGTGGGGAGGCAGTTGGACTGGCTGGTTTTCTCTTGGAAAGACTTAATGGGCTGAATGACCTACATATGTGCTGCACTATTCTATTCTACAGGATCCAAAGCACATCATGAAGGTGCTTGATTGAAGCTGTCAAGGGATTTGACATAAATCCCCCACAGACAGGAGAAGCACCATGGCCCATGATTTCTTCCCTTGGTTGCTCATAGCTTCTAGCTTCCTATGTATATATTGTCTGCTGTCACACGTTTCCACTCTATGATGGCAGTGGTTGTCTGTTTGATGTTGCCAGTGTGACTCAATTATTGAAAAACATTGTGCTGTGATATGTTTGACAGGAACCAGGCTACGTCTAACTGAAGTGACTCAATGGCGACCATTGCCCTTGATAGAAAGATCAAATCTTCAACACTTTGGAGTTGATTCAAAGAAAAAAGTAATATATGAAATCATTGTCTTTTGCTGCTCCACTTAGCTTCAGTTCTAATATTCCTCACTTTTCAGTTTTTTAATCATTTATTTCCTTATATCAATGTTTATATCTGAGAGTTTTGTTTATTTTTGTAAACTTGTAAAAATGTTAAATTTCTAATAAAAATATCAAAAAAAAAAAATGGTATTGTTGGATATCGTGTCTTAACTAAGTTGTGAGGCTATTTTTTCACACCATGGGTTTTAATGTCATAGAATGTTGCAATTTTATACAAATGTTTATAGAAATGAGCTTAAAGATCAGCGTTTAGCAAAGTGTTAAAATCTTCGACACCAGTTCCATAGCTGCGTTGGTCGCTCATGGTTTCCACATCCAGAACTGTGCAATCTCAACTGTCAAATTGCTTAAACAGATAGAGGGGGAACGGTAAGGGAGAGAATGCTCATTGAAGCCTCAAAAGTCTCAGTGAATCTATAAAATGTTGTTTCAATCTATCTGAACCCCCTGCTGCCAGTTCGGGAATGAGCCTTTTTAAGTTGCAGTCACTGCCATTTATCTCATTTTCACTTGACTCCGTACCCTGCTCACAGCCACTCACTTTACAAAGATTACAGATTCAATCACTTTAAACACTGTAATTTTCAAGCAACATTTCAACCTTTTTGCAATGTTAACATAATGACACCTAATACCTTTGTATGACACTCATCGCTTGCCATTTTAACTGAAATGCTCAGCTAAAGTAGTGCAAAACCAAATGTCAACTGAAAGCATAAAATATCTGTGCATTAATATTGTAAAATGTTTTAAAAGCCTGTTTTTAGAATTAGTAATTGGCTATTGAATTAGCTCTGCTGAATCTCCTATCCAGTCTATGATATACAATAATGGGCAGTAGAATCCAGTTTTAAACCATATTGAGCAATACATTGTGATCATTTTTTCATTCTGATTGCAAAGATAATCCAGTTTCTCTAAGTGACTGTAGTTCTAAAGCACCTCATTATCGGAGAAACATTTTGAGACATCCTCAGGTTGAGAATGACCTGGGGTGTACGCTTAGAGCTGTGCTTCAGAATGGTATCAGTCTGAGTATTAAATATTAATTATTTATAGGAAAATTTCAGACCATATCTATCAACTATAATCTATCTTTCCTACACCTTATTACACCTCACCCCTAAATCTAAATTAGATTGCACCATGCATACTCAAGCTATGCCCTTAGGCATTTGCTCATCTGAACGAAAATCATCTGACTCTCAGCTGAAATACATCCACTGCCAATTTTCAGTTCATTATTCTCCATTATGTATGTGTATATTTATTACTTGGTTATTCCCATAATTCTTCAATTCTTGATTTTAGGCAAGTTAAACCCTAAATTAGGGGAGAAAGTGAGGTCTGCAGATGCTGGAGATCAGAGCTGAAAATGTGTTGCTGGAAAAGCGCAGCAGGTCAGGCAGCATCCAGGGAACAGGAGAATCGACGTTTCGGGCATAAGCCCTTCTTCCTGAAGAAGGGCTTATGCCCGAAACGTCGATTCTCCTGTTCCCTGGATGCTGCATGACCTGCTACGCTTTTCCAGCAACACATTTTCAGCTCTAAACCCTAAATTACTACATGATGTGCTCAGCTTCAATCTGATAGTGTGTCGCAAGTTTAAAAAAACCTTGTATGTAAGACCACCACTGACCTTTTTTTGGGACTGTGTTACAGGGGCGGGTGTGCAAGGTGCAATGTTATGTTTTATCGAAAGAAAGCTCACCATGCTATGTGCAAATCACATTGTGAAAGCTGACTATGACCTTCTGCCTATCATCAACCTTGATAGCGGTGTCCCAGCATGCCATCCAATAGCCAAGGGGTAGTGTTACACCCAAGGCTGGAGGAGTGCGTTGCTGCTCTAGCTCCACGAGTCATCACAGAAAATAAGGACATTTCATCTGGTTACCATGATGAACCATTTAAATACCTCATCTATAGTCTTAAACAAAAAGATCTATCCAACCAGGTTCGTTAATAAACACAATTCTGGGTCTATTTTGTCAAAGCAATTTTTGCAATAATTGGTTAACAATCAATAATATAGATGGATAAATGCTTTTGCTCACAAAACCACACATAAACAGAAGCAGAGACACTCTTCATGAAAACAGAAGAAAAACATACTTTTCTGCAGAAATTGCCTTTCTGATGAAACTCTTCTACCAATAGGTTATTCTTGAAAGCTAAAGGAAAAAATATTTGGTGTTCTGTATTCTTACTGGTCTGATGATGACATGTTGTCACGTCACCAATTATAGGAAATACAAGCTTGAGATGTTGAGATGAGATAGGGATAATGGGTTAAGTACTCAAATTGGCAGGATGTGACCAGTGGTGTCTCACTAGGATCTGTGTGACGGCCTCAGTTTTTCACATTATTTATTAACGACTTGGATAATGGCATAGAAAGTCACATGTCCAAATTTGCTGCTGACGCAAAGTTATGCAGCATTATAAGTAGTGTCGATGATAGCACAAAATTTCTAAAGGCGTATTGGTAGACCAGGTAAATGAGCAAAACTGTAGCAGACAGAGTTCAGCATAAGCAGGAGTTATGTTATCTATTTTAGACCTGAAAAAGATAGGTAAGGGTATGTTCTCGTAAGTGTGAAGCTTTTTCAGTAGATGTCCAAAGAGACATGGGGATTCGGGTGCATAAAAAATAATCAACTAAGTTAATGGAATGCTGGTCTTTATATCCAGAGGACTAGAGTACAAAGATGCAGAAGTTATGCTGCAGTTATATAATATCCTGGTTAGACCTCACTCGGAGTACTGCGAGCAGATCTGGGCACCACACCTTAGGAAGGATACTTGGACCTTGGAGGGAGTATAATGTAGGTATACACAATGTTATCTGGAATTCAGTGGTTAAGTTATGAGGAGACATTGTACAAATTAGGCCTGCTTTCTCTAGAATACAGGTGGTTGAGGTGATCTGATCAAAGTCTTCAAACTATTAACAAGTAAGGACAGGGTAGATAAAGATAAGCTTTATTGAGGTTTTGAGCTCTCTTTCACAAATGGAAGTGGGTGAAGGATCAGTTATTAGTTAGATTATTGTTAAGCAAAGGCATTAAGGGATATGGGCCAAAGACAGATGCATGGAGCTAGGCCACAGATCTACCATGATTTCATTGAATGATGGAACATACTCGAGGGGCTGAATGGCCTACTATTATTCCTTTTTTTTTCAATCACTCTTTCAAGAGAGCAATAAGTCTGAGGTATCATGTTAATGTACTTAATCAGTTGTTAGTAAATCTCTAACTCAATAGGAACATGACTCTCCAAGGTTATGTGAGCTACCACAAATCACTATGGAAGGTTTGAGCTCTGATGAGCTAACCACTGAGCTCATCTATATAGATATAAAATTGTAATTGATAAACTATAAATACATTGCATTCTTTCAAAATTATCTTTCAACCATATGACTATAACAGGAAGTATTTGCTGGTAATGAGCTATGATGAGTTTTACCTTTTGTCAGGTGGACAGTAATTCTTTCTCAATTTTATTTCTGTGAATTGAACTTTAAGATTCACTATGGAGTAATTTATCGAATCTCACGATTATCTCATGACATGTTTTCTATTTGTCCCATTTGGGTGGTTGTGTGTAAGACCACGGGTCCTGAGAGTGCTAGAAAGCAATAATGTTTGGTTTGTAAAAGTTATTAACAGGCATACAGCAGGATGCTGTGAGAATTGTAATTTGTGTGATATTACACAGATTATACGATACTGGATTTAGGTAGAAAATAGTCAAAAACTGAATTTCACTTAAGGCTGAGGGCTTGATTTCACACATGACTCGCTATTTTATTTTTCTGGTATAACAAGCCTTTGATATGTTATATTAATGACAGATCCTGGTTGGGGGGGAGGGAGGGTAGTTACATCAGAATCAAACAACTGAGTTCCCCATGTCAGGTGCTGGGATCCAGGAGTTAGTGGCAACAGGATTCACGATTTCTGACTCCGCCCTGATTGATCACACAATATTTCAGCAATCTAAGCTAAACTAACATTCACAGTTCTAGTTTGTAAAGTCAGTAATTAATAACTGTCTAATAAAGTTTGCTTACATTGTTAACATTCCTCTAATGTAAGGGAGGCTTCGAAGCCTCTTCACCAACAGATGTAGGCAGTAGCGTCCCAAACAGTTGGGGAAAGGAATTTACTGCTTTCATCCACTCAGGTCGTCCCTGGTTAGCTGGTCTTCACTTTTCTTGGCTCTTAGGACTCTAAGAGCCAAATCTTATGATTATTTTTGGCCAAGTGCATTTTTCACCACGTGGCTATGCAAAATTTCTTGCCTTACAAAATCTCATTAACCATCTGTCCCTATGATGTTCCTCATGGGCAGTTCAATCCCCATCTTACCATGTGCCATTACAGGAACAACTTGCATCATATGCCTGCTCCTCAGGAGCACCGTGGCACTTGGGAAACACAGACGTGCACTGCAGGATGCTCCAGCAACTAGCATTGAAAAGCTGCTGCAAAGCCACTTTGCTCACATGGACCCAGGCTCAGGAAATGGACTAGGATCAATCTCAAGGCTGCTCACTTGCTCTCTTAATACTCACTCACTCAGTGCCTACCTCAATGCTCACAGTGTTGGAGACAAGCTGCTTGTCACTGGGATCCATCTGAAATTTTGTGGATAGGTGGGGCGCTGTCTTTATGATTAGTACACCAAGATGTCAAACTAACAACTGCAGCAGTGTGCCAGCTTTCTGCATGGCAAACATCAAGCATATTTTTTCATCGAAATGGCCCTTTCGGAATTTGGGTGGGGACCAGTCCACTGTTCAATGAAGGGATAGCAGTTTTTGATCAGTGGGCCCCAGTACTGTCAGTCATGGGCATCGTCTGCACACAGTCCAGGGGCTTGGCTACAGTGGATTGTCACCTTGGGCCACGCACAGTTAGAGTATGTGTCAGACTACAGTAAGGCAGTCGGCAGCTGTCAGTCTGTAGGGTCACCCCAGCAGACAGGTGAATCGTGTACTGTCAGTCAGAGATCTGCAAACAGAGCAGTTGCAGTCTGGTCAGTTATGTCCAGAGCAGCTCATCAAAGTCAATAAGAAGTTTAGGGCAAGTATAGTCCTGGGATTCTGTTCATCAGTCATTAAGAAGGATGTGGGAGAAATCACTGACTATTAGGAGTAGCAGAGTTAAATCTGGGCTGTGGGGGTTAGCAGGTGCATTGTTAGAGATGGGGGCAGGTTTGGTGATGGAGCAAAGCTCTGATATTTTAAACGGATTGTCTGTATTTTTTTTGCCAGAGTCTGTTGATGGAATATCTGAGTGACTAATCTGAGTACCTATTTCACGTTTACAAAGGTTTGTTTTGTAAATTGAAATCTGGACGGAGTAAGTCATCAATGTCAGAGCAAACAAATGGTAAATGGACCAACAATGCTTAAACAACCACAGGCTTGAAACAGCCCTTGCCATTGGATATAAAGCAGGTACCTTGCATTAAAGTCATCTGTTTTTCAGTCTGGCCTTAGTCACTGGTCTCCACCCAAGTACTCTCATACAGCAAACATTTTCTATTGCCACTTGGTTTACAAAACAAAAACTAGGGCTCTGCTGACAGTAATTAATGAGGAGCTGAAATGATGCAGCAGAGATAGTCCTTAACCCACCAATCAAGAAATGGATCTCACTAAATAATGGTCAATAAAATGAATTCCAGTATTAAATGAGTACTCAGTTTAAGAATGGAATCACCCAAGACCTGATTAAAAACCCTATACTATGTCTCGTGGATAGAAGGCAGGAGTCTCACCTGCTCTGGAGATATGTTAATACATATCTGAACCAGTAAAAATGCTGATCTTTCATCAGAACAGCTGTTTTATGTGCATTGTCAGATATATTTCTGATCAACTTGTTCAAAAATGTTATGACACACCTTTGGAGCAGGTGGGACTTGCACCTGGGCTGATAAGAAAGCCCGTCCATACCTGGCATCAGTCTAGTGAACCTTCTATGGACTGCCTCCAATGCCATTATATCGTTCTGTAGATAAGGGAACTAAAACTGTTCACGGTACTCTAGGTGTGAAAATTGGGAAGTTTTGTTGTGACTGCAAAGGATATAGGTGAGACCACATCTGGAGCACTCTCTACAGTTTTGGACCCCGTATTTAAGAAAGGATATAATTTAATTGGAGAAGTGAGTCCATTGACTAATTCCTGGGTTGAAGGGATTGACTTGTTAAGAACAGCTAAATAGTTTTGATCTTTATGCATTAGAGTTTAGGAGAATGAAGGGTAATCTTACTGAGACATAGAAAATTCTGAGGGGCTTGACAGGGTAGATGTTAAAAAGATGTTTACACCAGTGGGAGAATTCTTTACAATGTGACAAAGTTACAAAATAAGGGAACATTTATCTAAATCTGAGACGCAAGGGAATATCCTCTCCCAGAAGATAGTAAATGTCTGGAATTCTTTACCTGAGATAGTTGTTCAGGCTAGATCACTGTAAGTATTTAAAGAAAATGTAGTCTTTTGAAATTTTGAGGAGTTAAGGGCTTTGAGGAGCTGGCATGAAAGAGGAGTTGAGGCTTGGGCAACGGAAGCCAAGTTCTTTAGAATGGAGGGGGTAGACACAAGGGAGCAGTTGGCCCCACTCCTGTTTCTATTAGTTTTGTTCTCATCTGTCTCTGATCCTGCCACTGTGGCCAGTTAAAAATTGAGCTTGCATTTCTTTGGCCTAATTGGTTCATCTTCAGAAATCCTGAGCATCTAGATTTGCAAATGCATCTATTGATATTTGGAGTACGATTGAAACCTTAACATTAAAGTGGGACTAAATGTTTATCCAATGCCTAAGGATGCTGGTAGATGTGTGTCCATGTCTCATTTGGTATGGCAATCTCAGTTCTCTCAAGACAACACTTAGCTGAGTCTATTTCTTGTGCATTTTACAGATGTCCCAGCTTTTAGATCCCACAAACTGAAACCAGATGTTTGACCCTGTGCCGCCTGAATAATGGGAATAACATCAGAGCATGTACTAGTAGAGTAATGTTTATCATTAATGTTTCTAATCCACATACCTATCTGCTGATCCTGTTTGCTGTTTTCAGGATTTGGGGAATCTCACTTTCCCTTTGAATCAGGATGGTTTCTTTTCTGCCATCACAATGAATTGACTGCTAGTAAATTCCAGTTATGTGAAAATAGCTATTTACTCAGGAATGCAAGGTTTCAATGTTTCCTGATGATAAAATAAGGGAAGTACAAGAGTCCCTTCAACTCCTCTGAAATACAGGAGCATGGTTGACCAGGCAATTAAAATGACTGATTCTGGTGTGACATGCAGTGCCATTGTCGTCTTGATGATAATGGAAATTGACTCAGGTTCCAACAAAAATGTTAAGAGTTACACAGATATTGCAAAATATTTAACTGTGTGAAATCACTCACTGAAGTAACAGCAGATAAAATAAATTAGGGCCAGTGCAAGAGAATTGAGGTCATGTTATTTTATCTTCTAGTTTGGGTGGAAGTTGAGGAAATGAAGTGTACATTCATTAAATGGCAAAAGAAGGCGCGGTAAACACTCAGTGTAAAGCAACAATTTATTTCAGAAAATTATTAAAACAAATGCCAAAGTATGTTATTATGTAGAACAACTGTTTGGACATTCAGGAGATAGTTTAGTTTAAAGTGAAGGGTGAAGAAAACAGAACAAACTGGATGTGGGTTCAGCTGGGCTGGTATGTACCTGGATTTGACACAAACAGCTATCAGACAATATTTGGATAGTCTTCTCAATGCAGAAGGGGTCAGAAGGGTCATTCAATTCTGTTTGGCACTGCCAAATGCAGAAATGTTTTCAGGTCGTTAAATTATGAGTTCCAACAGAAAAATCAACAAAATGTTGCAAAATTAGCTGATGTAAGTCAGCTATAAACTTTGGGACGGATAATTGTGTAATTGTGTGTCTTGGGCATAAATTACACATTGAGGCAGCCTCGTAATCAGGGAGTGCTGTGATTATGGTGAGATGCACCACAGATTTGGTGTGGGCGCTCCCAGAGGTGGCCAGCTCCACTTTCTATTCAGATTCTGTTTCTAGATATTACTCATTCATCTGTATTGGGAAAATGACCAGGACCCTGGAATTATATCAGTTGCTTGCTTCTGGTTTCCAAGAAATGAAATTTAGTGCTTACTACTCTGCATCTGCTCTATATTTTGTTTCTTTTCCCTACTTACCTAAATGTCTTTTAAATATTGTAATTGTGCCCGTATCCACCACTTCCTCTGGAAGTTTATTCCATATGTGAACCACCCTCTGTAAAAACCACCTTGTCCTTCATGTCTTTTTTAAAATCTCTCTCTCTCCTCTCACCTTAAAATGTGCCCCCAAGTCTTGAAATCCCCCATCCTATGGAAAAGACACCTACCATTAACCCTATCTGTATCCTTGAGATTTTATAAACCTCTGTAAGGTCACATCTCAACCTCTTACGTTTCAGGGAAAAAAATGTCTCAGTCTATCCAGCTTTTCTTTATCACTCAAACCTTCCATACCCTTTCCAGCTTAATAATATCCTTCCTATAACTGTGAGAAAGTGCATAAGGTATGAGCAGATAGGGAAAGAGTTAAGTTTAGGGTTGCTTGACAAAGGTTCAGCTAGCATGACTTTGACCAAAAAAGAACTTGCAGTAAACAATGAGGTGCTGGAGGTAAGGGTAGTGGTTTAACGAGGTGAAAAACATCCATTGTGTAATGCCAGTTAACGAGGTGATGAACATCCATTGTATAATGCCAGTTAACGAGGTAAGGAACATCCATTGTGTAATGCCAGATGGCTTAATCTTTACTGTTGATGCTTGCTGATTGTAACAGTCATCCAATCAATACAGATGTTGCCTTACTTGGCTGTTGCTCTCTGTAAGAGGCTACATAATTCCGTAAGAATCTATTGTTCAAGAGAAGGCCAAGAACTCAGGTCTTTGTGTACATGGGCGATCACTCTCTCTCCAGGGCTTGGAATAAAGATGAAGAAGGTAGAGCCATACTGTGTCTTTGAATGTTTGCTTCAACTGATACGGAAACTGGATGACAACTGGGCAACCAGAACTGAACACAGTAATCCAGAAGAGTCCTCACCAATATCCTCCAGGACTCCTCCACCCTCTCAATAGAACTGCCAGGGAAGTACCCAAATTATATTTTGCAAATGTAAGTTTTCACTTGGTGCATGTATGGAATAAACTGCCAGACTAAGTGGTGGAGGCTGACACAATTGCAACATTTCAAATGCCTCTGGATGGGTATATGAATAGAAAGGGTTTAGAGGGTGCTGACAGGTGGGACTTGGTTGGGTTGGGATATCCGGTCATATGGACAAGTTGGACCGAAGGGTCTGTTTCCCTGCTGTACATCTCTATGACTCTATGACTTGACCAAGCAGCAGTCTGGAATTCATATAGTTCAACTGGCTGGGTGGCTAGTGTACAGTTCAGAATAAAACCAATAGCTTGAGTTTCATTCCTATTCCCAGCTGAGGTAGACTCGAGAACTGTTTCCTGGTTTTGGGAGTGGAAGGCAATGGCAAACCAAAACTACCAAGAAAATCACTCAAGATGAGGTATCAGTCAAAGACCTGTCTTTGATCAGGGCACTCATATCACACCATGGCAGAGACATAAACAATCTGCCTGCAAAAAGTGGCCAAACAGCTGAATAGACTCAAATCTCGGACATTGCTGAGCCTCAGGCCCATTACGTTATCCCATTAGAGTCCCCAAGGATTCAGGTTTAGCAGTTTGTTGTGGCATACAGTCTATTACTGTGTTCTGTAAAGAATGAACAGTTTGTTACCCATTGGTAAATCCATAAAAGTAATCAATGATGAAGGAACATCTTGACCCCTACAACTGGGACAACTCATCACTGATGCATCCAAACATCCACAGATAACAGCCTTTAACATTGTCCTTAAAATTAATGGACTCTTGACATTCTCCTCCACACCTCACATATCTCTTCTTTTTTCAATTTTTCTGTCCCTTTCTTCACTTTTACCATCAGTGCTTTGTTTCCGCTGCTGTGTATCTCTACATTTATTCATTCATTAGTCTATTACTGTTGAGTCTCTGCAATACCCACCTTCCAACTTCCATGTCACCCTTTGAAATTGTACCTCAATAATTTTCCCTTGTTGCAAAAATCACAGACAACTAACCAGCTATACAATAAACTCACCAATCGCAATGTCACCATTCATTGAACACACGGACATTTTGTCATTTAACAGTTTCTGCAAAATAAACCTTATATGAATTAATTTTTCAAAGAAATAAATTCTTGGACCAAATGACTATGTGGTAACAGAGGCATGTTGAGACCCTGTAATTTATGGAAATATATTTCAGTGAATCAGACCCTCAGGTCTGTGAATTACTCGCTTCTTTATATTCTGGCAAAATCTTTGGGGTCTGTCATATATCACCAATGCAAACATTTTAAAGTTAAGTATCTTGGTATGAGGCTCCCACTATAAGATACATGTCTTCTTTCATTCATCTCCCTGAGAGCAGTCAATCAGTTTACATCTCCTTCGTTGACATCTTGTGTTTATCTCTCTCCAGTTTAACCCTCTTTTGAAGTTGGGACTTGACATTTACAATCATGTCTTTTACCTCTTTACTTATTTCCATCCTTCTGTCTTCCCTTTTCCTATTTTACTCCCAAGTTGTCTTTGCAACTCTGTACATCGTCCACCTTTGCTTTGCTTCAGACCCAGAACCTGTACATAATACCACTTCTTGAATTCTCAGAAGTAAGGGAGGCAGTTTTGATCATTAATTAGACCTTTGCATTTCTTTCTTTCTAGTTCTCCTCCTGACCAATAAAGTTGCTCCCAAAGAGAACAGTTACTTTATCTTTTCAAGTCAGCAGTAAACTTGCACAATTAAAGCATAAATCAAATGTGTAATAAAGTAGCAACAACATAATGCCCTGTTTGGTGGTTTATTATTATTTTCTATTTCTGTACCATCCCTCCTCCTCCAGCTCGCTGAGAATGCTAGGCTCATGCATATTCCTTCAGTTAAGTAGATTCCAAGCTCTAAAATTCCATCCTAAACTTTCCTGCCTCTCCATATGTGTCTACTTTAATACTCTTTTTAAAACATGCTTTGACTGAGCATTTAATCTCCCCTCATAACATCTGCTCTGTCCCAATGTTATAGTTTGCATCCAGACATTTTGGTGAAGCACCTTGTGATGTTTCTCTATATTAACATCTCAGCGCCATTGCACATTGTTGTACATATTGGGGAAGGGGATGTTGACTTCTGTACAAAATGAGCACAAAATAACTGGTGCAGCCATTCTGCACATGAGGCCTGATCCAAATTTGAGTTCAGGATTTACTTTGGTGCTGATGAACTACAAGAACAATGTGAGTACCTTGATACAGCTCACCCACCCAAATATGGGAAATCCAAAGGCTTTTGAAGGCTGGTCCAATAACAAAACTTGAAGAATCGTGAGTGAACTAATGATAAGATTGCATGGTGACACTGCTTGTATTTGTCTGAAAAGCTATTTCTGAAGGCAGCAGTATTCAAGTATTGAGAGAGTAAATGAGTAAAGATTAAGTAATCTCAAAACTATTTTTGAGTTGGAACTGCACTCATAAGTTTCCACTCCTTCCACCACCGATGCTCAGTAGCAGCACTGTGTACAATCTACAAGACAAGCTGCAGAAATGCACCAAAAATCCTTCAACAGCACCTTGCAAACCCAAGGTCAAGGGCAGCAGATGCATGGCAACACCACTAGCTCCAAACCACTCAACATCCTGACTTGGAAATATATCGCTGTTCCTTCAGTGTCACTGGGTCAAAATCATGGAATTTCCTCCCTAAGGGCATTGTGGGTGAACCCCAGCAGGTGGACTGTAGTGGTTCAAGAAGACAACTCACCACCACCTTCTGAAGGGCAACTAGGGACAGGCAATAAATGCTGGCCAGCCAGCGATGTCCACATCAAATGAATGAATTTAAAAATGTACAAGGTGTTTAATATCATCCAAATCCTAAACTCAGGTTATTTCATTGGAAACACATACATTTATTTCTATTTTTGGAAAGCGTGGTAGTTGAGTATTTGCCTCTGCAGAAGACTTTTGTCTGCATGTGTGGCATTTGTATGTGCGCCAGACAATATAATTGAGTCCAGTGTGCCAGTACCATTCTCTCTCGGAAAGCTACAAATACTAACAAAACATAGGGGGATCCGAGAAATTTATTCTATTATTTGAATTGAGAACCAGGTGGGAATGTGGAAGACGACTTCCAGTAACGATTTAGACACATTTGATTTGTAGGTTTGTGAGTATTACCTTTCACACTGTCATGATGACAAAAAAAAATGGACTGTTAATCTTTCAGATCTCATCAATTTGACTGAAAAAAAGTCTTAGACTTTAGGGTTGCAAAGGGAGCAACTAAAAAGTGAACTGGGGCATTTAAAATGTCCAACTAATCAGCTGACTTGATATTAGCCAACCCAACAGGAATGTTTAAAGGAATGTCTAGTGGCTGAGACTAAGCAATACAGCTTGAAGAGGCTATCCAGCAATAATATCTGGATGTCACAACTCATTTCCTAAAATGCATAGCTCATAATGAGATCCTCAGCACGTGTCTGAAATGTCTTGACAACATCATCGAACTCCAACTCCATCTATATCGAAGGATTGCAGGGCAACTTTGACAAAATGCATCAAAATGGATTGTGAGCCAATAGCCAGGTTTCCACCCTGTTAAATCTATCTTTGTCTGAGGAAGACATTAACAAATGCAAAGTACTGGATATTGATCCAGTGACTGCCACTAACATACCCATCTAAAGCACCTCTTGAGAATACTCACTGCAGCCAATATTTTAAGGAGGCTCTGAGTGCAGTTTTGGACAGTATTTAATGTGAAGCTTCTCTCTGAAGAAGTTGGCACAGAAACAGCTACTAGGAGAACTCATCCAGGAACTGATTGTTTTCAAGAACTACAATGTTCGCTATGACTGATAGTATCCAAGAAGCTGTCAATATCAGCGTCAGGTTAAAAGCTTGCACGTCAAAAATAAAATTACTCTAAACAGTATATTCTTTTATCTTCCTTTGTATTGAACATCTTTCCTGCTTCCACATTGTGCATATGTACATGGCATGTCTACCTGTGTGATCTAATAAAGGTTTACAATATGTTAATGCAATTTGAGAATTTGGATTTCAGAAGAGAATTAAAGGGTTCTTTCGGGGGTTTAGTGAAGATGATTTGATTTTATTTATTCATGGGGTATAACATCACAGGCTGGGCCAGCATTGGTTGCAGAGCCATAGTTGCCTTTGAATGGAGAGCCTTTGTTTGATCATTTCAAAGGTCAGTTCAGAGTCACAGTACTGTTGGTCTGGAGTCACATGTAGGCCAGACCCGGTAAAGATGGAAGTTTTATTCCCTAAAGTACAGTCGCCTCTGCCATAAGAAATTCGTAATTTTTGAACAGTTCATTTAAACACCATTTCCAAGAAAGCAGGTAGCTTGATCTAAATGACTAATTAAATTACATTAGGAGTTAATTGATGAAATGCTTCCAAAGTTGAACATTTATGGTGGACACAATTGTGGGGAAACAATTGCGTTTCATT
This sequence comes from Chiloscyllium plagiosum, assembly GCF_004010195.1. Lineage (NCBI taxonomy): Eukaryota > Metazoa > Chordata > Chondrichthyes > Orectolobiformes > Hemiscylliidae > Chiloscyllium > Chiloscyllium plagiosum. Next base: position 18,374,660 of record NC_057745.1, on the reverse strand, counting down.
TAGGAAGATTAGTTTCATACCTCCAGCAGAGTAAGTTAATTTATGGCAGTCCAAGCTTTCAGAGCAGGAAAGATGTCTTAGAATTGTTTTAGTGCTTTCAGTTTCCTTAAAGTTCAGTTAGAAATAAAAAGTGAAGTAGCCAGTGTGTATGTATCTCAAGGAGAGAGAGAGTGACAGAGAAAATCACATCTGATAAATGTATAATAAGTCACTGATATGGAATGTTTGGAACCTTGCCAATGAGGTAAAAAGTGCATATAGGAGTGATGTTTCACTGGTATTGAAGCTTTGTAAAGTTTATTGCTGGGAAAAAACAAAGTTGACTTGCATTTTTCTTTTTGCTATTTATGTTAAGATCTCTCTAAATTATCATAATGTGTGTGTTAGTGTGTATGTCTGTACACGTGTATGCATGTGCATCTATCTGCGTATGTTTATGTCTAATGTCTGCCTCTGTCTCTGTGTGTCCGTGTCTGTTTTTCTGTCCGTGTGTCTATATGTGCTGAAGTGACTCCAGATGTCACTTTATTGATACTTTCCTCAGGTCTGATAGTTAATAAATTTGCTTTCTCGATGACTCAAAGTACGTTGTTGATTGATTCTCTGTCGCACATGACAACGGCTGTATTTTTAATTGGAGGAAGGTATCGCCTTGTGCAAGAACGAACTGAAACCTTTGTTGTGACCAATTAAATAGTTGAACAAAGAGAAACAAATTCATATCTTCTCACTTGGTTGTGCTAATGCTGATAGAATTAAAGACCTTCAGTGGAATATTTCAGTAATATTGCTCCAAAAAATGTCCATTTTATATTATCATTGTTTGATATGAGCTGAACTCAGTTTAAACGTATTATGAATTAGTGGAACAAGTATATAGTGAAAATATTACAAGCTTAAACATTTGACCTTGGCATGAAGTATACAAAAATAAATAAAACATGTAAAGTAATATTTGACGTTCTCAGTGCTACAATGGCTTTCCACAAGGACAATGTCCAAGGTTATTTTGATGGTTACCATGTCCTGGGTAATTTGACATCTGGATCAAGGACATGGTGTGGTAATAACTTATTTTTAAGCAAAGATTTCAGATGCTTTCGATTAGTTTGATAGCTGTTTGCTTGCATTTCTATAATTGCCATCACCTAAGTGTTTTTGAAAATTATTTGTGTTTGCCTACGCGTATGCAATGGCTTCACTTATTTAATTGCAAAGTAATTAATCAGAATTTGCCTACAACAAATATTGGATTATCAATCCAAAGATTGATCGGCACCAAGCTTTGGGCACAAACCCAGTGCTATCAGTGAGTTGCTGTGTCAGATCCACTGCATGAACAGATGCCATGAAATTAATTCCCTTGTAACATCAACACATGACCAGCATTTTGGATAGGTGAATCATTGAGCCACAGAATGAATGGTAACAGACAGAAGGAGGCCATTCAGCCCATTATATCTGTCTGGGTCTATGCAAGAGCAATTCAGCTGGCATATTTTCTCCTTGGTCTTGGTCATTTTTTCACTTCAGATAGCTGCCCAATTTCCTTTTGAAAGTCTTGATTGAAACCGCATCCAGTAGACTGTAAGATATTACATCCCGTACCTGATCAACATATTGATTTTTTTGCATAAAACAGCTTTTCCTCATTGTCAACATTGGCTCTTTTGTCAAGCATCTTACGTCATCGCCCTCTGTTTCCAGTTACTCTGCCATCTGCGAGCAGCCACTGTCTGTCTTATGCTGTGGGATTTAACCTTACAGATGAATCTGATATCTCCAGCATCTGCAGACCTCACTTTCTCCTCCAGCATCTTATCAAACCTGTTTTAAAACTCTGTATACAATGTAACAACTGCATTACCCATGTCAAATCTCTGTTATTCCATCAAATTGCTGAATCAAGTCATTTAAAAACATTTTGCCTTTAACACGTTCATGCTGGTTTTCCTTAAATGAAGTGCATTTGTCCAAGTGACTATTAATTTTGCGCTAAATCGTTGTTTCCCAATCTTCCTCACTATTGATCCTCAAGAGCTTGGTGCTGCTGGGCTTCTCCTTCTCAGGAACAAGGGTTTAACATTTGCAAGCTTCCTTTTGCAAATCTCTCGCAATGACTTTGGCAGCACCTTCTGCCTTGCTAAAGGCAGATGCCAAGTACTCACTTAGCACCTCAGTGTCTTTAAATCACTTTTAAATCCCAGCATTCTTTTTAAGGCTTGCCTGAAGAAACTTTGGGTTAAATTCGTGAAGCGTTCCATATTTTCATAGGTTTAGAGCGAGAGGAGAAAGATATAAAAGAGACCTAAGAGGCAACATTTTCACCCAGAGGGTGGTACGTGTACGGAATGAGCTGCCAGAGGAGGCTGGTACAATTACAACATTCAAAAGGCATCCAAATGGGTATATGAATAGGAAGGGTTTGGAGGGATATGGGCAGGGGTGCTGGCAGATGGGACTATATTGGGGTGGGATATCTGGTCAGTATGGGCAAGTTGGACTGAGGGTCTGTTTCCATATTGTACATCTCTATGACTCTATGACTCTGAATACAAACCTTTCTTTTACTATGCTTCTCTCAAACCTTAGGAGAATTTAAAGGGCCACAATGCTTCCTGGGAACTAAATCATTTAAGGCATTATATTAAAATGGCCGGAGGTCTGTGTTCAACGTCTAATCACAGGTCCTCAGACCAAACAAAATCAAAATTTAGATTTTAAACAGAGGCCTTGGAGTATGTTCAAGCCAGAAATCAATGGATGTCTGTACACCAATGGCATCAAGGAATATGATGATAGCACAGAAAGTGATTTTGATGAAATGGATGAACAGCTATGACGTAAAATGGCAAAACTGGCTCACAAATGATTCAGGGCCTACTCCTGTTCCAGTGTCCCTATTTTTCAGGAAGGAATATTAATATTTAATTATAAATTCATTTTTAAAGGTATAATGGTAACATTTAAGACAATAAAAAAGTAAGTTTTCATTTTACATTATTTTTGATTATAGACTGATTTTGGAAAACAAACTATTACAATAAAGGACTTGCTGTACTTTTGGTAATAAGTTACTGAAACCCATTGGAAGTTGTGTTGCTTTGAAAGCAGTGGGAGAAGGTATAAGAGAAGATGGCACAGCAGCGAGGCATGATTCGGCCGGCAATAGGTTGCTGATCGGTTTATGGAATTGTGACTAGTTGTAGATGCCAAATGTTATTTGCCTGATAACAATTCTCTGGCTCCTAGGTAGTTGAATGGTTTGTGCACGTGAACAATGCAGTAAGAAGCCTTCAGATCTCTGGAAGGGGAATGGCATCTCTCTCACACACACACACACACACAGTCTCGCTCCCTGGTCCCTGAACTGTTTCTCTATCATTCTTTTCTCTTCATATCTAAGACCAATGTTCTTTTGTTTGTCTATATCTATGTATATATAAAGGTAGGGTGGGGTTAGAAGGAGGCTAGAGTTCTAGCTAGTAGAGTTAAACGTCAGCAGTTCATGCTGGTTTATCTGTGGTTAAAGTCCATAATCTAAACAGTTTTGTTATGTACCGAAACCTGGTCCACATTTTCTGTTAAGCTGAATCTATCAAACAGGTGGGTGGGGCCATTGTATTCTTTCTAATATAGAGTCATATATCATGGATGAAAATGTGTTGCTGGAAAAGCGCAGCAGGTCAGGCAGCATTCGGGAACAGGAGAATCGACATTTCGGGCATAAGCCCTTCTTCAGGAATGAGGAAAGTTTGTCCAGCAGGCTAAGATAAAAGGTAGGGAGGACTTGGGGGAGGGGCGTCGGAAATGTGATAGGTGGAAAGAGGTCAAGGTGAGGGTGATAGGTCAGACTGGGGTGGGGGCGGAGAGGTCAGGAAGAAGATTGCAGGATAGGAAGGCGGTGCTGAGTTCGATGGATTTGACTGAGACAAGGTGGGGGGAGGGGAAATTAGGAAACTGGTGAAATCCGAGTTCATCCCTTGTGGTTGGAGGGTTCCTAGGCAGAAGATGAGGCGCTCTTCCTCCAACCGTCGTGTTGTTGTTGTCTGGCGATGGAGGAGTCCAAAGACCTGCATATCCTTGGTGGAGTGGGAGGGGGAGTTGAAGTGTTGAGCCACAGGGTGGTTGGGTTGGTTGGTCCGGGTGTCCCAGAGGTGTTCTCTAAAACGCTCCGCAACACATTTTCAGCTCTGATCTCCAGCATCTGCAGACCTCACTTTCTCTTCATATATCATGGAAACAGACACTTGAGTCCAACTAGTCCATGCCAAACTTAATCCCAAACTGAACTACTCCTACCTTGCCTCTTCCTGGCCCATTTCTCTTCAAACCTTTCCTATTCATGTATTTATCTAAGTGTCTTTTAAATGTTGTAACTGTGCCCGCATGCACCACTTCCTCTGGAGGTTCATTACACATGCAAACCACCCCCTTCTAAAAAAAATAGCCTGTCAGTATACTTTGATAATGTTTTTACTGTCTGCAACAACCCCAAGAATGAGATTTTGGAGAAGTTTTGTAGCTCAGGTTGTGGATCAGGTAGTAAGTTTGCTCACTGAGCTGGTGGTGGGTTTATTCTCAGATGTTTCATCACCATGCTAGGTAACATGCAAGATAACGTCATCAGCGATGTTCTGTCCTGTTTGCTATTTCTGTGTCTTGGTTTGTTGTGGTAGGTTTTGTGACCATTCTGTTCTGCTGTTCTCCCCACGTGTGGTGTATTGAGAGGTGGTTTGTATTTGACATATCATGGTAATAACTATTTCCTGAGACATTAGTGTAGAAAGTACAGTTGCTGGCAGGTGGTGCTCAATCGGATGGTGTTGGTTTCCCATTTTCAGGCTAATTTGAGTGTATTGTGCCTGTAGGTGTTTTGAGATTTTGGAAAAGATTTATAGCTCGGGTTGTGGATCAGGTTGTAAGTTTGTTTGCTGAGCTGATGGATTTGTTCTCAAATGTTAAATCACAATGCTAGGTAACATCATCAGTGAACCTCTGGTGAAGCATTGGTTATCTGTTCCCCTTCCTATTTATGTGTCTTGGTTTGTTGTGACACCAAGACAAACCAAGACACATAAATAGCAAGCAGGACAGAACACCAATGCTGCATCAGAGGCTCACTGATGATGTTACCGAGCATGGTGACAAAACGTCGGAGAACAAATCCACCAGCTCAGCAATCAAACTTACAGCCTAACTCCAAGAATATTAGGACTTGATTTCCAGCACACTATCCCATTGAGGAATAACAAAGGTTGGAGCTCTTGTCTGAGACATATTAAAACTGAGACAACGAGAATTTGTTTGTGGGATTAGTAAGTAATACAGGTAAGGAAAACGCCAGGTTCTTTCTGACAAATAAAAAATAGCCTCGCAAATTGCAAAGAATTTCCTGCAGGTGGCAAAATTGTCCTTGCTAGTCTTAAGTGAACTTCCAAAACCCGGACTGATCAAATTGGCAGGTAACCTGGAGGTAGCATTACCTGATAGATCCAGGAAAGAAGAAACAATTTGAGGAACAAAGTGACTAGCACAGCAGTTGGGTTTAGTAGAAAATCAGGGGCAGACCAGGATTCTAGGAATTGACTCACCTTGAGTCTGGTAATATTCTGTTATGGTTAGAGCAGCTTGAGCTTGAGGAGAAAATGAAGAAATTAAAATGGCAGAAATGGTAAAGTAAGGGAGATTGAATTAAAAAGACAGGAAAGGGAAATTAGAAAAATAGAATGAAAAACTAAAGGTAACAGTAACACCAATTTACCCCAATCAGCTGAAACAATTATCCTTAGTATTAACACTGGGATGTTACAGCAGTGATAAAATGTGGACTACTGATTTTTGAATCTCATCATCTGATTTTAATACCTGGGACGTTCATGACTGAAATAGTTTTAACAAGGAAAATACACTGACTTAAAATGGCCACGGCAAATAGCTGACCACACAGGTTAGCCGAGCTTTCATGACAATAATATCACAGAATCAAAATTGTTTGAACTGAAATTAATTTTTATCAAAAGACATTGAAATAGCCTACCCAGTCAGGTGTGGAAAAATTTCTTATCTCCTATTTTGATTTGTACCTTTCTGAGAAGTTTCATATATCGGAGATGAAAGACCTCAGTATAATTATAAAGCTTGGAAATAATAAACTCCTTCAAAACCAGCTTATATTTCAGGGAATTGCTTTTGGCAGAGCAGGAGAAAAAACTTTATAGCCAGCAGAAGGTGCAGGAAGTGCTCTGTTGGCCTTTCAAAAAGGCAAAGTGTCCAGTGACAGTATTGATTAAAAGGAATTGTCAGAACACTGAGAACATAAAAGGATAATCATAATATTCAGAACTGCTGATAAACAAAGCCACCAGTTAAACAATTGATATCTCAGGTTAAAATCTTGAACCTCAAGGACATCCTGAGGATTGTAAACTGTATGTTTTACTTATCTTCCGTTTGGACGCTATCTTTTTATCTTTGTATCCAGGCTTGATGTTTGATGCTGCATTTTTGTAGTTTTACCTGCATTAGTAGATAATAAAATTGGCCTTTTTTCACTCAAGAGAAAGCGCTAATTGGGCCCTTGCTGATACAATAGACATTGGGTAACTACATGTTTATTAGAAATGATGCTAAAATAACGTGATGCTAAAAATAATATAAAATTTTGTTGTAACCATCCAAAGACATTGTACAGAGGAGAGCTAACTCCTCCATTTAAGTTTGAACAGCTACAGTGGCTCAAATCCAAAAACAAACACTTTTGTAATGTTCCATATATTAATATTGATTGCAATGTTTAGCTCAAGATCTAGTTACTAGCTTAAAGCGTCATGCTTTGAGTAACCCAATCACCCCGAGTTGTAATATTGCTGAATTTGGGATATTGTAACCTATATTATTCCAGAGTTGAAAGGCATGACTTATGAAGAGAGATTGAGCAATTTAGGCCTATACTCACTTGGGTTTAAAAGAGTGAGAGGAGATCTAATCGAGGTATATTAGATGCTAAAGGAGGTTGACAAAGTAGACATGGAGAAGGTGTTTCCCTCTGTGGAGCAATCTATAATGAAAAGTCATAGCTTTAGGATAAGGGATGGCAGATTTAAAATAGATGAGGATGAACTACTTCTCAAAGGATTGTGAATCTGTGGAATTCATTACCTCAGCATGCAATGGGTGTTTGGACAGTGAATGAATTTGAGGAGGAGAGGGACAGAATTTTAATTTGTAATGTGTTAAAGGATTATGGGGAGCAGCCTGGAGGTAGAGTTGAGATGAGATCAGCCATGAACATACCACATAGCAGGCTTGACTGGTTTAATTACCTACGCCTGCTCCAAGCTCTTCTGCGAGATGAATCTAGAATGACCCTAGTGTTGTTTCATTCATAACAGAAAGAACCTTCGTTGACAGAAGAACAACACACGCAGCACCTGTCAAATTTTGCTTCTTCAAGGGGCATTTGCTTAACAAGGAGACCTGCTGCTTCACCTCTCGTCAGGCTTTGATGTTGGAAAGCTGCAGCTTAAACACTTCCCACCCTTTAGTGATGATTATTCATGGATGGACGGTACTCCTGCTTCTTTTATACATAGCTATGGAATAAAGTTTCTTGATGTCTAGTAATAAGTTTGTCTATGGGCTGTATGAGTCACAGATCAAAGAAGATTGCTTGGTAGCAATGAGGTGAAAGCGCAAATTGAAATAAACAGAATTCAGCACAAATTTGGATTAAACTAAAAGCTTAACTCAGAAAGAGCAGGCCCTAGAACGCACAAGGATCTGAAATCTTCACACCAGAAGTGGCCACCAATTTATGTTCTGACCACTAAATAAACATTAACCTATCATTTAAATATTACTGGAAAAAAGACACATTTTGCCAAAATTTTCATTTTACACTCCTCAAGACAATTTACAAGAAATACTGGACTACCCTAAACAGATAATTTCTCTTATATATCATGCAACCTCACAAAAGGGCCAAAGAATTTTGGTCCTGAAAACTACTCAGTCCATGTTACACTACCCTGGAACAGTAACATATCTCAAAGGTTTTAGCAATTGGGAAGCTAGTTATTCTGTGCCACTATTAGGCCGTAGCAATGTGAGTATGGTCTGACATTAACAGAATGCTGCAATCAAAGTGCTCTGTCTGTCACAGACACAAAATATGGTATATGAATTTCAGTGCCAGTGTGATGCCAGGCATGTAGGCCGTATGTCCAAAAGACAAGCAGATTGTATCAAACAGCAAGCCCCTTTGGCTGTTGGCAGTCCCAGGCAAGGTAGATTTTTTTTAGATTAGATTACAGTGTGGAAAATGAATTTCAGTGCCAGTGTGATGCCAGGCATGTAGGCCGTATGTCCAAAAGACAAGCAGATTGTATCAAACAGCAAGCCCCTTTGGCTGTTGGCAATCCCAGGCAAGGTACTGACCATACCTAACCAACCCTTGCTGTCAAAGCCCAAAATACAGTGTCCAATTTTAGTTAACATTCTGAGATTGGACAGCATTTGCTAAATAAACCTGAGTATGTGATTATTACCCAACCAGTTTAGGATTGTTAGTCGGGCTCATAATGTGGTGTATTTGCATAGACGGGATTAACAAATATTACTAAACAGAGTCCTGTTACTTGCAGACATTAAAGGATATGATGCATGGAAACAGAATCACCTCCAGGTTTTTCTTCAAGTCATACACCATCCTGAGTATTCTTGGGTCAATATTCCTAACATCACTGAGGGCATATCTATGCCCCAAAGAGTGCAGCTGCTCAGGAAGGAAGCTCAGCTCCACTTTCTCAAGGGCAATTAAAAATAGGGAATAAAGGTTGGTCCAGCCAGCAACACCCATGAACAAATTTTAAAAATCTGCAAACAACAAAGATAAGTTAAGGTTTTGAGCATGTGATATAATTAATACACCAATTTATGAAGGAAGTTACACATTTTTCTTTATGTTCTAAATCTTGCAGGTTGACGGAATGTATGAAAATTGGATCTGGAAGATGGCGGCTGCACTGAAAGCCAGACTAAAGGACATTAATGTGATTGTGGTTGATTGGTTGACACTAGCACATCAACATTATCCAGTAGCAGTAAAGAACACACGGATTGTTGGTCATGAGATTGCAGATTTATTGGACTGGTTGGAGGTAAATCTACAAAACTAAGGTCTTCTAGTAGATTTTGCCACTGAGGTATTAATTTAAGGAAATACATAACAGCATTTTTGCATGGCTGATCCACTTGTGAGAAACAGAACAAATGGATAGATATTTAATTATTAACAACATCAAAGGATTTGAGGATGGTGTAGAAATATAGTGCTGAGATAGATAATCAGTCATGATCTAGAATGGCCCACTCTTGCTCCTGTGTCCTATTTTCCTAAATTCAATACATTAAATATTGTCCAACTAAAGACAAACAAAAAGCAGCCACCAATTCCCAGAATGACTTAGATTTTCACAGGCTGGAGAAGGAAAGATTCTCAGTGATATATGCTCAGGCTCAGTCAGGTTACTGAATCCTATTACTGGTTATTGTGAACTTTTTCAATTTCATGTTCCTTATCAGTTCAAAGGCACCAATATCACCCTGACTGTAACCAATATCAGCAGGGGCTCTTAAACAATCAATGAAGGATTAAGGGGAGTATTGACTTGCAATGCTAATGAATCTACAGGCCAAGGGGTTTCTAGTGAGATTCAAATATCGAGTCAATACAAATTATTTAAATATATTCACTAGTGCAGAGACCAATGAATTGATAAAACAGGCTGATTTATGAGATTTGAAAAATCTCACATACCTTTAAAGAGAAGTGAACGTTTTCTAATGCTCTTGAATTGTTTGTCTGCCTTGTCCTTCTCAATGATCCTCCTTCTCTCGGCCTTCTTAAAAGCCTTTCAATAAATTTCATCTTTCATGCATTTCCTTTAATATTATATTATTATTTTGTGTAAACCCTTTTTCCAATTTCTTTTTGAACCTTATGCTTTGTTTTATTTTATTCCTTTTCTGACTGTGAAGTGTAACCTCAGCTTTTCCTTATTGTCTTTGGACCTTTCCATCCCAGCTTTTTTTATTCCTTTCCCTCCATTTCTCTATATTTTCTACATTGTACAAGAGACTGTAACTTTGTTGTTTCCTTGGCTGTTGCTATTGACTAGACCAGAACCGCACCCCGCATCCCGCCCCCCACCCACAAAAATATTTTAAAACGGAAACCCAGACCCTAACCTATCTTATTTTAAAGGTAGATGTGAAGTGTGTGATCCAGATATGATGTGACTGGTCAAACTACTCGACGCTAAGCAAAATGCAATTTATTTAAACACTATAGTTAAAATATAAACAGAGGTAGGAGGAATTTAGAATAACTTAACTATTGGAAAATCTGACCTAATAACAGATAGAGAACCTATTACTAATTAACTGTTTTATAAACACTCCCATTGGCAAAAAGGTAAATTCAGACACAGCTTTTTACAGGCAGTTCTCCAATCCAGGAAGAAACAACATCGAGAGATTTCAGAGAATGTAGCAGCTAGGAATCCTTTTATTGAAGCTCCAACCCTTCTGGGACCCAAACAGCTTCTGACCATTAACAGCTAAAAATACTAGAAAGCCTAATTTGAGAGAACTGGTCAGTCCTCTTCCATTGCGACAACTGTTCTTAAAAAAAAAAGCCTAAAGGTCTCCTCGAATTGTTGACTTAGTTCATTGCTCGTAGTCGCTTCGGCACCTCGGTCTTTACAATCTCTCTTCCAAAAAACCCAGGACAAAACAACCTTTTTTTTAAAGTGACAGCATTGTCATACTATAAAGTGCTCTGGGATGTCCTCACATTAGGACCATTTCTGACGGCATTGTCCAGTGAGAGAAGCGATAGACTTCATCTCAGCCTGATGCAAGCCTCTCCCATTGTGAAGTGAATTGTGGACAAATGTATACTGCAAGACCAAGAACCAAAATAAAATATATGAAGCAATTATAAAGAACCAAACCACAGCAATTGATCTGACAGAGGATTTGACAGGCTGAATGCTTAAAACAGGTTTCCTTTTGAGATTAGAATTAGGAAACACAAGTTAAAACAAATTTTCTTGCAGGTAAGATGGGGTTGAGCAGAATTGTCTACTCTGAGGGTCATGAGTCTGTGGAACATTTCTCCCCACCCCCAAGTGTGATGGAGGCAGAGTCATTGAATATTTATAAGGTAGTCTAGGGGTCATGGGTTTGCAGTGAGTTAAAGCTACCACATCAGATCAACCACGGTCTTATCAAAAAGCAGAGTAGAATCAAGGATGGAATTAATTCCCAAATTAATGTAAACACATGCCTACATGAACCTTTGCTAAGGGACATTCTCCCAGTATTGATAAATTTCCTTTGTGAAGGATCAGGTAGGAAAACAAATTTCAATGTAGCTGGGCTGTGGGAACAAATCTTTAAAATACCTTGAAAGGACCTCTGCCTTTCTTTCATGACTTGGTTTAAAGTTGTAAGTTACGTCATTCCCTTTTAGTTTCAATATTCCAGGACGTCTCGGGGGGAGGGGAAACGAGAGACAGGAAAAGTTATGGCTGTAAGAGCTATTCCTATATTGAGGAATTTTTCAGTGTTGGAGCTGGTTTTCTCAAATTCTTGGAGCAGTAATTACTGTTTTCTAAGCTGCTGAATTGTTTTGGAACTTTGGAAAAAAGAGATCAAAACAATGGTATTTTAAAAAAGGAGATATGGCACTTTGAAAAAAGGAGAAAGAGAGAGAAAACAGGGATCATGTGGGAAGTACAAAAAATGGAGCAGTAAATCTGCACAGCTGTCTAACGCGGCAGTGAACCCTCACAGCTGAATGCCTCTGCTATTTAGTTTCAAATATCTGTCAACATTGGAGTTCGTAATAAGAAAAATAAAGAAACACTAAATTTCACAGCTAACTTTGGAGAAACCTGTATGGGGGAGCAGCTTAGTGGCTTTTATATATATATATAACCTTACTGTTTTGTTTTATAAATTGACAATAGTGAATAGAATGTTTTTTATTAGATGTTTTATAGAGATCGGTCTCTTAATTAAACCTTAAAAATATAAAGCATAGGTTTGAAGTGATCTTGGAGCAGTGTTTCTACAGCAGTAAGATTGCTATTCTCTGGGTCTGTAGATTGTTAAGATGCAAAGGTGGCGTTTATTAGAGTGACGTACTCTTCCTGTCGAATGTGGGAGAGTTTCCATGTTACTGATGATTATGTCTGCGGGAAGTGTGTTTGGTTGTGAATCCTATTGGATCACATGGATTGGTTGCAGCAGCAGTTAGAGGCAATGAGGAATTTACAGGAGTTAGGGGGTGTGATGGATAGCAATTATAGGAAGGTAGAAAATCCGCAAATGCAGTCAGGTGGGTACCTCCAGGAAAAGTTGGAGAGGTAGGCAGGTAGTGAAGGAGTCTCCCATAGCTATCCCCATTTAAGACAGGTATGCTGTTTTGCAAAATGTAGGGGGTGATGGACTCTTGGGGGAATGTAGCACTGACAGCCAGGTTTCTGGTACACAGACTGACTCTAATGCAACGAGGGGTACATCAAGCTCCAAGCCATCAATTGTGATAGGGGGATCTCTGGTCAGCGACATAGACAGATTTGTCTGCAGCTGACAACGAGACACCAGAATGGCATGTTGCTCCCTGGTGCCAGGATCAAGGATATTGCGGAGAGGGTGCAGAATATTCTCAAAGGGAAAACCAACCAGCAGGGGGTCATTGTACACACTGAAACTAATGACATAACAAGAGAAAAAGATGTGGTTCTGAGGAGTGAATAAAGGAAATTAGAGTGGAATTTAAAAAGGAGATCTTCAAGGGTAGTAATATCTTGATTACTCCTTGTACCACTTCCCTGAATGCATTCCTAGAAATATAGTCCCTAAGTACAGCCCTAATATTATCCCTAATCAAAAACACCACATCCTCTTCTCTCTTGCATCTCCTTTCTATCCTTCCTATCGAACCTATAACCTGGAACATTGAGCTGATAATCCTGTCCATCCCTCAGCCACATCTCTGTAATTGCTATGAAATCCCAGCCCCATGTTTCCAACCATGCCCTTAGTGCAATTAGGAATAGGAGGATAGAACAGATGACTGTGTGGCTACAGGGGAGAAAGATTCACATTGTTGGATCATTGAACTATCTTCTGGGGTAAAAGTAAGAATATCCTTCTGCATAAGGAGGACAAATTGCACCTGAATTGGAAGGGGACTATTACACTGTTGGGGAGATTTGCTAGAGCTGTTCAGGAGGATTTAGATCAGTAAGGTGTGGTCAGGAGACCCAGGGACATAGTAAGGAAAAAGATCAGTCTGAGACTGGTGCAGTTGGAAAAAGAACTGAGTCAATCAGTCAAGGCAGGCTGTACAGGACATTGGTTAGGCCACTATTGGAATACTGCATGCAATTCTGGTCTCCCTGCTAGATGAAAGATGGTGTGAAACCTGAAAGGGTTCAGAAAAGATTTACAAGGATATTGCCAGGCTTAGAGGGCTTTAGCTATAGGGAGAGGCTGAATAGACTGGGGCTGTATTCCCTGGAGCATCACAGGCTGAGGAGTGGCCTTGTAAAGGTTTATAAAATCATGAGGGATATGGATAAGTTGAATAGCAACGGTCTTTTGCCTGGGGTAGTGGAGTCCAAAACTAGACTGCATAGGTTTAAGGTAAATGGGGAAAGATTTAAAAGGGACCTAAGGGACAGTTTTTTCACACAGAGGGTGGTGCTTGTATGGAATGAGCTGCCAGAGGAAGTGGGGGAGGCTGGTACAATTACAGCATTTCAAAGGCATCTGGATGGGTATATGAATAGGATGGGTTTTGAGGGATATGGGCTAAACGGTGGCAAATGGGACTAGATTTATCCAGGATACGTGGTCAGCATGGTTGAGTTGGATCAAAGAGTCTGTTTGCACCCTAATCAGCTCTATGATTATGAGCTATGGGTCAGAGACCAGAAGGATAACTTGCCTGGTTTCCAACAGTGTCACATTGCACCAGTTTCTCTGAGGTACACCACAATAGAACCCAACCAAGATAGAAACCACTGACCCATTGATCAGGCTGAAATTAGAACTCAGCAGTGAAGATCAATATGTGTTAGAAAGCCATGTTCCACATTCCATGTGTCATGTCTTGAGGTTCCATTATTATGACATTTCCAATATCACCCGAATTGACAGAGTAAACCCTTTGCTTTTCTAGAATTGGAATTAGAATTAGATTTTATTGTCACGTAAAAAGTACACGTGTGCAGTGAAAAGTCTACAATGTGGCCTTTCCCAGTACCACCTTAGGTACAAAGGTTCCTAGGGACAAAATCTTACATACAAAGTAGGAAAATAAACAAAGTTAAAAGTTAAACCTTACAGGTTCTCTTCGTGTAAAGTTGAAAATAAAGAAATTAAGTTGAAAGTTCAACAAACTTTCTAGCCATGCTAAGCTGATACTCCCTACAAGGGTTTGATGTCCTCCACTTGGGCCTGCTCTCCTGGAGTCCTGGGGCTGTCTGCTGTCATCGCTGCCACAGTTGCTGGGCAACCTGGTCACCACATCTTGGGGCTTCTCTCCTTGTTCTGGCGTGATCTCCCATGTGCTGAGTTGACCCTCTTCTGCGCTGATCTCCGCTGTGTTGCATAAACTCACTCTCCACAGAAGGTAAGTAGATTAAAGTAAGAAAACAGTGAAGGAAGAAAAAAAGTAAAAGCAAGCGGAGCAGATGAGCTCTGGACAAGAGTCCTCGGACTGTGCTGCTACTCTGCTGCCATCTTGAATGCTGCATTATATGTTATATGCATATAAAGCTACGACTCTGTTTTAGTCATTTAAATGCCACAACATTTCTAGTGGGCGGCACGGTGGCACAGTGGTTAGCACTGTTGTCTCACAGCGCCAGAGACCCGGGTTCAATTCCCGCCTCAGGCGACTGACTGTGTGGAGTTTGCACATTCTCCCCGTGTCTGCGTGGGTTTCCTCCAGGTGCTCCGGTTTCCTCCCACAATCCAAAAAATGTGCAGGTTAGGCAAATTGGCCATGCTAAATTGCCCGTAGTGTGAGGTGAAGGGGTAAATGTAGGGGTATGGGTGGGTTGTGCTTCGGCAGGTCGGTGTGGACTTGTGGGGCCGAAGGGCCTGTTTCCACACTGTAATGTAATCTAATCTAATCTAAACTTAAATTCCAGTGACAATGCCACCTTCTGCACAAGACCATGACATGTTATCCAGCATTATA
This sequence comes from Chiloscyllium plagiosum, assembly GCF_004010195.1. NCBI lineage: Eukaryota > Metazoa > Chordata > Chondrichthyes > Orectolobiformes > Hemiscylliidae > Chiloscyllium > Chiloscyllium plagiosum. Next base: position 18,359,374 of record NC_057745.1, on the reverse strand, counting down.
TCCGTTAGATTCTTGAAAAGCAAGAGCAAAAAGTGGTTAGGAGGGACGTGGAGTAATTGGATCATCTATGGTCTTACTGAATGTTGGAGCAGACTTGAGGGGCCAAGGGATCTACTCCTGCTTCTAATTCCTGTGTTTGAATGTATGTTCAAATGTTGGAGAGGGGTTTTCCTTTAACCACATTCTCCAAAATGGCTCTGGATATAGTACACAGGCTTTTATTTTAGGACAATATACAGAAACCCTGTAAATCATGATTGAAGGAAATGTAAAGCTGTAATTAGAGAGTTTGCACATCACAGACATTTTAATAAGAATAGTTACGTCACAAAACTGAAAACAGTTATAAGACAAATGGTTAAATATTACGATGCTGTGCATTAGCCTTTTCTAACTTAAAATGTATGATTTTAAGTATCTTAATGTATTCTATCATTTCTGAAGTCAATACATGCTAACATACAAAAGTCTGCAGGTGCTGGGAATTTACCCATTATGTGTCCAGCCTATTTTGAATTTAATTACCTTAATAGGACTAAATATCTGCATAGAATAGATGGGCAAAAGTGAGGTCTGCAAATGCTGGAAATCAGAGTCTAGATTAGAGTGGTGCTGGAAAAGCACAGCAGGTCAGGCAGCATCTGAGGATCAGGAAAATCGATGTTTTGGGCAAAAGCCCTTCATCAGGAATGAAGGCAGGGAGCCTCCAGGGTGGAGAGATAAATGGGAGGGGGTGGGGGTGGGGCTGGGGAGAAGGTAGCAAAGAGTACAATAGGTGAATGGGGGTGGGGATGGAGGTGACAGGTCAGAGAGGAGGGTGGGGGAAGGTAGCAAAGAGTACACTGGGTGGATGTGGGTGGGGATGAAGGTGATAGGTCAGAGAGGAGAGTGGAGGTGGATAGATGGGAAGGAAGATTGGCAGGTCGGACAGATCATGAGGATGGTGCTGACTTGGAAGGTTGGAACTGGGGTAAAGTGGAGGGAGAGGAAATGAGGAAACTGGTGAAGTCTAGTTGGAGTTGAAGTGTTCTGAGGCGGAAGATGAGGTGTTCTTCCTCCACGCATCGTGTGGAGAGGGAGCGGCGGTGGAGGAGGCCCAGGACCTTGACAGAGTGGGAGGGGGAGTTGAAATGTTGGGCACAGGGCGGTTTGGTTGATTGGTGCGGGTGTCCCGGAGATATTCCCTAAAGCGCTCTGTGAGAAGGCGTCCAGTCTCCCCAATGTAGAGGAGACTGCATCGAGAGCAACAGATACAATAAATGGCATTGGTGGATGTGCAGGTGAAACTTTGATGGCATCTGTTTTGCTTCTCTACCCCAAGACACATTTCTACCTACTAAACCTTGCAATGCATTCTTACTATAAATAGTCATAGAGATGTACAGCACGGAAACTGACCCTTCGGTCCAACTCATCCATACCGCCCAGATATTCTAACTTAATCTAGTCCTATTTGCCAGCACCTGGCCTATATTCCTCAAAATCCTTCCTATTCATATATCCATCCAGATGCCTTTTAAATGCTGTAATTATACCAGCCTCCACCACATCCTTTGGCAGCTCATTTCATACACATACCACCCTCTGCGTGAAAATATTGCCCCTTAGGTCCCTTTAATATGTTTCCCTTCTCACCCTGAACCTATGCCTTCTAGTTCTGTACTCACCCACCCCAGGGAAAAGGCTCATACACCTCATGATTTTGTAAACCTCTATAAGGTCATCCCTCAGCCTCTGACACTCCAGGGAAAACAGCCCAGTCTATTCAGCCTCTCCGTATAATTCAAATCCTCCAACTCTGGCAACATCCTTGTAAATTTTCTCTGAACCCTTTCAAGTTTCACAACATTCTTCCGATAGGAAGGAGATCAGAATTGCACACAATATTCTGAAAGTGGCCTGACCAATGTCCTGTACAGCCACCACATGACCTCCCAACTCCTGTACTCAATACTCTGACCAATAAAGGAAAGCATACCAAATGCCTTCTTCACTATCCTACCTATCTGCGACTCCACTTTCAAGGAGTTATGAATCTGCACTCCAAGGGCTCTTCGTTCAACCCCACTCCCTAGGACCTTACCATTAAGTGTATAAGTCCTGCTAAGAATTGCTTTCCCAAAATGCAGCACCTCACATTTTACTAAATTAAACTCCATCTGCCAATCTTCAGCCCACTGCCCCATTGCGATCAAGATCTGAGGTAACCTTCTTATCATTCATCAATTTATTGGACAAGTGTATTCAGAAACTACTGTGATTGTACATTTAACATCAATAAATGCCCAGAGTTGGGATAAAACAATAGAACTACAAATATTGCACTGACATTTTCAATACTTTTGTTAAATTGTTCTGTTTCGCTGGAGAAAGTGGTGACCTTGTCGTACCAATCTAAGATAGATGGTTGTGCCACCTTCTGGTACATCCTGGAACTATTACCAACTTAATGAAGTTATCTCCCCAAATCATTCTCATTTTTTTCTATCATTCAGAATTCTTGTCCTGTATCACTAACTACAAAAAAAATGATTCCAGTATAACATGTTTCTTGCTTATTGAGCAATTTTCAAATACAGTCAATCAAAAGACAAATAAAATAGCCATTGTAGGATGGCAGTGTGCTAAGAACAGTCAGAGAAAAGAAATGGATGCTAACCAACTGAACTCCCATTAGGACAGCCATCTGCAGGTTTGGTTCTGAAAGTTTTTGAAGGAGCATTGAAAGCTAGAGTCCAAAGAAATCCAAGTGAAAGAGTTAAAAGAGAGCAGATTGAGATGGCAGAAGATTTTGTGGCTGATGGTGCAGCGGTGGAAACAGAATGCACAAGAGAACAGAAATAAGAGAACAGCATACATTCTCTCAGACAGAGAGAGAGCTGGAAAAGGTTGCAGATATAGATGTGAAGTAGTCATGGAGGAATTTCAGAAAGATGACAATTTGGACAAGGAGAGATTGTAGCCAAATGAAGTTTGATGGGACAGGATGTGTACAGCAGAGCTCTGAGTAACTTAAGAATTGTTGGGAGCAGGTAGGGAAGTGGAGTTAGGGCCACAGATTGTTAGGAGTCTGTTCAATTACTCAGCCAGCTCGAGGAGCCGAAATACTTACTCCTGCTCCTGTTTTAATGGGAGTTATTAAAGATGCAATTGTGATCTCAACAATGAAGTGTTGGAGCACTAACTGTGGAATTAGAATTGTGGATATAAGATTTGGAGACCTTAGTGGGGGAATGTAAGCAATGGATCACGTGATTTATAGAGATGCAGAGAATAGGTGATAAAGTGAGGTTAAAGCTCAACTCAGGACAAGAGATGACTCAGACGTTCTGTACCACCCGACTCAGTAACTAGGGGATGAGTATACAGAGCTCTGATGTGTACTGAATTATATAGCTGGCCTCTCAGTAGGTTACTGCAGGATCCACATTTATCATTGTTGGCAGGTAAGCTCTGCGTGTTCCTCAGAGTTTATTGGAAATGGATTCATTGCTGTTTGGTATCTCTTTTGATAAAACTTCCTGAAATTCAATAGGAATTTGGGTCAAATACATGATATAAATTTCACAGTGAAAAACCTCCCCTTGAAACCGATTAGTCCAGATTGTTAGACTGTCTTTGAACTACTGCTGAATTTCACTTTATATAGACAAGAAAATGAACACTGCATTATTCCCGCACTTTCAAATTCTCTGGAATTTTATCCATTGTTATAGAGTACTACAGTGGCAAAAAATCCTCAGCACTGCTGTTACACTGACTGCAAGATTTATTTTATATACTGCACCTGAGTGTAACTTGTACTAAATAAAAATGTTATTGCATAAAATATTTTAATTTCAATGTAAACTTTTTAGTCTAATTTGTATATATTTTCATGATGTATTTATTGAACACAAACTCCTAACATTATATGGTGTGAATTGTATTTATAGACCACCACTCACAACCTCTGGACATCTCAGATTGTTTAACAGCTAATGTACTTGTGAAGTGTAGTCATTGTTATAATGTCAGGAAACATGGTAACCAACTTATGCACTGTTCCCACAAGACCACTAAGATAAAATAGCAGATCATCTGTTTCAGTTAATGGTGTTAATTTTATCATTTGACTATTTCATTTATTTGGTTGACAGCAATTATATTATTTGACATAACACACAATAAACTCACATCTCAAGTCCCTATCTTTTGGTTCCTGGTGGCAATGCAATCATTAATTTTAATCCTGCAGGAATTTTCCATTTGGCATTTGAAGATTGCCAGTACTCCTAACGTAAGTGTGAATCTTTCACATTCTCAGGAATTCTTTGGCTTTCCAAAAGGAAAGGTGCATCTGATTGGATACAGTCTTGGAGCTCATGTTTCAGGATTTGCTGGAAATTATGTCACTGGGCCGAACAAAATTGGAAGAATAACAGGTAATGTTGAAAAAATGGTATAAAGAACATAATAAACTTGGAAATACTATCCAAGATTTCTGTAAAGTTCTCCTAGAATGGAGCACATTCTTAATAATGGCTTAAAGAACAAAATCAAAGTTGACCAGCAAAAGTATTTGTCTCATTCTAATTTCTATCGTTTGGTATGGTTGAGAATCAACTTGCTATTTTTATACGATCTCTAGCTCAAAGCAATATGGCCAGAACAAATCAGATAATTGACAACAATTTAAGTGTGTTCTCTCAGTAAACTTAATGAATAGTGGGCAGCTTTTATGTTGACATCTGATTTTCATGGGATTGTTTCATTCTAAATTAAACATGACAGGATGTGATTAAACATATGTCATCATCTCTTTATAACAACTTATATTTAGCATATAAAAAGTCTCAAGGCAAAGATTTCACTGGAACATTTTAAAATAAGCATGAAACTGATCCACACAGGGACAGATGGCTCAAAGCTTGGTTAAAGAAATAGTTTTAAAAAGCCTCTTAATAGAGGTAGAGAGACAGATAGGTATTTTAGAGGGAATTCCAGAACTTGGGACCAGTTCTGGTGTGTGCTTCCAATTAAACCCACCAATGATGGCATAATTATGACTGGAAATGCACAACAAGTCAGAATGAGAGTGAAGATGTCATGGAGTGTTGTAGGGCTAGAAGAGATTACAGACACTGTGAGGCAGAGAGAGCAAGGAGGGACTGTGAATAGGAAGAGAAAATTGTGTCCTTTGCAACAATAGGAATGTTTAAGTAGAAGTAAGTCATTCAACTCCTTGAGCCATTTCTGCCTTTTAACCATGGTGGATCTATAACTCAATTCAATTTCCTGGCTCAGTGCCACATCCCTTTGTACCTTAACTGACAAAGATCAGTTGGCTGCGTGTTGAAAGCTCCAATATTTCCAGCATCCATAGTCTTTTGGGGAAGACAATTCCAAATTTCTGCTAAAATTTCCTGATATCCCTCTTAGATGGCCTGTAGCTCAAATTTTATCACCTCTCAGAGGAAATCATTTCTCATATCTCCCAGTTGATTTGTTTTAACATTTTAAAGACCTTAATCAGACCATTCTGCAATTTTCTACAGTTTGAGAATACAAATCAACTTTCCACCTCACAGTCATGGGAAAAGGATGATGAGGATACAAGCCTTCTGATGAGTTGAAAATATCCACTGGGGTTAGCAGCAAGCATTGTATCAAATTCATAAAACAACCATAAACAGACAAAACTAGTGTACTAGGAGAAAATGAGGACTGCAGATGCTGGAGATCAGAGTAGGAGTGTGGTACTGGAAAAGCACAGGTCAGCCAGCATCTGAGGAGCAGGAGAATCGGCATTTTGGGCAAAACCCTTCATCAGAAAAGCTAGTGTACTACCTAAACCTCCTTTGAGGAGCCCATACCAATAGAATAGAGTAAATAACTGAGTTTCTTCCTAATTCCAACCTGACAGTGGTGAATGGGGAATTACACCATCCAGTTAATATGTTAAAAATCACACAACACCAGGTTATAGTCCAGCAGGTTTAATTGGAAGCACACTAGCTTTCGGGGCGACGCTCCTTCATCAGGTGATTGCCTGATGAAGGAGCGTCGCTCCGAAAGCTAGTGTGCTTCCAATTAAACCTGTTGGACTATAACCTGGTGTTGTGTGATTTTTAACTTTGTACACCCCAGTCCAATACCGGCATCTCCGAATCATGACAGTTAATATGTGTTATTATGGAGAATGGCCTAATATAAAAATGATAGAAAAAGTGCCTTTGTTGGGAAACTGAAATGAGTGTGGAAAGTGCTGGAAACCCTCAGCCGGTCAGCTAGGACCTGGAAAGAGAAAAGACAGGTTATGATGCTTCAGAAATGTACAATTCATCAAACTCAGAAATAATCTTATGCATTTGACAGGGCTAGGCAAAGAAAATGTTCCTTAAATCTAGTTTACGCGCTTAGCTAATTGTCAAAGGCAAGTTACCACAGGAACAATGTCCCCTGTGGCCCACTCAACACACAAGACAGACAAATCCGAAATCGATCTGTAGAATCATAGAACTTAGGAGGAGTCAATTCAGCCCATTGTGCCTGTGCCAACGCTGAAAGAGCTCTCAAAATACTCTTCATCGCTTTCTTTTATCTCCATTGTGCTGCAATTCTTTTCACTTCATGTGTTTATCCATGAGAAAGAAATGGTAGTGCATTGGTAATTTCACAGGTCTAGAACTGTTGGAACACCATTTATTGCTCTGGAGACAGAAGTTAAAATCTCACCACAGTGGTGGGTGGAGTTTAAATTCCATTTATCCGGAAGAGAACGCTGTTCTCAGTCATGACCATGAAACAGATTGTTTTAAACATATAACTAAAGCCCTTTGGGGAAGAAAATCTTGTTTGGTCTAGCTTACTTGTTGACCCAGGCGGAAGTGAGGACTGCAGATGCTGGGGGTTAGAGTCAAGATTAGAGTGGTGCTGGAAAAGCACAGCAGGTCAGGCAGCATCCGAGGAGCAGGAACATCGACGTTTCGGGCAAAAGCCCTTCATCAGGAATTCCTGATGAAGGGCTTTTGCCTGAAACATCTATTTTCCTGCTCCTTGGATGCTGCCTGACCTACTGTGCTTTTCCAGCACTACTCTAATCTTACTTGTGACCCAGTCCATCCTTCCATAGACTGGAGTTGATTCTTAATTGCCCTCTGTAATGACTTAACCATTCAGCTCAAGGGCACTTAGGGATGAGTAGCAAATGCAGGCCTTAGCAGCAATGCCCACATCCCATTAGCTTTACCTTTGAAGCCCATGACATTTTTTCTTGTCTATATCAAAAAAAAATCAAGCTATAGCAATGCAGTCAAAAATAGATATTGACATTGCTGAAACAGACAGTAGTAAATGGTACACACATGTATCAGGACCAGAGTCCACTGCTCTGCTGCTATGTAAGCTGCTAGCTCAGACTCATCATCACTGAATACCAATCTATTAGATAATACTGAACCATATGTGCTACATATTACAACAGTCATGTATCACTGCATGTTGCGACTGAAGTCAATTGCATTGAAAATAAACGTTTCCTTAGCAACTGCACAGTGATCAATGAAGAGGAACCTTAAACTAATTAAAATTCATAGCCATGGGAACAATGGCAGAAGCAATCATTTTGTTTGCTACTAACATCATGTAATATGACTGTGTTATCAAATACACTTCTTAGACCTCTTCTAAGCTTCATTAAATGTTTCTTCTCCACCAATGTCATACAACAGAAAATACTGTAGGAGATTGTTGTGTATGCTGCATATCCCACAAAAAATATGCAAATTCAGAATGCACTCCTCTTTCTGTTGTACATTCATATTGCCACTGCCAAATTGAAGTTATTCACAAACTATGCACTTCTTTACAACTGACAGTATTATAGGGTTTAATATTTCTGTAAAGCAGTAAATCCCCTTTTCCCCTTTGCTCTTTCACAATCTCAAATAAAAGGCTAATACATTAAAGCAATGAGGATTCAAGGTAAAACATAAACATGAGATATTGCAGCCACCCCATTCACAATCTGAAACAATATGATTTACAAATGCTTTCAAATGTCTGTTCTTTTGGCCATTCTGAATCCCTTTCTTGAGTACCCTTCACATACGGTACTCATGTGAAGTTTGATCAAAATTGAGATTCAATCTTGGATCTGCAATACTCTATATTTCTGGGTACCGGACTGCTGGGACGTTTTCAGTCTCAGGATGCCAAGTATACGAATCCATTCAAGAAATTCAGGGATTTCTGATTATTTACCAAAGCAGCATCCTATTAGAGTGCTATTCAATTTATAATCCTATATTGGCTATGTATATTATATTTTATTCCTAAATGGATCATATAAGGCCATGTGTTGATCTTAAGTATCTAAATACACCTCATAGTTCTTCCCTGTTTTACATCTATTTTTCACTTTTTACTGTGTTGACCTCCATGTTAACTGGAAATGATACAGCAATGAAGTACTAAGGACTGCATCTCTAGTGTTAGTGTCCATTACTTGCATATTAGTAGTCATGTTAATAAAATCAATCTCTTCCTTTCGGTTTACCATACTTGATTCCTCTTCCAAATTGTAGATAAACAAGTTGTTCCTGTGTCTTTCCTGCTTTACAGTAGGGAATTGTACAAAGCAGGAGATCATGGATGTTATTTCACAGTGTTACTGCCTTGTGGAAACTCCTATCAATGTTTCAGAATGTTAAAACAAGATACTTTATAACAAACATTCCTGAAGTAAGATATATTTCAAACTATCTGACTACATTGCTCTGAGGTCTTTTTCATTATAAACATTTCATTTCGCTTGATACAATATTCTTAGAAGTAGTGTGAAGTCTGTGTCAGAAAAGTAATTGCAAACTGAATAATGTCTCAAAATATTTCATTCGTCGTGTGGAATCATTGAATCCTTACAGTGCACATAGAGGCCACTCAGTCCATTGAGTCTGCACCAACCCTCCAAAGAGCATCCTACCCTATTCCTATAATCCAATATTCCTCATGGCTAACCCATCTAGCTTGCACATCCCTAGACACTACAGGACAATTCAACATAGCCAGTCCACCTACCCTGCACACCTTTGGACTGTGGAAGGAAACCAGAGCCCCGACATAGACTTTGAACAAATTCCACACAGTCACCAAAGGCTGGAATTGAACCTAGGTACCTGGCACTATGAGGCAGCACTACTGACCACTGTGCCACCATGCTGTCCTTAAATCTGTAGTCCAATATAATGCTGAAAATCAAGTTGCATATAATTAATTTCCTCTAGAGCCTCTGTACAAGGATGCAGGTTCAAAAGAATTAAGCAGAAATCTTGTCTTACATTTTTGTATAGTACTGAAGGACACTGCACTGTTGCATGTGCTACATTAATCCTGCAACTTGGGTTTGCATACCTTTGACAGAAGGGAAAAGAAACCAGGCTTATGCGAACTACTGAATATTTATTGACTTTTTAGATATTTACAGAGACAGATTTTTACAGGAAAAGAAATTGCTGGTGAAACTCAGTAGGTCTGGCAGTATCTGTGGGAAGAAAGCAGAGTTAACATTTTGAGACCAGTGATTCATCTTCAGGGCAACACCAGACGCCACCAGGGAATCTTCCCTCAGGTTTCACATGTAGGCACTAAATATTATTTGGAACTACGCAAAGAGAAATGCTAATCTGCCAGGATTTGGTAATATCCATTTCAGAACAGAAGTTGATGATATGGTAATTTACTTGATCACTGTTTGTCAGTTAAGTCTGTGCACAAGTTGCTGCATGTTGCCTCCATTACAACAGTGATCACAATACAAGAAAAAAACGTAATTGTCTACACAGTATTTCGACTCTGTTCATTATTTATTGTTTAGGTCTCGACCCGGCTGGACCACTGTTTGAAGGCATGTCGTCAACAGATCGATTGTCTCCTGATGATGCAAATTTTGTTGACGCACTTCACACGTTTACAAAAGAACATATGGGATTGAGTGTGGGAATCAAACAGCCTGTAGCCCATTACGATTTCTATCCAAATGGTGGCACCTTTCAACCAGGCTGCCACCTCAAACATGTTTACAACCATATCGCTCAACATGGAATTCAAGGTATATTTTGACCTTTGGATGAAATGTTTATACATATTTCAGTATTATGAGATAAATACATTAACACTAAAAACCGTATTGATGATGATATACTTACTGATTCAATTAATGATGATAAAGTCATGTGACAAAGAACAGGAAGGAAGGACAACAAGAAGGAGAATTCATACAGTTCTGTAAATCATCGTACAAAGACATTCCTTCATCTTAGAATAATTTTCAAAAGGTCATAAGATCTTAAGATATAGAAGCAAAATTAGGCCATTCAGCCCGTCAGGTCTGCTTCACCATTCAATCATGGCTGATACTTTTCTCAACGCCAATCTCCTGCTTTCTCCCTGTAACCCTTGATCCTCTTACTGATCAGGAACCTATCTATCTATGTCTTAAATGCACTTAATGACTTGGCCTCCACAGCCTTCTGTCGCAATGAATCCCACAGGTTCACCACCCCCTGGCTGAAGAAATTCTTCCTCAACTGAGCTCTAAAGGGTTGTCTTCCCTTCATTATAAGGATGTACTTTGGTCTGTCCTACTAGTTTTGTTGATTGATTTATTGTTGTCACATATACTGAGATCAAGTGAAAAGTGTTGTTGTGCATGCTATACAGGCAGGTTGTACCATACAAAATGCAACAGGGTAGCAGAACAGGATGCAGAATACAGTGTTACAGCCACAGAGAAGTTGCAGAGAGAGAGATTAACATGAACTTTTGAGAGGTCCATTCAAACGTCTAACAGCAGGGAACCAGTTGTTCTTGAATCTGTTTGTATGTGAATTCAAACTTTATCTTCTAACCAATGGAAGAGGGTGGAAGAGATTATAACTGGGATGGGATTATATTGGTGACTTTCCCAAGGCAGCAGGAAAGAGAGATGGAGTCAATGGACGTGTGATGGACTGGGCTGTGTTCATGACTCTGTAGTTCCCTGTGGTGTTGGGAAGAGCATTGCTGTACCACACTCTGTGCATCCAGGTAAGAGGCTTTCAGTGGTGCATCCACAAAAGTTAGTAAGAATCCTTGTGGACATGCCAAATGTTCTTTTCGTCCTGAGGAAATAGAAACATTATTGTGCTTGCTTGACCATCTCATCAGTGTGGGTGGACTAGGATGGATTGTTGGTGATCATCACTCCCAGGAACTTGACAATTTCGAACACCTCCACCTCAGCACCATTGATGCAGACAGGGGCGTGACCTCCACTCCGCCTCTCGAAGTCAGTGACCAGCTCCGTTTTGCTGATGTCGGTGTAGAGACTGTTGTCTTTACACCATGCCGTTAACCACTCAATCTCTTTCCCGTATTCTGTCTCGTCATTATTTGAGATCCGACCTACACCGGTGGCATCATCAACAAACATGTAAATGGAGTTGGGGATGGAAATTGGCCGTACAGTCGTGAGTTTATAAGTAGTAGGGGGCTCCAGCCTTGTGGGGCATAGGTATTGAGGATTATTGTTGAGGATGTGTTGTCACCTATTCTTAGTGATTGCAGTCTATGGGCCAGGAAATCAAGGATCCAGTCACAGAAGGGAGAAGCAAGACCTAGGTCTTGGAGTTTGTTTGGAATTATGGTATTGAAGATGGAACTATAGTCAATAAGTAAAAGCCTGACATAGGTATCCTTGTTATCCAAATGTTCCAGAGTGTAGGCTCAGGGAGATGTTGCGCCGATACGCAAAGTGTAAAGGATCACAGCAATCTGGGAGGTTGGAGTTGATGTGAGCCATAACCTCTCAAAGCAGTTGATAACTATGGAGGTCAGAGCCAACAGGCGGTCGTCATTGAGGCACGCTGCATGATTTTTCTTCAGCGCCAGAATGCTGGTCGACTTCTTGAGGCAGGTGGGCACTTCAGATCATAGTAAGGAGAGGTTAAAGATATGTGTGAATATTCCCACCAGCTTGTCTGCACAGGATCTGAGTGCACAGCCGGGGACCGCATCTGGGAGAATCACTTTCTGTGTGTTCACTCTCAAGAAGGCCCAGCTAGTCTGTGGTGGTAAACTGAGGGCATAAGTGCAGCCGAGGCTGTTGGGACAGATGATATCATTTCATTGCCCTTCTATTCAAAACAAGTGTAGAATGCATTGAGCTCACTGGGGAGGGATGTACTGTTGCCCACAGTTCTGTTTGACTTCCCTTTGTAGCCCGTTATGTTTTGGAAACCTTACCACAAACACCAGGTGCTTGTGTTCTTGGTCTGGGTCTCAAGCTTAGTTTGGTATTGCCTCTTGGCACCTCTGATGGCCTTACAAAGATTATATCTAGATTTCCTGCATGAGTCAGAGTTGTCTGACCTGAATGCCTCAGACCTAGACTTCAATAGGGAGTGGATACTTACTTAGGTTGGCTGCTGAGTTCTTAAATGTGGACCAGTGTACTGACTCTGAGCAGTCCCATAGATGCATTCCGTTGCCTCAGACCAAAACTGCACTATTTTCTGTAGTGGGTCCTGATGCTTCAATTTCAGCTGCAACTTCCCCACTCTGTCCAGACCTCCGAGTATTCCGTAAGTTTCAATCAGGTGCCCTGATCCTTCTAAACTGCATCAAATACAAACCAGAGTCCTCAACTCCTCCTAATCTGACAATGATTAACCAGAGGATGAACGGCTTGTGAATCTCCCCTGGATGCCCTCCTAAGCCACATATTATTCCTTAGATACGGGGCCTAAATCTGCTCACAACATTCCAAATGTGGTCTGACCAGAGCATTATACAGCCTCAGCAATACATTTCTGCTTGTGTATTCTATCCCTCTTGAAATGAACGCTAAAATTGCATTTGCCTTCCTAACTACCATCTGAACCGATGTGTTAACCATAATTGAATTCTGAACTAAAACTTCTACATCACTTTGTGCTTCAGATTTCCGAAGCCTTTTCCCATTGACCTGCCAGAGAAAGTGGTGGATGCAGGTACAGTTACAACATTTAAAAGACTTTGGATAAGTTCATGAATAGGAAAAGTTTGGAGGGATATTTAGCCTCGCACAGCCAGTTGGGACTAGTTTAGTTTAAGAACATGGTCAGCGTGGACTGGTTGGACTGAAGGATCTGTTTGCAAGCACTGTGACTCTATGAATTTATTTAGAAAACAGTCTACATCTCTATTCTTTGCATCAAAATGCACACCCTCACACTTTCCCATATTGTATTCTATCTGTCACTTCTGTGACCCAGCCTCCCCACCTCCTCAACACTACCTGTCACTCTACCTATCTTTATGTCTTCTGCAAGCTTAACAACAGTGCCCTCAGTTCCTTTGTCCAGATCATTAATCTATAACATGAATAATTGAGGTCCCAGCACTACCCCTGTGGAAATCCACTCATCACCAGTTGACATCTTACAAAAACCCCCTTTAACCACACTCCCACCTTTCGGCCAGTTAGCCAATCCTCTATCCATGCTAGTGCTTTGCCAATTTAAAACTAAAAGATAACTTGAATGTGATTTATCTCATCAGTGAATAGTCTACATTCCAGCCCGCCAGTTTTATAGGAATGGCTATTCATAGAAATGCCTTGGCTCACTTGCCAGTTCTAAGCCCGAATCACTGCAATCAATGCTGTGGACAAAAAGAACCTTAGTCATTTGTATGGGGGGGGGGGGGGGTGCAATGGGGAGGGTGCACTTTTGGATTCTGGGAAGTTGGAAGAGAGGTAACAGGTGGGTGGACTATAGTTCTGTCTGATTCAGTACACATTCTCCAACATCGAAAAGTCCACGGTGTAGCTATCTTCTCTAACAGCAGTTGGATACATGAAGGCTGTAGTGAAATATAAATTAAACCATATGCAGTTTATGAATTAGTATTTATCTCCATTACTACATAATCCAGTGTTCAATTAATGGAAAACTTCTTTAGCATAATAAGCTAGACTTCCTTATGTGCATGAAAGGTTTGCACATCTTTTTCATTAATGTTATCCTAACGGTTTGTTGCTTGCATTAAAATACTACCAGTGAATCTGAACTATTTTGCTCAATTTCTCAGCACATGCAGTGAATTAATAAATTGAATTCAGAATCATAGTGTACTTGTGAGAAGAATCTTAATCTAACATACTAAGAGATTCATTTCTATAATACGTAACTGAGTAATGGTGGATATTATTTATTGCTGTAAATATTATCTCCAGGTGGTCAATGATTGCCTTCGTTCCTGCCTTTTATTATGCTGCAGGCAGTTTTACATCACGTGCCAACCAGCAATCAAGAGGTGCCAAAAATTTTACAGTTGCTGATGTTTTTTTTTCAAACTTTAAACTGATGGTTGTTGTAGCAACTGTTCATTTCTTTCATGGTCCTACAGGTATTACACAAACTGTGAAGTGTGCACATGAGCGATCCGTGCACTTATTCATTGATTCTTTGCTAAATGAAGACAAACAAATTGTTGCATATCAATGCAATGACTTGAGCACGTTTAACAAAGGAGTCTGTTTAAGCTGCAGGAAGAATCGATGCAACACATTAGGTTATAATATGAAAAGGATCCATACACATAGAAGCAAGAAAATGTATTTGAAAACTCGTGCAAATATGCCGTACAAAGGTAATGTGTCCAAATATTTCCATTGATATTATTTTTGTTCCAAACCAAGCAATGTTGCTGTTAAGATGCAATACTAAATACTCAAATGAACCCCTTCCTGCATTTGAATCTCTCTTTTCCACTTAGCTAATCTTAGCTGGCACAGCAGTGGATTGCCAAGGCTGCAGAGATGAGAAGTCAGGTCTGGCTCCACTTCAAACTATACTTAGAGACAACAAAGCACAAGTATGCATTATGTGTCAACAAGATTGGAACTAGCTATGATGTTCTATGTTCAAGTAGCCTAACAACGTTTTTCAATGGACAAGATTTTAGAGGTCAAGTATCCATTCAGTTGTACTCAGCAACAGTTAATATCTTCAGGAGGGGGAGAATAAAGTTAAAAGTGAAAAGGACTCCAAGATTATTAAAGTACTGTGGTATCTTTTTGAACTAGATGTGTTTCATTAGAATAAAACAAATTCTAACTCATTATTTATTTGAATTTTCTCAGTTTATCATTACCAATTCAAGATTCGCTTCATCAAACACACAGAGCACAATAAACAAGAACCTTCTCTCAAAGTTTCCTTGATT
Source organism: Chiloscyllium plagiosum (assembly GCF_004010195.1). Lineage (NCBI taxonomy): Eukaryota > Metazoa > Chordata > Chondrichthyes > Orectolobiformes > Hemiscylliidae > Chiloscyllium > Chiloscyllium plagiosum. The sequence goes on along the minus strand of NC_057745.1, from coordinate 18,344,146 downwards.
GGAACAGAAGATGAAGTTGAAAACATACCAATCAACTTGTGAGTACTATGTTTTCTTCAGGGATCTAAAAATAATTTCTTTTATTCAATCTGTTTTCCATTTTATTAATTCTATACTGTTAGTGTGTGTAAGGAATTGATCTGATAGTTCAGTACGATTTCTAAAGGCAGTAAAAACATTGAAATTGTGAACAGTAAGGTTCTTTTTGTAAGCATTATATCGATGTAATAGATATAAATGAGGGATGGGAATTAAATGCTGGCCTTAGCAGAAACATTCTCATCCCAAGAACAAATAAAGATATACTCTAGAGATGCAATTACAAAAAATGTTTTAGCAGTCAGACAGTCTTATTTGGATAAATATGGTGAGACAAAAACTTATCTGAAAATGATAGAATGGCCTTTTCTTATACAGACTTTGCTTCCTTTTGACTGAAGCTCCAGATATAACTTTTGGGTTTGAAGAATCTTGTTAGAAAGGGATTAGTTGAATCTTGAACAAAGAAAAGTTGATGTTGCCTGTTGTGAATTATTCATACAAGCTGAAACACAGAATCTGTTCACCAGAAAAAAAAACACTTGATTAAATAATGTAGAAATAAAATTATTGTATTTAAGAAGAGATATGAGGTATCAAGTATTTGGGAGAAAAGTAACAAATGTAAATATCTAGTGATGGAGTTTTAAAAATTCTTTTATAAAGGACTTTCTCAATCAATTAATTCTTTAGTTTAAGGGACAATGTCCTGAGTTATTGATGAGATAACTTCTATATGTTGTACATAGAACCCCAATACAATTATTACTTTAAGTAGACAATGAAATTCTGACTGTCCAATATTAGGTATCATAAGGACCTCAGTATATTTGTCATCATTCTGTTTTTAACCTACTTGGTATCAGGACCAAATCTTAAATTGTTGCATATTAAGTGAGAACATGCCTCACATCCTTCCTAAAGTATTAATTTGGAGATTTGGATAGTTTGTAAGCATTTATGTTAGATTTTAAGTCTTACAATTATTACATAAAAGATACAAATGTGCATATACAAATTAAATGCTAGTAGATTTTATAATCTCTATTAATGCATTAATATTAATTCAATAAACACATTTCATAAGTTACTATGAATAAACAATCAACGTCTTCAGCTACAAAAGAACTGTTGCAATTTATATTGAGACAATGCTTAAAAACCAGGGAACAACGTGACCTTTGATCAAAGTATCCATTTCAAGAAAGATCAGCAAGTATTGTATTTTTGATACCATCATAGTCTCCTTCTTCAGTACTATTTATCACTGAAACTTTGTTGTTTAAAAGAGAAAGTTATAAAATAACATATGATAACACTAAAATTCTAATATGCAACACTGTTATTCACATAAGCTGAAACACAGAAACTGCCCACTAGATTGCAGTAACATTAACTACAACAAAGCAGAATAATGTGGCAATAGAAATCATTGTGCTGTGCCCAACTTGACATAAAGTACTCAGCCACCACAGTTAATCTGATTTTACTCTTGGATTATGGTGAAGAGAGAGCAGTTTCTGGGAGATTATTGACCTGTCTTAATGATAATTTGAGATAATGAATTAAAATGGTTCAAAATAACAATCACAATTCATATTTTGTTTTTTGCTTTTACAGAATATTTCTACCGCTTCACCAAATAGTGATGACATTGATGTGAAGTTGTGTTTGCCTTTGTTCAAATATAAAGTGCCTTTAGTGGCATCACAAAAACATTTGTGTAAATAAAGAGTGTAGATGAACAATGGTAAGGGGGACTTGCACATTTCATTAGTGGCAAACTAAACAATCAATCGCACTTGTTCAGCATCTGGCAAACCACCTGGTTTTGCCATTGCAAACTAATGTCATAGATCAAAATACATCATTGTGATTGCATTTGCTAGACAGTCTGTCTTGCAATGGTAGTAATGGCATTAGTACATTCATTCAAAGCTAGTGATAGCAGAGAGTTGGATTAAAGAGTACAATACTGCTATTGTATTTCCTCACTGCAAGCCAGTGTTTCATTTTTCTCCCCATGTACAGCTAGCTCATCTCCTCTCAAACATTCTATTTTTATACTATCTGTTTTAAGACTAGTTTAATATAGCAAATGTAGCAGCATATGTTTCAGCAATGCTTGTCAATCTTGGAGTGTTTCATATGTACATTTTGGTCACAATGACAAAAAGATAAATTGCATTAAAAGTGTAACAGCAAAGAATAACAAGACCAATCCAGAGCACAAATGGAATAGACTATGAAGAATAATTAAGGGAGCTCCTGTTTTAGTGTGGGTTATTCAATAGCATAGAATCCCGACAGTGTGAAAGCAGACTATTCAGCCCAGTGAATCTGTACTAACCCTCTGAACCACATCCCACCGAGACCCACATCATCTCTAAATCTGCATCTCTCATGGCTAACCCACCTAGCCTGGACATCTTGGGCAAAGTAGCATAACCAATCCACCCAACCTGCACATCTTTGGACAGTGGGAGGAAACCAGAGAAAGCAAAGGGAACCCATGCAGGCATGAGGAGACTGTGCAAAGCCCACACAGTCCCCCAGTGATGGAATCCAACCTGGCTCCCTGATACTGTGAGGCAGCAGTGCTGGCCACTGAGCCATCTGCTGTTTCTTGCAATCTTCATTGAAATTCAGGCTCGACTTTAAACAACTTTTATTAACAGACTGTACACGGTGGTGAGGCCATTGAGCAGCATATTCTGCTGCACAGCTTCCAACGTTCTAGCAGGATACTAACACTGAAGTCACAGTTACATCACAGCTTATCCCAGATCTCATCTACATATTACTTAAATCCTATTTCTCTGGCTTTGCTCTACAATCTGGAAAAAGGACAGCTGTGCGGAAGAGCTTCTAGAAGAATATAAAATGCTATTTGGTATGGACATAGTGATTCCACATATTGGGCCAGGATTTACTGTAAAAAGCCAAATTAATTATGTTCACTGCTTTTTATTTACAATTTAGACAGTAGCTTCAGGTGAAGACACATATGTTGATCATCACAAAAATCCAGAAGTTGCCAACTGCAATGCTTCACGGTTCTTTAAGCTGCATGAAAACAGCATTTCACGATCAATTTCCCAATTCAAAATTATTGCACAGCACCGAGATCCTACACTGACATTGTATAGATGAAACTCATTACAGAAGTTAGGGGTTGCATATTTCAGTCTACATACTCTTTTTACATCTGAACTAGTGGCAGATATTCTCCCTGGCACTGAAAATTAGCTTTTACAAGCACGAGTTCCCATTTCTACAGCCGGTAATCATTGGTGACTTAAAATGTATTTATTTCCTTCTTAATCCAATCTATATTTTGGTTTTTGCACCTCATTTTAATTCATCAATTTGATCAATTAAGAAGATACGCAATTCCAACCTGGCTCACCAATGTCCTTTCAGGAAGGAATTCTACTATCCTTCAGATCCACAGCAATGTGTTTGACTCTTAACTGCTTTTGAGGCATTTAGGGATAACCAATAAATGCTGGCCTAGACAGTGATAGTTACATCCCACGGGCAAATGAAAAAGATTTCCTACAGAGAGCATTAGGCACCTCAGTCTCCCATGAGCAAAAAGTTATGCAAGCATTTTCTGTTCAACAGGTTGCTCTTGAATGGAACTAAATAAATATGTTTTTGCAAAGAACAATCACATTCCTTTTAAGTAAAACTCAAAATTGTACAGAATTCAAGACATGTTTATTTCAAGGTATTCAACTCTACCCTGTTATCTAGGAATCTTCCAAATATCCATAGAGTGTCTTGAAGTACAGGTCTAACAATGTGATTGAATGGCTGAGCAGCAGAGAGATTGATGGTCAACCAGTCCCAGAAACGGGGGTCACTCATACAGGAGTCAGCATTTGATGCACTGAGCTCTTTGGGGGAAACTTTCTGCACTTGCAAAAGCTCCAGGGATCTTCTGTTTAAGCAATCTAATCTATTAACTAAAATAATAGTAACAGTCCCAGTACATAGCCTTCTGGATCTCCAATTGAATTCAGGCCCCAATCATGTGCATTACTAATTGCCTTCTGTTATAAGTTACTGTATTGGATTGGTAGCTAATTGAAATAACTAAAGCACCATGGGGTCTATACCTTCCTTATTTATGTAGTAATCAGACTATTTCTTCTCCAAATATCAACTCTCAGATGTTCATCCAGAACTTTGAACATTTCTTCTCAAACTTCATCATAATAGCAAGACGTGACCAAGGGTTTAAAGTCACATTGATTATCCATAATGACATAGGCATGTTGTAGTAATTTCCCCATTACTATTGTCAAACTCATAGCCTATAATTTCAAGAACCTGATTACATTTTAAATAAAGGGACCAGCGGAACAACTGGCTTATTAAAGGCAACCAACTGGGACCTCAACTAGTTAGTGAATAGATGAATCAATGACAAGCATTTGAATCCCAGAATTTCTTCAGGATTCTGAGATAAATGGTATTGGTTTCTGCAGCACTACGAATCTTAGGTGAATTGATCCTAACAAAACTTTTGCAATTACTTCTAATGAAACAATTTCTATCTTATAATATTTGAACCATGGTTAGATAAAATCCATTTGTTCCATGTCCATTAATGAGAAGCTACCAGCCTTGGAGATTGTGACCTTTCAGGACAGGAGGTTCCACCACTATTCTGCCCAATAATAGGGCTACTGTTAGTTGTTGAAAAGGTTTTTTAAAAAAAATCCCAGAGAGCTATTGACTGTTCAGTGAAGAATACAAAAGATGCCTACAAGCAGGATTTTCTTGGCACAGCTAAGATTGGAGCTGAGAGAAATTCAGAGGTAGCCACCTCGCTGTTTGGAATAAAGCAGAAATGTCAATAATTAGGTACTTTTGACCAGTTTCAGGAAACCTGGGAAATGGAGTCCGTGGAGTAATTTTAACTACATGGATGTAAGCAGTAATTGAGATTGAGAGATATTGATTTATGGAAATAAATTCTTTATACAATTGGAGATTTAGTGACCCACAATGTCACTAATAAGGGTGAGTTTCTGTGGAATCCCTCCCTAACAGCACTATATGTATGATTCAAGGAGCCAGCTCATCATCATCGCAAGGGCAACTAGCAATGGGCAATAAACACCCAGCAAAGCCCACATCCCATGAAAGAAGAATAATTGACAGGACAAAGGCCACAACGCATTAGACTTATGGAAAGAAATAAAGCTAATTTACTAACAAGGAAAAACAATGTCCCAAAATAAATGGACTCAGGATCTACTGAAGTGTACAATAAGGCATAGGTACATTCCTTAAAAGACTGACCTTTGCATGTACCATTTTGCTTTCCTCTTAACAGACTTTGCATTTTCTTCAAACAAGATGCGTATTTGTACTTACACCTGCCCAGTGGAACAGTTTACTTGTTTTCCAAGTAAATTAAAGAAAAGCAGATAGAACGAATTGATTGAAATTACATTGGTTTTTGATTATACAGTGTGGTAATTTTGATTTTATTTTAGAGTTGAAAGCATCACTACCAACAAAACATATTCTTTTCTGATTCATACTGATGTTAACATCGGAGATTTGATCATGTTGAAATTCAAGTGGGAAACCTCTGTGCCTTGGATAAATCTTTGGGAAACTGTTCAAGCATATTTTCCATGGAGACAGAATTATCTGAATTCAGAGCTCGTAATAAGAAAAGTATATGTCAAAGCTGGAGAAACACAGCATAAGTAAGTAATGAAAAAATAGATGCATCTGTTTGTCAGATTACTTTTAATGCCAACTAATCAAATCCATTCTCTCAAATCCTTAAGAGTACACAAGTTCAAATTATATTTTTCTGCATAAGGTGCTAAAAAGAAAAGGGACCAACAGAAAACCTCTCTTTCTCGGTTAAAATTGATAACACTGTTTACTCGAGTTATTCCAATGTTTACACAGAAAAAATATTAAAAATCATTATTTAGATTCTAGGCATTTGTTGGCAACTGTATACTTTATTAATGTTGGAACACTGTTTTAATTTGAGGGGCTTATACAGTGATATCATTATTTGTCCAGTATTTTCATTAACTATATTAACAAATTGAACAATATTCTCATTAAACTCTTCAAGAATGTATTCACTCAAATCAGGACAATTATGATTTAAACTTTTATTGCTAGCTGTAACTGTTTCAATGCTTCTTGGTGTTAATTGTTAATTCAGTGGTGCAGCTTTTATTTAGTCTGCAAATCAAAATAAGTTAGAATCTCTTATCACATTGCAACTTTGAGGAAAATGGTCTGTGTGGCTTTGACAACTTATTCCAAAACCCACAACTGTAAATAAGTGAATATGTAGAATAGGGTTTTATCAAAAAAGATTTACATTATTATATTGGACTACTTGAAGAAAAGTGGAAGTGTGCAAAAAAATATGCATTTTACAAATTGTGTCAAGTTCTGATCACTTTCAATATTGCTACAAAGGTGGATTAGTACTTAAACTTTATTTTTTTAATTCTTGTGTTGTGGAATCAAGACAGTAAAATTAACATTAAGTCATTGGTACAGAGAAGGGGCATGATGAAATAGTTCTTAGCTACTCCATTACATGATTAAATAGTTCACAAACTATTCAACATTAAGTTGTAATCATGAATGACAAAATTCCATTGCATTATTGCCATTGATTAAGAGGAGAAGAATTAACATTTTTTATTTAAAATTTCAGAGTCACCTTCTGTTCTTCAAACAGCACCAATATGCAACTTCAACCAGCCCAAGAGAAAAAATTTGTTAGATGTTCAGCTTATAGAAGCAATAGACATCACAGAAGACTGAAGCACAAAATATCAATTTAAGGCAATCTAAAACGAAGATTTCATCAGTTCACAAAATTCATTTAAAAATCAGAAGTACATTCTGACAGGCAACCTTTATGACTGAAGAAAAATGTAAACATTAACCATAACTTCAATTTAAAAAACTCCAATCTATACAGATGGGTAGAAAGTTTTTTTTGAAAAATCAGTAATGATGATTAGATTAGATTACTTACAGTGTGGAAACAGGCCCCTTGGCCCAACAAGTCCACACTGACCCTCTGAAGAGCAACCCACCCAGACGCATTCCCCTACATTTACCCCTTCACCTAACACTACAGGCAATTTAGTATGGCCAATTCACTTAATCTACACATCTTTGGACTGAGAGTGGAAACCGGAGCACCCAGAGGAAACCCACGCAGACACAGGAAGAATGTGCAAACTCCACACAGACAGTTGCCTGAGGCAGGAAGTGAACCTGGGTCTCTGGCACTGTGAGGCAGCAGTGCTAACCACTGTGCCACCATGCTGCCCATTTACTTAATGTAGAAACAACTTGGTCATGAAATTGCTTACTTAAGAGTGAGGGACAATAGAATTCTCATCAGTCACAACGAGTTTACACATAAATATACTTCATTCTATTCTAAAATTATCATAATATTCATTTACATTGAAAGTTCCTCTTTTGAAACAAAGGCCTGACTTTTGAAAGGAAGTGCTTGATATAAAAATTTGATGCCATCATTAGAAAAAGTTACTGAAGGATATAGATAATAGAGCATTAAATTTAATTTGGAATTGTAACAACTTAAAATTCAGCACTTCTGTGACCAATAACGTATGCCCATCATCAATACAGCACAAGTCTTACAATATTAGATTAGATTAGATTACATTACAGTGTGGAAACAGGCCCTTCGGCCCAACAAGTCCACACCGACCCGCCGAAGCACAACCCACCCATACATTTACCCCTTACCTAACACTACGGGCAATTTAGCATGGCCAATTCACCTGACCTGCACATCTTTGGACTGTGGGAGGAAACCGGAGCACCCGGAGGAAACCCACGCAGAACGTGCAAACTCCACACAGTCAGTCGCCTGAGGCGGGATTTGAACGCGGGTCTCAGGCGCTGTGAGGCAGCAGTGCTAACCACTTGTGCCATCGTGTCGCCCATAAAGTGAAGACCAAAAATAATACTGTGGTTAAAAACAGGAAGAGTGGTAACAATATATTTCTACATGTATTCAAGCATACGTATATTTTACTTTTTTTTTAATCCAAAGAAAGGACCTTCAAAAAGTTTTCCTTGGGTAAAACGCAAAACCTTGTAATAACAAATATGTTAAGGATATTGTTGCACCTCATCCATCATGCTAAATTTTAACCATTAGGTCCTAGATATCAAAACATCCAACTAGAACAGACTGATGAGTGCCTCTGACAGTCATAGGATTCTGAATTTGAGACAGGAGTTGCAAAATTGAAATTTTCTATACGGAAGGATCCTGAAAGACTGAAATGTTATTCAATTAGAATAGAATGAAGTTGTGGTATTACGTTGTATTTTTGGTTACAATGGATAAAATATAATAGAGTAATCATTTGATTAAAAGGGTTCAACAAATTTACAGACACAGATTGTACACGTTCACACCTAAATTTATTTTATAATCCTAAAATGTGGCATGTTAAATATTCCTGTAGAATACAAAATTTCTTGTTCTCAAGCTTTGGTTGGTTATAATAGCATCCAATAAAGGGAACCATGTACAATGAAAAACCCACTGCATTTAATACACATCCAACATAATTTTGTTCAAGGCACCTCAACTAATCTTCCTTTTCTTTCTCACATTGTGACAGTAAGATTGATGGGATCACATTTCAACTACAGTAATAGCTTTGAAGTCTCTGCTGATGTAATGTGACCTGAAAATAACACGTTGGCATTAATAACAGATGTTGTGCACTGTTGACTTGTTGCTTCAAATGAATTAAACTTACATTCAATCATTATTGTGTGCTGTTTTACTTCCCTTTCCTCACCACTTTGTGGAGATGATAATTACTCCATTTTCCAAGAAACCACACTTTTTTTTTAAAAATAGGTGGACATAACAGCCAGAGTGGGTAAAAGAGCAAATTTGTTGTCTGAACTTTCAACTTGGCTTGGTCAAAATGTTGTGTATTCTTTTTCCAAGTCAGAAAAATAAAGTTAGCCATCAGGCTCTTCTTATTACCTATCCTTCTTAAAATATGTAAATGGTGACAAGTGTGTTAGAATAATCTTGTCGAGTGTTGATGCTGATCTCTGCACATAAGAGGAACAACTGACAGAGCTTTATCTGGCAATTTTCATGTTTTGAGCATTTTGCAAACTTGTAGCAGCAGTCTCATTGCATGAGTGTTAGTGTCTAAATGTTTCACTTTAACCTAACATTTTCAGTGGAAGGGCAGACACCTGACCAAAGCTAAAATTTCCAGATAATCATCTTGTATTCCTAGTCTATTCCAGTTTAATACCATCCAAGTGGCAGGTTTCATACAGGCAACCAATAAGATGGCAGTGGAATGGGAATTCTTGGTGGATTTGAATACTGCATTAGTTCTATTTCACCCAAACAATGGAATAAAAATGTGACTAGACTTAACATAATTATCTTTTCTGTTGCAAGGCAAGGCTGATTGTAGAACCCACTAAATAAATATTAATAAGAGTCTTCACTCCAAATTATAATAATTACATTTTATGGTGTTACAAGCTGTTTTGAGGTATTATTCTTACTTGATGCCATACACCTTAATAATGATTCCATTTTGCTCTGCAAAGTTGCTGATTTAAAACTAATTTTATAATCTTCATGAAGAGGAGGAATCTGCAGGAAGAACTGGGAAAACTGGACAGAAAATCTGCTGATAAAATATGCACTTATTACATTTAAAGCTCTTATCTAATTTTTAGATACTGGGTGCTGGAAAGGTAGAGAACAGACTGGACAAAAAAAAAGGATCCTTGGTTGGAATAAAACACTTTCATCTGCAATTATATTGGTCGTCTCCCACATCACATAACAGGAAGTATACTTCATACCAGAGTCTATCAGAGGTTATCATAGTAAAAAAGAACCGCCCCCACTGATGCAATTAAAAAGTGTCAGCACAAAATGTTTTAAAATTGCCAGATATTGGGAAATTCTCCACTGCAAACTGAAAATAACAGTGCATGTCAGTTTAGTGAAAAATAAAATCCAAAAATAATATTTCAGCAAATGCTGTCACAGGAATTTGGGCTGACTGGAGCATTGCTGATACAGAAGTTATTAATGTTTCAGTTTACAACTTTTGAATAAACAATGCCTAAACATTCAAATAAATTTTAGATGGAAAATCAGAAGAACTTCAGACAACATACTACACCAGCAGAGACATTTCTGAAATCAGTCCTTAGAAGTTGGAATAACTTCAGACCACAATATTTAAACACAAATATAAGACACCACTAAAACGATTCAATGTACAACGCAGTGAAAAGCCCCAAAATTCAGAATGATGCCTTCTCCAGGACTTGCAGTTAACTTCAATAAATTAACACATTCATTTGGTCGATCAAGTCTATTCTTTATTAATGCATTTCAAGTACTTCAAAAAAAAACTTACATTATCTTTGCACAATACTTCTTGCAACTTTTAGTAAAAATTTCCCAGTGAACAAAATTTACTGTATAAAACACAGTGGGCATTAAAATGTGACAGTAGTATTGTTTTGTCTTCTTTTAGAGGTTTCTTCATATCTATCAGAACTAATCTTGAAATGTATGGTTCAGTGCATATCTACTGACGGAGGATTAAAGACTGAAATAAAAAGAACTAGGCAGCCGAGTCCTGCCCATGTCCTACCACAGGATAATACAAGCAAAATGTGACCTTATGAAATGTTTAATACTCTAGATTTTTCTTAAATACACTTTATCAAAAGTACGTTCATTGTTTGATATACAAACCCACTTTGAGCCGTACCAGGTAAAATAAAAGAAAATGATTCAAAAAGTAAAAAAAAACTATTTCCAATTGTTCAGATTATTCAGGATTCTGTAGAATCAGATATCAATTGTTGGGTTTCCAATACAAAATTGTCTTCTAAATCATGTACAAAAAGTTGTATTTTGAAAAATGTCCTTGATTACTGTACAAGTTAACTATTTAAAAGAGGAAAATAGATCATGCTATTTTATCATTTTGGCATGTCTGCCAGACATCCAATTTTTTATTTAATATCTCTAAGTAAACACTTTGCTTTTGTTGAATTTATAAGTTGCTGTTCAGCAGTTTCAATTATTATTAATAGAAATATCTAAACTCCCCCTAAAGAGCTTAACTCTCTGTAAAAGTGGAGCACCTGCTATTCAGTGGTTGCCCTTATAATTATCAGAATTCACAGATGTATTTAAAAAAAATATAATCCCAAATCTCAAACCTAAATCCCAAAATATAAAAACGATTTGTCACAATTCTTTCACACGTCATAAAGCAAAAACTGAAAATGTTATTCAGGCATATCTGCACCAATTTCCAGCAAAATTCAGAACACACTAGCTAAGTTTCCTAATAATGAAATCAAATAGTGCCAATTTTACACTAAATCTTAAACGATCATAATTTATTAAACTTAATGAATTACAACTATCACATCCCCAATCCAGAGCATTCAGTTTAGAGCTGTACACCTCAGCAGTTATTCATTGCCGGTATCAGCTGAAAAAAATGGTGGCAATAAAGATTTTAAATTTAAAGCCGAATTTCATGATTTTACCATTTAACTGCTGCTATAAATAGAGAGGTCTTAGATTATTTGCGACTTGCATTATCCTGAGTATGGCAATTAAATAGCAATTTTTTTTTCTTAAACAGCAGAAATGCATGTATTACAGCTAAATCCATTATCAGGTTCCTTGCATACAACTTTAGAAAGATGTATGAATATGAGTTCAAAGTACAGGCTGATGTTCGGGAAAAAAAAATTTCATAAGCCAAATAAGTTTCTACATTGTGTTATCATACATAAAAGCTTGAAATTGGCAGCAGTAATAGCATTACTTACAGTCGCATATTTGTGCAAGGCAAAAAGATCACAATGGCCAAGAGTAAGAATAATCTCATATGACTTTATGGTGCCTCATCAAAAAAATCTTTCCAAACATGATTGGATCATTAAGACTGAATTTAAAGGGGCACTGAGGACATTTTAATCTCCATTTTGAACTGGAGACTGCATCCATCACAAGTATTCCAATTCCTTCTAATATTAGAATCTAAAAGCTTTCTATCAGATTTGAGACAAAATGACAGGAACAGGTTTTCTTTGGAACGAAATTTCCTGCTGTAGGCACTAGGAAGATCCAAGGCAAATGCTTCAGTTTAGTGTCTCAAGTGTCCCATCTGATAGTTCTCTCTGGGTCTCTGGCGTGATGGCTGCATTGCCTGTTGCTGCTGTTGCTGTCGTCTTCGTTTTAATGTGCCTGTAAAAATCAAAATTCAGATGTATTCCATACATTGTCATACTCCACACAAGAAATGTATTTTAAGGCTATAGACTAGCTGAACAAATGCTGTAAAAATTTTACTCCTCAAATAGTAGGACTCTGCATTGTCAGAAGTGAGAAAAAACAAACTTCAAATTGCATCCAATAAATTTTACATAAAATAATTGATGCTATGAAACATGATAAATTCCCAGATTTCAGATTACTATGGAGTCACCTGAGCATAAAAATGAGGCAATAGCCTTGTGTTTCACTCGAGGTCTGTATTCTCTACATCTGTTAACATCCTAGCAACAAAATACAATGTGTTGGAAATCCAAATATTTAAGTAGGTGCCATTTCACCAAAGAAATGTTACTTAAAACTAAGCAAGTTAAGAAATAATATGGTTAATATTCGATCAACTAGCATGAAAGCAAATAAAACACTCAATCTAGTGATAAGGAAATGGCTAGCTTGTATAATTCTGGATGGTACATGTGGTTCCAATTTGTTTAAGTACTGAAGAATAACACCTTTCACAGAAAACTAATTTTTTTCTTCAAATTATAGGCTAGCTCAAAGAACACAAGAGGTATTAGGACAGTTAACACCTCCATCACGAGAAATGGAAAGTAAGTGGTTCCAGTTTGTAGGGTTGGCCTGTACCTGCTTATACCAAAATGGCCCATGCCTACTACACAAAATGGCCGACAAAAAATAAGCAAAACTAAACAGCCTGCTTACATCATGAAACATAATGGTACCTTTGAAAAGGACTAATCCAAGATCAGCAAAGGGGCCATAAGAGAAACTGTCTAAGACAGTTTTGATAAAAGGATGCCTAAAGACAGACTAGTGATTGATGCCAGCCTCATTAATGAAAGATGACTGTCCCAGAAAATGAATAACACCAGGTGAGTGTGTCAGCATATTAGCCAGCCAGGTTAACTCCCTTAGCTGGTGTCTTTGCAGCTGCTTAAGTTATTTTGTAGTAAATAGTTGTTTCTTTGAGGTTATTCGCAAAATTAAGAAATAGGTTCTAGTTGAAGGTTCTTCACATAACCATAGAAGTAGTTTTCAACATAAAAAGGATAGATACACATATTTAACCAAAATACAACACAAGGAGGAAAAAAAACTTAAAACATAGATGTGGAAGTCATTTAGTGTCAAGAAATACTTTCCCTTATGCCCTGAACACAATGAATTGTTCACAGCCCATTAATTACAAAGTGTTAACAGAAGTAGTTGTATAACCTTACACTTCTTAACTAACTTTATAACTGAAATCAATATTACAAAATCTTATAGCAAGTAGTTAAACTGAACTCTTGTATTTTTACACATATAATTAGGACAGTGAGAAATACAATACGAATAAGTCAGTTTGATAAAGACAGCACATGGAATACAATGAATAGTAGAGTTTAAACTATCCTTAAAGAAAAGCAAGATAGAGAGAGATCCAAAGAAGGAGTATATAGCCGGTAACTTTGAAAAGTGAATGAATAGGATGCATAGGAAGATCCCGAGGCCTAAAGATTATAGGTTCTGGTGAATAACAGAAGATCGTGGGAACCTGGGGTTGACCACAGGGATATCTAATTTTAATAATGTGTTTTACAGGATTGGGTGCATGGAATTAAGGGGGAAGGACAAGTGACTAGGCTATATTTGATTACTTTAATACAAAATGTATACAAATACTGATTTTACAGTTAAAAAAGCAGAGTGTGCCATTGATCTCTCTTCCAACCTAAGCCATAGGTTAAGTGAATAGTCATGTTTGCATGTTGAGGCCAGATTTGGGGAAGATCATTTGGCCCTCTCCCTGCATTAATCAGTTTCTGCTTGAATAGAAGTCTGCCACTTGCCTGAATCCTGTTTGCCTCCTGAGTCTGTCTCCCCGGTTGGGGGGGATACATTGACAGTTGTAAACATTTACACTAATAGCAAGTCTGATTATCAGAAGGAATAGATCATTGTCTCGTAACACAGTTAAACGTGGCACAGTACAAATTAATTCTATTTGGTTTTGGTTGAGGAAATACTGCCACAATGCACAACCACCAAAAAATGAACACAATCATCGGCAAGGACTTCATTTGACATTTTCTTAACCAATATATAGATATATCTTTCAATTAAATTAATTACAAATGTATTTTAAATGCACAAGCAAATGCAAGTATTTAGCAATTTTAACCATATTCAACCTTTTAAAAATATTCAGAGAATCAGCATGTGTTTGGAAGCATCACACAATCATCTTCACAATTCTTTGATTCAAAGAATCAAAAAGAGTACAGAAACTACTTCAATGCCAAAATCTAGACAGCAAAGAAATTATATAATAGTAAACTGGATTCAAGGTCATACGAAATATCTCAATTTTCATTGATATTTGAATTAATTTGATTTCAGAAAGAAACTTCAGCTTGCTTTCAGCAGTGCCACTGGATTGCTCACTCAATTGTGTTTGATTTGCTCCCTTTTTAAAGCTTGTGGGGCTAGTCCCCACCTTTGTACAGATGCACAGCTTCTGTAGGTTATTTACATCTCAGTACTGAAAGCAGTCATGGAGAAGCTGGTGGGAATCTCATTGAGGAGCAGGAGGATAAACAATGAACAAAGAACAGTGAAAGTTAGCAGCATAATCAACTTCTCATCACATGCTTTAATACGGGTACATTGTGATTTGTTCAAACTTCCGAATAAGGACTTGAAGTTTAAGAAAAGCTTGAGCTTGAATTCTGAAGATACATAGTTGAATTACAGGTAAAAAGGTAGACAGTGGTTCAAAAATGAAGGACTGGATTCCAAGTCTGTAACATAAGAACCGGATTGGACATTTAATTTTAGCTTTACCCACTGTGCCTAGTTATAGACTAAGGAAACCTGCAGAATCTGGTCCTGACAAAGTCTGTTTGTTGATATTAAGAAAAGATCTGGCAAAATCAAACAAAATGTCAGTACGGTATTGTTGATAGATGCTGTACATAATCTTCCCTTTTACAATTAACAGGTCTTTGCATTATTGATACCAAAAATTGCAGTCTGTTTTCAATTCCCTGCTGTACCAAACAAATCCAATATTTAACAACTAGAATGAATTAAACTATTAAATCTCTCTTGCCTCTACAATCCTCTATCTCCTAACCACCAAGAGAACATGCATTCATACATCTTTCATAAAAATTGTTATTTACCTGGAAGTGGTTTGGGAGGTGGCAGTTTAGGGTTACTGCTTGGAGTATGCACACTGCAGATTTTAATAAATCCAGCCATCAACATGATGAGTGCGATTCCCATCAGCAATACAGCCCACCAATGAGCCTGTTTAAAAAAAAATCACAAACAGAACAACCTTAAGGACTGGAGTCACACAAAGCACGTGCTACATTTATTGCAAGACAAGGGATCTTTTTACACCATAACACTGCTAGAAACAACAGAAGATTCAACAAAATTAATCTAACAGGAATAAACCCATAGAAGCACCATCAGACCAAAAACAGTCCTAGCTAGGATTTAAAATGACCCTTTGCTTCACTCATGTGTCTCCCTACATTCTTGAACACAATTTTTATTTTTTAAACAATACAAACAGTGGCTGGAGTGGTTACACTTCTTCCTGTCCTGACATTAGCTGGATTCTTGATATCTCCTACTTTTGATTAGGGAAAATATGACTGTTGTAATTAGACAGGATATTCCTGAGGGATTATTCAATGAAGCTATATGGGTGGAACTCTGAAATAAAGGGATGATCACCTTGATAGGATTGTACTATAAGCCCCCCAGTAGTCAGCAGGAAGCAGAGGAGAAAATATGTAGAAATATCAGATATGTGTAAGAATAATAGGGTTCCAACAGTATGGGATTTTAATTTTCCAAACATAGACTGGGACTGCCATAGTGTTAAGGGTTTAGATGGAGAGGAATTTGTTAAATGTGTTTTAGGAAATATTCTTCATCAATAAGTGGATGTATCTACTAGAGAAGGAGCAAAACTTGTCTTTCTCTTGGGAAAGAAGGCAGGGCAAGTGACTGAAGGGTTAGTGGGGGAGCACTTAAGGACCAATGACCAGAATTCTATTAAAGTAGTTATAGAAAAGGGTAGGCCTTCCATAAACGTTAAAGTTCTAAATTTGATAAGGACAATTTTGATAGTGTGAGATAGGACTTTCAAAAGTTGATTGGAGTAGACTATTTGCAGGTAAAGGGACAACTAGCAATTGGGAGGCTTTCAAAAGTGAGATAATGAGAATTCACAGGCAGTATGTTCCTGTTAGGAGTGAAGGATAATGCTGGTCGGACTAGGGAACAATGGATGAATAAAGATTTTGAGACTCTGGTCAAGAAAAGGGAGGTGGCATATGTTAGGTTTGATTGAATTTTTGGAGGACATGACCAAAATGATAGAGGACAGCAGAGCAGTAGGCATTGTCTACATGGACTTCAGTAAAGCTTTGACAAAGGTTCCACTTGGTAGACTAATGAGTAAAGTTAAATCATGTGGAATTCAGAGAGAGTTTGTCAATTGGCTTGATAATACGAGACAAAGTGGTGGTGGAAGGTTATTTTTCTGACTGGACACTGTGACCAGTGATGTCTTGCAAGGGTTGGTGCTGGGTCCACTGTTATTTGTCATTTACATAAATGATTTGGATGAGAATTTAGGAAGCATGGCTAGCATGTTGTTGGGATAACACCAAAATTGGTGATATAGTGGACAATGGAGAAGGTTATCTAAAAGTACAATAGGCAAATGGAATTTAATTAAATTTAGATAAAAATGCAAGTTTTTGCATGTTGGTAAGACTAACAAGGGCAGGACTTATGTAGTACGGATCGTTAAGGTGGCATTTCGCACACTTGCCTTCATTGCTGACAACACATTGTCAGAGTTGGGAGGTCATGTTGCGGCTGTACAGGACATTGGTGATGCCTCTTCTGGACTACTGTGTACAGTTCTGGTGGCTCTGCTAGAAGGATATTATTAAATTTGAGAGGTTCAGAAAAGGTCTACCAGGATGTTGTTGGTTTGAGTTACAAGAGGAAGGCTAGATAGGCTGGGACCTTTTTCACTGGCGCATAGGAGGTTGAGGTGACTTTAAAAAGATTTATAAAATCATGAGGGGTATAGAAAAAGTGAATAGCAAAGGTCTTTGCCCTAGGGTGGAGGTTCAAAACTAGGGGGCATAGTTTTAAGTTGAGGAGTAAGATTTAAAAGGGACCTGATGGGCAACGTTTTCATACAGAGAATGGTTCGCACGTGGAATGAACTGCCAGAGACGTGACAAATGCAAGTACAGTTACATTTAAAAGACATTTGGACAGGCACATGAATGGGAAAGATTTAGAGGGATATGGGCCAAATGTGGGCAAAATGGGATTACTTTTAGTTTGGGGAACTTGGTCAGCATGGACTAGTTGGACCAAAGAGTCTGTTTCTGTGCTGTAGGACTCTTGATTCTAAACGTTACACAAATGAAGTGACAAAGAGAGCAGATCAGCTACTCAGAAGTAAAAAAATGCTTAGTTAAGCTCTTACTAACTGTGTAGGGTCTACACAATGACAATTAGATAGTGTTGATATTTAATATACTTTCAATTCCACCACAAAATGCTCCTTCTATCAATTTCAAAACAGGTGACACTGCATTTAATTATGCCTGCAATTGCAATTAAGCAGAAACATGGTAGGCTGATGTAGGACTTAGACCTTTAAAGTGAACACAAATGCTGTTGCTGCACCCAGCCTCCAGAGTTAGGAATGTAGTAATGTGCATTTTTACTTTCTGGTTTTGTCTGTCCAGATGAATCAGTAAATTGACAAAGCCAAACCCAGCATCACAAAATTGATATTTAAACACAGGCAGGACTTTAACACAAACTAATTGAAAATATCTCTTAGAATGCAACTGAAAATCTAAAAGAAAGTAGACTAAACCAATTAAAAGTTAATGGTTAAGTGTGAAGTCATTGTGTCCAGGGATGTGCAGTCTAGATAGGTTAACCATAGGAAATGCAGGGTTAAGAGGATGGGGTGGGTCTGGATGGGATGCTTTTCAGAGTGCTGCTGTAGACTCAAATGGGCCAAATGGCCTGTTTTCACACTGTAGAGATTCTATGCTACTGTATCCAAATATTATTCCAGCTTGATTCTCCATTTGCTTGAATTTGCATCTCTTTAACTTAACCTCAATTGTATAGTTTATCTTGCATATACAAGATATAAAATTGGTTTCCTATTGAAGCACCCAAGTTTTTCCAAATTTATCCAAAACTCAACATATTAACATTAGTCATTTTATACTAAGGGTAGAACATTACTCAAAGAACACATTATGTACTCAGATGCTAATTTACTTCAAGCATTAGGTGACTAAGTGCAATGATGTGTCTTGTATCATTTAAAGTTTAGTCAGTGAGGAGATACTTACTAAAGCATACCAAAATCATATCTCACTGCAAAATATCTTCAAGAGAAAAAGTAATAACGAGAGACAGAGAGAGACAGAGAGAGAGACAGAGAGAGAGACAGAGAGAGAGACAGAGAGAGAGACAGAGAGAGAGACAGAGAGAGAGACAGAGAGAGAGACAGAGAGAGAGACAGAGAGAGAGACAGAGAGAGAGACAGAGAGAGAGACAGAGAGAGAGACAGAGAGAGAGACAGAGAGAGAGACAGAGAGAGAGACAGAGAGAGAGACAGAGAGAGAGACAGAGAGAGAGACAGAGAGAGAGACAGAGAGAGAGACAGAGAGAGAGACAGAGAGAGAGACAGAGAGAGAGACAGAGAGAGAGACAGAGAGAGAGACAGAGAGAGAGACAGAGAGAGAGACAGAGAGAGAGACAGAGAGAGAGACAGAGAGAGAGACAGACAGAGAGAGACAGACAGA
>NC_057745.1:18305843-18311725 GCF_004010195.1 Chiloscyllium plagiosum | reverse complement strand
GGGGAGGGAGAAGAAGAGGGAGGGGGAAAAAGAGGGAGAGAACGAAAGGAAGATCAAAGTGGACATGTATGTGTAGAATCTTAGGAGATAGCTGAGGAACTCTTAATATTTCTCCTGTGTTTACCATAAAGTAAGACATGAAGACGTGGAAACTTGGGGAAGTTATGATGCTATCTTGGGGACTGTCCATATCACAGTAGAGTTGGTGTTGAATGTATTAGAATGCATGAAGGTGAATAAATCTCCTGGTCCTGACGATATATATCCAAGAACCTTGCAAGAGGCTCAAGAAGAAATTGCAGGGGCCCTACCCGATATATTTGCATCACTGTTAGTCACAGGTGAGGTCCTGGAAGACTAGAGGGTAGCAAATGTTGTGCCATTATTCAAGAAGGGCTGCAAAGAAAAACCTGGGAACTATAGACCCGTAAACCTAACAGCTGTGGTGGGCAAATTACTTGAGAAGATTCTGAGGGATATGATATGCATGCATTTGGAAAGACAGGGTTTGATTAGTAGTAGTCAGCATGGCTTTGTGAGTGAGAGATCATGCCTCACAAGTTTGTTAGAGTTCTTTGATGAAGTGACCAGGGAGGTTGACGAGTGCAGAACAATAAACATAGTCTTCATGGATTTCAGTAAGGCCTTTGCTAAAGTTCCACATGGTATGCTGCCCTGGAAGGTTGGATCGCATGGAATCCAGGGTGAGCTGACAAACTGGATACAAAATTGGCTTGGTGGTAGGAAGCAGAGGTAACAGTGGAAGGATGCTTGTCAAACTGGAGGCCTGTGACTAATGGAATGCCTCAGGAATTGGTGTTGGGCTCATTACTGTTTGCTATCTAAATCAATCATTTGGTTGAAAACGTACAAGGCATGATTAGTAAGTTTGCTAATGACACTAAAATAGGTGGTATTGTGGACAGTGATGAAGGTTATGAGAAATTGCAGCAGGACCTCGATCAGCTGGGGAAGTGTGCCGAAAAATGGCAAATGGAGTTTAATACAGGTAACTGTGAAGTTTTGCATTTTAGAAAGTCAACTCAACATAGGAGTTTCATGGTGAATGGTAAGGCATTAAGGACAAGAGTGGAACAGAGGGATCTTAGAGTTCAAATTCACAGTTCACTGAAAGTGGAGTCACAGATGGACAGGGCATTGAAGGCGGTTTTTGGTACACTGGCCTTCATCAGTCAGGGCACGGAGTATACAAGTTGGGAAGTAATGCTGCACTTCTACAGGACATTGATGAGGCTGCATTGGCGAATTGTTTTCAGTTTTGGTCACCATGTTATAGGATGGATGTTATTAAACTAGGAAGTGTGCAGAAGAAATTTACAAGGATGTTGCCTGGACTCAATGGTCTAACTTATAGGGAGAGGTTGGACAAGCTAGGACCTTTTACTTTCGAGTGTAGGAAACGGAGGGGAGACCTTATAGAAGTTTATAAGGTCATGAGAGCCAATGATAGGGTGAATGCACTCAGTCTTTTTCCCAGGTTTGAGGAATCAAGGACTAGAGGGCATCAGTTTAAGGTTAGAGGTGAAAGAATAAAAGGGAACCTGAGGGGCAACCTTTTTTTAAAAAATATAGATGGAATGAGCTGGTACAGAAATGGTTGAGGCTGGTACATTAACAACACTTAAAAGGCATTTGGACAAATACACGGATAGGAAAGGATTTAAGATATGAGCCAAATGCAGGGAAATAGGATTAGCGTTTATGGACATTTTGATCAGCATGGATCAGTTTGGGCCAAAGGGCCTGTCTCCATGCTGTAGGACTACATGACTAACAGGAACAGATGGAAAACATTAAGCTCAGCTATTAAAGTTTATCCATTTTAATCAGTAATTTTTGTGAATAAACTAATGGACCTTTCCCTTACAATTGAGGTGATAGTCCAAATTCATTGATAAAATGGTCTCACATTATAGTGTCTCGGTATCATTAACAGCTTCAATTTACTTACCACAATCCATTCAGCAATATTTTCATAAAGCTCTGGATTAAAGATGGCTTTCTTTAACCTGGCCAACGGACCATCTGCATCAACAAGCCTACATCTATTAAAGACATCACAGTAGCCTTTGAAATCATTGCAGGGTGATCCAGGCTGTAGTGTGATGGTAGTAGAGTTGAAGTGTCTATGCCACTTCTCTGACCCAGTACTTGCACACGTTAATGGCTTATCTGCAAAGATACAATGGAACAAAGCTCAGCGAGGTGAAAGCATAACAACTGTCCATTCTGAAATAAACTATTAGGCTCTTTGGTACCAGAGGCAGCACAACATCATAACGGATGACAGCAAGTACAATTAATTTACGAATTCAAAAATATGGGTGTTGTTTTATTGACAATGTGGTGCTGTGCAGAAAGCATTTGAAGTCTTTACATATGAAAAGCTGTCAAACTCTGTACTGCCCTCTAGCTATGTGACAAAGTTCAGGATCTGGATAGCAATAATTATACTTCCAGTATTATGCCCATTTACCACGTATAAAAAAAAAATCAATGAGGTTTGAACAAAAGCAGTGATATTTGCTCCTACTACCACAAGATTTGCAGCAATTCAGGGTAGCAGTTCATCAATTAGGGATGGACAATAAATGTTGGTCTAGCCAACAACACCCACATCCTGAGAATAAATCAAAAATAATTAAAGATTCACACCATTAGTAGGCTGACCTTCATATGCATTGACAACTCACGAACTACACATGCCTAATGCGTTGGTCTATATGGATTGGTTGAAAGATTGTAAAGGACATCACAGCTGACATACTCGCATTGCAAGTTTATCAGCAGGGGTCACTGAAGTCAGAGAATGTAAACCGCTGCTTGAGTTAGTTTAAACTAACTGCTCGAGTTAGTTTAAACAAATAACAAACCAGAAGTTAAACAGTTTCCTAACGTTCGTACCACTTAAAGCTACTGGCCTTTGGTGGACCACAAACACAAATCCTAAAAAGAATGAACTAATAAAGAAAACCATGCACCAGAAATACTGAAGATAAAAGTTGCTATAATCACTAGACAGTGACTATAGAAACTTTTATAGTTAGGAAATGATTTCAAAGTTAACTGTAAACATGGAAAGTAACAATGCTATTTCTTACTAAACTGTACAAACATGTTTACTCATGAGGAAAACTGCCAGAGGACTTCAGATAGGCAACACCCAAAGAAAGAAGCCAACAGCATGACAATGCCCTGACTGTAGTCTGATTACTCATATATCAAAGTCTGTGCTGAGAAGCGTAACAAGCAGAGTGCTTGGGAAGGCCCGGAATTACATTGCAGTTGACTAGCATGGATTCCAAAGAGGAAGACTGAGAAGATAACAGATGAGAAAACTTTGACAGAATTAGTCATATAAGATGAATGCAGTTTTGGACAGGAAATAAATAGTTTTGTCAGATTGACTGGCCAGTATTTATTGCCCATCCTTCAATTAAGAAGCAATTACATTGTTGTGGCTCCGAAGTCGCAGATAGGCCAGACCAGACCTTAAAAGTGTAAGAGGAGAAGAAGCCCATCAAATCTGTTTCAACATTCAATGAAGTCATAGCTGATATGATAACCCTCAACTCCATTTTCCTCCCCTTACCCCAATAACTTCCACGATTCCTGAAATGATTAAAAATCTGTCTCTCAGCCTTATATTCACATAATGATCCAGCCTCAACAGGCTGGTAAAGAATTCCACAGATTTATGACCCTCAAGAGAAGAAATTGCTCCTCATCTCAGTCTTAAATATGCAAACTCTTATTCTGAGATTATGTCCTCTGGTCCTAGGTTCTCCCATAAGGGGAAAACAATCTTTACACATCTACCCTGTCAAGAATCTTGAATGCTTCAGTGATGCCCAGTCATTATACGATATTTCAACAACTACGTGCCCAATCCATTCAACCTCTCCCAATAAGATAAGCTGATAACTGGTGTAGTGGGACGATGAATCTTCTCTAGACTGCCTCCAAAACAGAGCTTAACTAAAGGGACCAAAACTATTTACAGTATTTCAGCTCTGAACTGGTTAGTGTCTTGTACTGTTTTAGCAAAACCTCCATAGTTTTATACACCATTTTTTGAAAGGCCAACATTCCACTTGCCTTCCCTATTAGCCATTGAACTTGGATGTTAACTTCAGTGATTCATGGATCACTCAGTCACTACAGTCAAGAAACCACACAAACGACTCTACTTCCTCAAAAGGCTAAGGAAAGTCAGCATACCCATAATAACTTTTACCAATTTTTATAGCTATACCATAGAAATCATCCTATCTAGATGCATTACAGCTTGATAAGGCAACTGTTCTGTCCAAGACCACAACAAATTAACGGAGAAAATGAGGACTGCGGATGCTGGAGATCAGAGTTGAGAATGTGGTGCAGGAAAAGCACAGCAGGTCAGGCAGCATCTGACGATCAGGAGAATTGACGTTTCGGGCATAAATCCTTCATCTGTCATTGGAAACATAGCCCTGCCCATGATCAAAACCAACCTTCCGTGCATTGACTGTCTACACTTCCCACTGCGTCGGGAAAGCAGCAAACATAATCAAAGATCCCTCCCACCCCAATTGTACTCTCTGCTGCCCTGCTCGATCGGAAAAAAAATTAAACAAATCCGTTGGGTTTTCAAACTTAAGAACAGCTTCTTCCCCACTGTTATGAGACTTATGAACGGACCCCTCATATTACTGTTGATCTTTCTCTACACCTTCTCTATACCTTTAAAACTATATTCTGTATTCTGTTCTATTACCTGATGTACTTATGTAAGGTATGATTGGTCTGGTTAGCAAACAATACTTTTCACTGTATCTCTGTACATATGCCAATAATAAATCAAATGTGCTCGTTAAGTAGCTAACGTATAGCACCTTAATCCGAAAAATCCAATTACATTACATCCAATGTTTCCCTTTCAACTACCCTGCTTATTACCTCCTCAAAAGAAAGCTAGTAAATTTGTCAGGCATAATTTTCCTTTCATGAAGCCATGTTGACTCTGCTTGATCATGTTATGCCTTTCTAAACATTCTGCTGTTCCATCCTTTAAAGTAGACTTTAACATTTTCCGAATAACAATATTCCCAATATTACCCGATAATCGAACTGGCCTATAGTTATCGGTTTTTGTCTCCCTCCCTTTCTAAATAAAGGTATTACCAGTGGCAGTTTTCCATTCCTCCAGGACTTTTCCAGAATCTGAGGATTCTTAGATTACTGGCATTGCATCTACCATCTCTGGAGCTGCTTCCATTAACATCCTAGAACGCAATCCATCAGGTCCAGGAGATTATCAGTCTTTAGGCCTATTAGATTTCAGAGTACTTTTTCTCTCGTGATAGTTATAGAGTCATAGATGTACAGCATGGAAACAGACCCTTTGGTCCAACCTGTCCATGCCAACCAGATATCCCAACCCAATCTAGTCCCACCTGCCAGCACCCGGCCCATATCCCTCCAAACCCTTCCTATGCATATACCCATCCAGATGCCTTTTAAATGTTGCAATTGTATCAGCCTCCACCACATCCTCTGGCAGCTCATTTCATACACGTACCACCCTCTGCGTGAAAAAGTTGCCCCTTAGGTCTCTTTTATATCTTTCCCCCCCTCACCCTAAACCTATGCCCTCTAGTTCTCCCTGACCCCAGGGAAAAAAAACTTTGTCGATTTATCCTATCCATGCCCCTCAATTTTGTAAACCTCTATAAAGTCATCCTTCAGCCTCCTGTTCAGCCTCTCCCTATAGCTCAAATTCTCCAAACCCTGGCAACATCCTTGAAAATCTTTTCTGAACCCTTTCAAGTTTCACAACATCTTTCCAATAGGAAGGAGACCAGAATTGCACGCAATATTCC
>NC_057745.1:18188101-18304592 GCF_004010195.1 Chiloscyllium plagiosum | reverse complement strand
AGAGGCCCAGCAATCACCTCTCTAGCTTCCCACAGCGTTCAGGTCCTGGGGATTTATCCACCTTTAACCATTTTAAGACATCCAGCACTTCCTCCTCTGTAATCTGGTCATTTTGCAAGATGTCACCATCTATTTCCCTACAGTCTATTTCCATATCCTTTTCCACAGTAAATACTGATGCAAAATATTCATTTAGTATCTCCCCCATTTTCTGTGGCTCCACACAAAGGCCGCCTTGCTGATCTTTGAGGGGCCCTATTCTCTCCCTAGTTACCCTTTTGTCCTTAATATATTTGTAAAGACCCTTTGGATTCTCCTTAATTCTATTTGCCAAAGCTATCTCATGTCCCCGTTTTGCCCTCCTGATTTCCCACTTAAGTATACTGCTTTCTTTATACTCTAAGGATTCACTCGATCTATCCTGTCTATACTGACATATGCTTCCTTCTTTTTCTTAACCAAACCCTCAATTTCTTTAGTCATCCAGCATTCCCTATTCCTACCAGCCTTCCTTTTCACCCTGACAGGAATATACTTTCTCTGGATTCTTGCTGTCTCATTTCTGAAGGCTTCCCATTTTCCAGCCGTCCCTTTACCTGAAAACATCTGCCTCCACTCAGCTTTCGAAAGTTCTTGCCTCATACCATCAAAATTGACCTTTCTCCAATTTAGAACTTCAACTTTTGGATCTGCTCTATCCTTTTCCATCACTATTTTAAAATGAATAGAATTATGGTCACTGGTCCCAAACTGCTCCCCCACTGACACCTCAGTCACTGACACCTCAAGTGTTGCACCTTCTCTAGTAGGTACATCCACATACTGAATCAGAAAATTGTCTTGTATGCACTTCGGAAATTCCACTTCATCTAAACCTTTAACACTATGGCAGTTCCAGTCGATATTTGGAAAGTTAAAATCCCCTACCATAACTACCCTATTATTCTTACAGGTAGCTGAGATCTCCTTACAAGTTTTTTTCTCAATTTCCCTCTGACTATTGGGGGGTCTATAATACAATCCCAATAAGGTGATCATCCCTTTCTTATTTCTCAGTTCCACCCAAATAACTTCCCTGGATGCATTTCCGGGAATATCCTCCTGAGCACAGCTGTCATGCTATCCCTTATCAAAAATGCCACTTCCCCACCTCTCTTGCCTCCCCTCTTATCCTTCCTGTAGCATTAAACTGCCAGTCCTGCCCATCCCTGAGCCATGTTTCTGTAATTGCTATGATATCCCAGTCCCATGTTCCTAACCAAGCCATGAGTTCATCTGTCTTCCCTGTTAGGCCCCTTGCATTGAAATAAATGCAGTTTAATTTATTAGTCCTACCTTGTCCCTGTCGGCCCTGACTGTATGACTCACTTTTGTTCAGATGGTTATGGTGTTTATTTCCTCTCCTTTTTGCTCCATGATTATTTAGTATTTTTGGAATACTATTAGTGTCTTTGACTGAAGACTGATGCAAAGTATTAATTCAACTCCTCTGACATTTCTTCCTTCCCTATTCTTATTTTCACATCCTTGTTCACTAAAAGGGCCTCTGTTCACTTCGGCTTTTCTCCAACTTTTATATTTTTAAGCATCTCTTTCCATCCCATCTTGATATTCCTGGGAGGTTTACTCTGTTTATTTTCTCACTCATTATTTGACTAATTGTTTTGGTGGTTTTTGAAATTTTCCCAATCCTCTGGCTTACTATTACTCTTTTCCTCAATTAGTGTCCAATGATGACCATGAAACTGATTGTCAGAAAAATCCATCTGGTTCATTGATGTCCTTTTGGGAAGGAAATCTGCCTTCCTTACCTGGTCTGGCCTCGATATAACTCCATACCCATAGCAATGTGGTTGACTCTCAACTAGGCTCTAGGCAATTCGGGATGGGCAATCAATACTGACCTGGCCTACGGTGTCCATGTCCCATGAATGAATTAAAAAAGTTAAAAACTATGCGATTGGAAGATGTGTTTGATGACTATGCCGTTTATCATCAAATTGACAATGCAAGTACAATGATCAAAGTGTGTATAAATAGAATCTAGCAGAAAGGTGTGAGTACATGATATCAGTTAGACTTGCAGATAAAGCATTTGTAATCCTCATTCCGTGCTTGTTATAGGAACTACTGAACTAGTAACTGGAGATACAAAGCTTGAAATCAAAATCAAAATTGGGAAAATCAAAGTGATGCCAATCTCGCCAAGAAATATTCATAGAAAAGAACAAGTGTGAAAAGTCAAGTATGTAAGAAACAGTATGTTAGAAGTGCAATGACGAAAGAAGAACAAGATAACATTTGGATAGGATTTATTTCGCAATAAAAGCCAGTTACGAAGTAAAATTCTGAATAAATAACAAAGTGACTTGTGACAAGCTTGATTTGGAGTGTTGTTTTATATGGATCAGAGACTTGAAGTTTATTGGAAGTGGAAGTCAACTTGCTAAATATCGTTAAAATGAGAGTTTGAATGAGAATGGAAAGCATTAACGAGACAAAACAGTGACAAACTATGAGGTGCTGTTGAGTGAGCTCACAAAGAAATTCAAATTCACTTAATGCACTTAAGAACAGAAAGATATCCTAGGCCAGGTACATCTTACAAGGAATGTTATAAGTCATGATTTCAAGGTTATAGAACAAGAGGAAGAAAAATAATATTATTGCTGACTGACATGAAAATTGAACGAATCCCCAGGCAAATGAAAAGACTGGCATAGCACGGAGGAGAAAGAGAGGAAAGACTGCTATGAATCAAGGCTGTGTCTTTAGGTGGATCACACATTATAGTGATGACAACACATTTACTGAACTGCTGCAACTGCTTGAATCAAGTTTGTGCATCATCTGAAAATTGAGGAACTGGTAAATCTTCAAATATAACACGGCACTTACGTTTCTCCATACAGCAAACATGGCACAATTCGGTTTCATTTGTCAGACTTGAACATGTACACTCCATAAGCTTGTACTTCTCACAGATCGAACCAGAACATTGCTTTTTTTTGTGTGTGTTGGGGATGGAGGAGGAGGAGGAGGAAGAGGAGAAAGGACAATTATTTTTAACTCCAGTATTTGTTAACTACAACAGCAAATTCCTAGCTAGGGAAATAAAACCAACTTTGTCCATATTGAGTACGAACATTTATGAATCATTTATTTCAAGAAAAATGTATTTTAACTTATGTAAAGTTACTTCAACAATAAAAAGAATGAAACAAGCAGTTTACTTTTCAATGTTTCCTATAACAGGAACACGAAGTTATAAAATTGATATGATTTACAGATAAAAATCATGAGCTATTAGAAACAGGCCCCTCAGCCCAAGTCCATCCTGACCCATTCCCCTACTGTCCCGTATTTAACCCTGACTAAAGAACCTAACCTACACATCCCTGATCACTATGGGCAATTTAATATGGCCAATTCACTAACCTGCACAGCTTTAGGATTGTGGGAGGAACCCGGAGAAAACCCACACAGACACAGAGAGAACGTGCAAACTCCACACATACAGCCTGCCGAGGCTGGAATTGAACCCAGATCCCTGCTGCTGTGAGGCAACAGTGCTAACCACTGAGCCACCGTGTGGCCCTATTATGCGGATAGTGCCATTAAATACCTAAGAACATTTTCAAATCCATACCCATTTTTAAAAAATATAGTATTAAACATAACAAAACACAATATTCATGTAAAGGGAATTATACCTAATCATATGCATAAACTAATCTGACCCTGCACACTATGTACCAAAATTAAGTGTTATCTAAAAAAAAAACAGTTGCAGGTCCAACTGCTCTTAGACATATTCACAGAAAAGTACAGTGACATACACAATATGGACTACTTACTCCTTTGATACACACTTGGGTTCCTCTATTACAGAGGGTAAAATTGTCCTTGGGATCAGATGTTGGGCATATAGCTGTTCCACCACTACATTTCCCTTCCTTTGCACAATCGGAGTCATTACGGCATTTTTCATTGGCGGGCTTAAAAGTACATTGTCTGGTACAGCATGGTCCTTGACTTGGGCTACAACAAATGATTGCATTAAAAAAACAAGTTAATTCTAATTTATTTAAAAATAAACAAACACTCTTATGACATCCAATATTTATAAACGCCCAAAAATAATTAGCATCACTACACCTACTGCCTGGCTTACAATGCCACTGCAAAACATCAGTGATACCCAACACATGGTAGATGGAAAATTCATTAACAAGGAGTAAAGTATAGGAAATTTTCCCATTTAATATACAACCTTCAAACTAAATTCCACTACATATAATTTGTATAAGAATATAGAGTACTACTGGCTGTTTTGTTATGCAATGGGACTCTTCTGAAACAATTGCAATAAATCTCTCTTTGGAGTTGCTATGCACCTCCATTTTACTGTTGCTCCACACAAGGAAGTTTGGGACTTTAGGCTTTAACAAATGTGAAATAACTTCACGAAGGCCGGTATTGTGTCACCAAGTCACCCTTTATTTACACATGTATAGCAAAAGACAATGATCCAGCTAGCGCAAAGTTTGCTCCTAAAGCGAGCAGAATCTCTGACACTGCTGGTTTTTTTTTTCCCTTTTCTTTTATTTTTTGGCATTTCTTTTTCAATGTACAGGACAGAGCACAGAACCCTCTGACACCTCTTTTTTTTTTCCCACTACTAACCCCCACACTACCGCCTAACTGCGGTAGTGCTTATTTTTTTCCCCAGCACCCATGTGTGTGTGTGTGCAGGTGTGAGACACAGGGAGAGATACAAGGTGCACGAATCTTTATTGACACTGCTGTTTATGTTGGTTGGCCAGGGCTCCCTGATTGTGTTCCCTGATTGGGGCTGCATTCTGTGAATTTCATCTGGCTGACCTTGTTCTCATCTCGACATTCCTCTCTCTCTCTCTAAATTCTAGGATGTAGACCCGTTTCTTTCCCTGTAGCTTCTCCTGGGATATTTTTGCACCAAGTCCGGTTCCTCCAAATCTGCCTCAGATACTGACGGCGTGTATCGGATCGTGGCCTGCCTCTCGTACTCAGTGTCTCAGTAGAAACTGCTCTACTTCTGCGGGTGGTAACAGCGTTGAAACTGCGATATCTGCCTTGTTCATCACGTCCTCAAGAGGTTTCCTCAACGTTTAGCCAGGGCGGGGCCACAAGTTCTGATAGACCTTCTGGTTAGAGTCCAGAGTGAATCTTGGCAAAATCTGGTTCTGCAATCACTGAAACAGCCTTGCTGGTATCAGTCTCCATTAGAACCAGCTGACTATTTAAACAGATTTTTATTTTGATTTTTTCTGATTTGGATGCAAGCAATTTCATGTCTCAAACTAGATGCTGGTGGACTTTCCAGGGTGTGCACGGTCCAGGATACCGGCCTGAGTTCTCTTACTCAATTCAGGCCTAGTAGGACTCTTTTGCTGTCTCAAGTCCGCATACCGACAGTAGCTATAATGGCCTGTGTAATGAAGTAGGCCAGACCACTCAAAACATTCTTAAGCATTCAGCCCCAGACCATAACTTTGCAATTTGTGTACAGTGAAAATTACCTGGAGTACGATAGCTGGGTTGACTACTAGATTTTAACTGACAAAAATTTATTCACAAAGTTACACAATGAAACACAAAGAACAGAATAAAAAACCCCTACAGAACTCAATCTATCCAGCTAGACTTAATTATGCTGTTTTGAATACACACAAGTCCCAATAAGCAAACTCCCTTTAAAACCCAGTATAAATGGAGCACATGCTTACAGGTTGAAGTTGAAGGACAGAAGAGAGAGAGTGTTTCCACACAGCTCCCTGTTGAACTTCCCAGTTCAGAGTGAACTAGAACTGCTCAGCTCAGATAGCTAGAGAGCTGACTACTCCCCTCCCTTTATACAAGTCAATTCTAAAGAATGACCACTTTGACCTGAAGTCTCATCTGTTTACACATACACAAAAGGCCTCAAAAACCTTTTCAACTCTGTACCAAACCAGACTGAACAGAGCCCGACCCAGTTTATTGTCTTTGATTTGTTTGAGGAGCAGAGTCTCCTTGAGCCAAGGAACTGCTTTTAGGAAAAAAAGGGACTAGCTTTGTGACACCTGCCAGCCTGGATCCTCAAGAAAACATCAACCATTTGGCCAAGGCTTGGCTTTGTTTTGGGGTTTTGCTGTAGGCTGACCTCTGTTCAGGATATGTCCCAAGCTCAGTCTGACAGTCCGCTTCCATCGTAATACCCTGCAGCTCATTAGCCAGTTGTAGTGCCTGTTTGAAGTCCAGTTGGGGTTCTACTAGCAGGCACTTTTGCATGGACACATCATTAATCCCACGTACGAAACCAGTCTCTTGCATCTCACTTAGGGTTAAACAAAAATCTCATGCCTCTGCCAGTCACCTTAACTGCGTGAAAAAACCTGATCCGATTCCCCTGGTTTGCGAACTGCTGAGTAAAACCAATACAGTTTCAGAATTAGACGCAGCTTGGGGTGTAATATTCCTGAACTAAATCTGTCAACTCTTTTAGTATCTGGTGCCTCAGGAAACATTGGGTTTGTAATAACTGCAGGCCCACAAGTTGTCAGGATAATTTCTTGTCGCTTTTTCTCCTCCTAATATTTTTTCTTGGCAAAGGACAATGTATTCTTTCTCCAGTTTTCGATGACAGGATTGAACAAATCAAGTTTCACAAATAGCGGCACAATGCCAGAAATGTTAATCCCAACTTGGACAACTGTTGCAGTGAATCTCCTCAGGAAAATGCTTTTCTCTCATTGCTACTAAAATCTGCTCAAAGGCAGATGTCCTATCACCAAGTTACTTTTTATTTACACTTGCACAGTACAAGACAGATCTAACTAGCTCCTAGAGCAAGCAGAGCCCCTGGTGGAGGTGGGTTCTGCAGATGCTGGAGATTTGAGTCAAGATTAGAGTGGTGCTGGAAGAGCACAGCAGGTCAGACAGCATCCGAGAAGCAGGAAAATCGACGTTTCGGGCAAAAGCCCTTCATCAGGAACCCCTGACAGTCTTGTTAAATCTGTCAGCCAGGATTCCCTGACTGGACCAGACCAACCCCAATCAGGGAACTCATATTCTGAAGTCCACTTGGCTGATCTCTGTCCAATCACTAGAAACTGTTCATCCAGGAAATAAATTAAGCCAGTCATCTCGATATCGTTCAAGCAGGAAAGCTGCATCTAGATGGTTAAAATGTCGCAGGATAATCAAAACAGGACTTCATAACTAATCAGCTGGCATTTGTGACTGCAATTCTTGCACCATTTTAAATAAAAAGGTCTTAACATAAAATTGTAAAGATAATACCCAAGTTTTGAGATAGTCTCCTACCAAACTCAGCATGTTCTCCTTAGCATAACTTCAAATCTACCAACATTGCAGTAAATAAACTTCACATTTTTTCAAATAATGAATGGTAATAAATGTAAGTGAAGATAGCAACTTGTACAGTGATCTGTACTCAGCAACTTGTGATTAATCAAGTTTAACTTTTCATCAAAAACTTAAAACTGCATCAACTAATCTGTGGTAATTTTTTGTTGGTTTTGAAATTTTCCCAATCCTCTGGCATATTATTAATCGTTCTCACATTGTAAGTTTTTCCTTTCTATCTGGTGCTATCTTTACTTTCCCTGATTAATCATGCTTGGTTATCTCCCCCCTTGAATCCTCCTCCTTCACTGGAATTTGTTCCTGCTGTGATCCAAGAACTTTCTTAAAATCTCTGCCATTACTCCTCAACCATTTTTTTGCTCAACTGTTGCCCAAGTCCACCTCAGCAAGCTACCCATAATGTCTTCTTCTTCCTTTTTATTTCTTACTATCTCCCATATTGATTTGACATCATTCGATTCAAGACCATTTCATGCTGTCCAGTCTATCCCATCCATCCAAACAATGCGCTCTCCTTACCTTCTTGTTCCTGTCTTTCCTTTCTAAAACTCAAAATCCCTGGATAATTAATTCCCAATTCTGGAACCATGGCTATAATATCATAACCATTAACCTGTATTGTGTGGTAATTGCATCTATTTTGTTTTGAAAGGATAGATTTCCCTCCCCAAAAACATTAACAGACAGTTATGATATAGTCACCATTAGGTTTGCTTGTTATTCCAAGTTTTTATTGAATTCAAATTTTACCATTTAGCACTGCAACACTGGAACCCATGTCCTGAGAACATTAGCCTGGGGTTCTAGATTACTAGGAGAAAGTGAGGACTGCAGATGCTGGAGATCAGAGCTGAAAAATGTGTTGCTGGAAAAGCACAGCAGGTCAGGCAGCATCTTCCTGAAGAAGGGCTTAAGCTGGAAACATCGATTCTCCTGCTCCTTGGATGCTGCCTGACCTGCTGCGCTTTTCCAGCAACATATTTTTCAGTTCTAGATTACTAGTGTACCCATGCCACCAAGATGCTGCACAGGAGGCCATTAAGTTAAAATAAGGGCCCAAGGTGTCGGAGGCAAGGTGCAAGCATGGATAGAAGTTTGGCTGTCTGGCAAAAAGCAGAGAGTAGGGATAAGACAATCTTTCTCAGGATGGCAGCTGGTGACAAGTGGTGTTTCACAAGGCTGAGTGTTGGGAGCACAACTATTCACATTAATGATCTAGATAAAGGAACTCAGGGCATTCTGGCTAAGTTTGCTGATGATGCAAAGATAGGTAGAGGGGCAGGTAGTATTGAGGTGATGGGGAGGCTGCAGAAGGATTTGGACAGGTTAGGAGAGTGGGCAAAGAAATGGCAGATGAAGTACAGCATAGGAAAGTGTGAGGTCCTGTAGTTTGGTAGGAAGAATAAAGGCTTGGACTATTTTTTAAATGGGTAGAGTACTCAGAAGTCTGAAATGTAAAGACACTTGGGGGTTCTAGCCCAGGATTCTCGCCACAAGGTAAACTTGTAGGTTGAGTGAGTAGTTAGGAAGACAAATGCAATGATGACATTTATTTTAAGAGGACTTGAACATAAAAGCAGGGATGTATTTTTGAGGGTCTAAGACCACATTTGGAGTATTGTGCATAGTTTTGGGCCCCAGTCATCAGGAAGGATGTACGAGCCTGGAGTGTGTTCAGAGGAGATTCACAAGAATGGTCCCAGGAACGAAAAGCTTAACATATGATTTCATTCAAACATACAGAATATTGAATGGCCTGGACTGAGTAGACGTGGGGAAGATGTGTCCATTGGTAGGAGACTAGGACCCGAAGGCATTGCCTTAGAGTAGAGACCTTTCAGAACAGAGATAAGCCAGAGTCTTCAGCCAGAGTGATGAATCTATGGAATTCATTGTCACAGAAGGCTGTGGAGGTCAGGTCATTGAATATATTTAAGACCGAAATAGATAGATTCTTGAGTATCAAGAGGATCAAGGGTTACGGGGAGAAAGCGGGACAATGGAGTTGAGAAACTTATCAGCCATGACTGAATGGCAGAGCAGACTTCATGGGCTGAATGGCCTAATTTCTGTTCCTATGATTTATGGTCTAATTCCCCAATGTTAAAAGACATTGGGGTAGACTAGAGAGAGACAGACAATTCAGAAGTAATGTGTACATGGGGCAAACAGCAAAACCAAGTAGCCAGAGGGGAGGCTAACCCAAAAGATCCATGTAATGTCCTGGAGATCCAGGTTCAAGTCCTGACATGAAAGATGATGGAATTTGAATTCAACAAACAATGTGGCATTAAGACTAAAAAAAACCTGTAAACTAAACATCCTTTGTATGTGTTGCAGTATCGGTAAAGCTCTAAGTTACTGTTTATTTCAATTTCTGCCGTGGGAGAAGCTCAGAACAAGGTCAATTCTATTAACTTCTCTGCTTCCTTCAGCAGTTGAATGCAAATGCCATTGTTGAAAAGTGAGGGACGAAGTAGTGTCAATCTGTGAATTAACCAGTAGCAAGAACGCAGTATGATCGAGGTTACACCTATGGTATAACGAGTTATGCCAAACAACTAAATTACTCTTGTATCAGATAAATCCATTGCTGCAAGACATGAATGTAAGACCTTATGAGACCTACATCCTAGATCAATAAACCAGGCCTATGAATTTTACATTGAACAATATCACAGTCAAGCAAATTCTACAATTTTAAGTTGGATTGAACTTTAAGAAACCTTTTTAAACACAATCATTGAAGTGGACATCTATGAGTTGAAAATAATAACACTCAGGATTTGAAGCTTCATAAGTCACAATGGTTGCAGCAACTTGAAATCCCAGGAGAATTTCTCTCATTGTGGTTGTTTGAGTTGACCAAGTCAGATCAAAAATGAAATCAGCTTTAACTGATGTCTGTTTGGAGCATCTGTCAACTTGAGACTGATCTTAGCAATAAACCTGTTGCTGTACCCTATTTGGACTATCAACAATTTAAATTTATGTTTAAATCACAATTGAATGTTCCTCCTCTTTGCTCTCAATTGTTCAATTTTTAAAAAGAAATAAAGATTTTATACATACAGATCTGTTACAAAGAATAGTTGTTATTGCAGTTGCCTCAGTAAACGAAAGCTCCACCCCAATCATACGCTGAGCCCTGAATATAGCACTTGGTTCAATGCAGGTGAGATGGATAAAGCAAAAAATAAAACCGCTCAACACAAAGTCTTTGCAGCTTAAATGCTTACCTGCACTGTTTGTTTGGTTTAAGCTTGCATTTCTTCTCTTCGGCCTCATTTGCGTTATAGCAGCATTCATCTCTGCATTGGTCACTGTAACCACAATCACATTCTTCCCCCTCTTCAACTAAACCATTGCCACAAATGGGTTTACCAGATTCTTTAAAAAGAAAATTCAAAGTTAGTATCAACATTGAGTGCATAAGTGAACTCTCAACAACTCAGATGCCACTTCTGAATTTACAAACACTAATCCAGAACAGAGCAGCAACAACAGGTAACTCATTACCCAGTGCTGAGATGGAAACAGGCATGTTGCATTAGCTGAAAACAGTAAAAAATGTCAAACTCAAATAAAACATATTTTAAAAACTGCAGCTTGTTAGTTGGATCCCTAAAGACAGAACCTGGATAGCACAAATATTTTATTTCTAATATAGAACTGTACCATGAAAAAGCTTAAATTATAATTTACTACTTCTGTTCAGTGGTGTTTTTATACTTACCAACAAAACAGTGGTTTCTTTTCTTGTCAAGGACCTGACTGATGTTTTTAATGCTACAGGTAGAGAATTTATTGTTGTTCTGTTTATCACCAGATGTAG
This sequence comes from Chiloscyllium plagiosum, assembly GCF_004010195.1. Lineage (NCBI taxonomy): Eukaryota > Metazoa > Chordata > Chondrichthyes > Orectolobiformes > Hemiscylliidae > Chiloscyllium > Chiloscyllium plagiosum. The sequence goes on along the minus strand of NC_057745.1, from coordinate 18,293,347 downwards.
CGCGTGCATACATAATATAATTGCCTTTTTCTTTCAGGTCTCCAGACTTGGATTCTCCTGGGGTACATTCAGAGCCAGAATCATGCTGAGGAGATAAATAAAAACAATAGGACGCTGAATTTCATTGACAGCTTTGTTAGCCTTTGTATCTCTGCTCACTGTGATAAATATAACAGATGGGCAAGATCCAACCAAAAAAAACCCACCAACATTTCTCATTCAGATCACACAAAATATTGCAAGTTTAAAAAGCTAATTCAATGTTTAAAAAAACGAAATAAATATCCAAACAAGTTGTTTTTCCCATCGTTACGTCTGGACTTAAATCTTGCACAGCAAAGAAGAAATTATCAGTTACACACTTCTATCACACACCCTCATGCAATTTCTTAGTAACTGACAAAAACAGAGTTGAAACCAGATCAGAGGTCCGCACTTCTCTTTAAATACCTGCATTTTATCAAACAATGTCTTCACAGCAATTTATCCTTTGTAACCAAGAGCTAAAATAGAGGGAGGCATCACCAAGTTGAGAAGATTTTAGCATCACAATGTTATATTAATGTGCTTTTTGTGGATCTTTAATCTTTATTACTTCACACATCAACAAATACATTAATTTTTTAACTTCATATTTTAGATTAGAGGACTTGGGCAGAGTGGAAAAGTGCAATTATACTTTTGCAACATTAACCCAGAACCCCTTCCTACATTTTCTCCTACCTACCTAATAAATCCAATCTGATCAAAAGTCTGTTCATTTTCATGTTACACTTATTATGAATTTCGGCATTCCACATCATATAACTAAATTACTATTCCTTTGAAAATTCCAAAAAGGTTAATACTTTGAAGCATTCTTCTATTTCGGAGGATTTGTTGCTGCAGCTTTCAGATCTCCACTTACTCTTCACAGAATGAGATCTGCGTGTCTTCATCAGAGTCCCATTTTCAGGCTACCGTTGCTTTAGCAGTACTGATGGTCACACTTTCTCCCTATTACAATAATTACTGTTTCTTACCTGAACAATTGAACTTCTTTCCTTACTTTGCAATACTCCAACTACACAGTTTTTGACAGTGATTTAGTCTTGATCAATATAAACTATTTATGTGCATTATACCTTTAACCACATGCAAGTCTTGGAACTGTACCGCAAATGCTACGTGCAAGTATGACAGAAACAAAGGCTAAGTTGCACATGCACCCAATTTTGTACTCACAAAACAAGCTAAAAGTAGCATGTTAAAAGCATTTTTTTAAACAAACTTTTGCAGCAAAAGATAACAATGACAATTCATATAACTGACCAGAGGATGTGCCAAATCCACAGCAATCTTTTACAAGGAGTCATTCAGCAGGTGAACCATATTTTTAGAAGTAAAACATTGTAGATATTGAGTTAGAATTCTGATGAGAAGTCAGCAACTTGAAATGCCCCTCCCTCTCTCCAGAGGTTCCCCGATTTGCTGAATGTTTCCCAGCAAATTTGTGTTTCTGGAGATCAGATTTCTTGTTTAGTTCTACTAGATGTTAGGCTTAAAGAAACAGCACAGGTTAAAACAGCTGCATTTCAACAGCAGCAGTTTTCTGCAGTAGTAACAGGATGATCAAAATCCCCAAACTGGAGAACACTCTAAATCTGAAATTACACACTTAAAATATTTTATGCTAGGAATAGGCTGGGCTGTTTTCCCTGGAGCACAGGCTGAGGGGCGACCATATAGAGGTATATAAATCATGAGGAGTAATGGATAGAGTAAATAGACAAGGTCTTTTCCCTGGGGTGGGCCGGGTCGAGAACTAGCAGGCAGAGGTTAAGGGTGAGAAGGGAAAGAATTAAAAGAGACCTAAGGGGCAACTTTTTCACGCAGAGTGTGGTGTGTGTATGGAATGAGGTGCCAGAACAAGTGGTGGAGGCTGGTACAATCACAACATTTAAAAGGCATCTGGATGGGTACATGAATAAGATGGGTTTAGAGGGATATGGACCAAGTGTTGGCAAATGGGACTAGATTACTTTAGGATATCTGGTCAGTATGGACAAGTTGGATCAAAGGGTCTGTTTCTGTTCTGTACATCTCTATGACTAAATATCTAAGGAGTTCACTACAGGTCATTCTGCTATAACGCGACAGTTTCATTCCTCTGCAACCCCATGTTATAGAAAATTGCACTATGGAAAACCGCTACAGAAAATCACGCTGTAGAAGATCACCAAACCTGTTCAGCAGAATGTTTGTGTTATCCAAATATCGTCCACAATTTGTCAAACACATAATAGCCAATGCGCATTGATGAAATGTATGTTACAACCAGAATGACCTGCAATTTAATTAGTGACTCTCTAAGATTTCCAAGGGAAATGAGCAGGAGCTAAATTAATTAAAGCAAATTATATTAGTTTGATACTTACTGGAGAACCAAAGTTGTGCCCTACTTCATGAGCAAATGTGATGTGAGAGACTTTAGGAGGAACATGAGAGCCATAGTTTTGAACAGTGATGATTCCAGTATTGAGTGATTTCTTCTTGCCATCAGAATAAAGTTTACTTTTTTCACATATCCCCCCGGAGCTCCCTATAGTCGAGAAACAGAAAATAAACGGATCAGTACTTAAAAGTACAAAAATATTTTGAGCTGTATTTCATCAACCAACAGAAACATGGCACGCTTTCATATTGCTTGATTGTGATTCAGTGGGGAAAAAAGGAAAGCAATAAATGAGGTATTCCATACAAACAAGATTTGAACAATTTTAGAGACTGCATCCACAACTGCAAAAGCTAAAATCATAAGAATCTGATTACACTTCTTGTTAGTGCAACAAAGCTAATAATGGTCAATAAGCAGCTCTTTCACTAACCAGTGACATCAAAAAATACTAGATTTTCTTTCAAAATTAGCAGCCATGATGTTCCTCTTACTAGGGAACCTGCTTATTCTGGAATACAAATGGTATTTAATCCAAATAGTTTTTGTATCATATGGATATACCGCAGCTCATGAAAGACAAACTGTATTGTGGATAATTTTTTTAAAAAATTTATATATTTTGTTAGAGGTGTTTTCCTGGGTGTAAACACATATGAGCCCTTTATCATGGGGCAGTAAATACAGAACTTATTTGTTAAAAAAAATCACTCATAATGGTGGTTTTCTACTTCCAAGAGTAGTTTCCTTTTAATTTAGAAAGCTGACAGCTCAGTGGCTTTGATTTTGTTTTTGAGAGAGATATTTAACTTGCTTGGTTGTTCTTTGCTATTTCCTGGTATCAGTTTCATTGAAGGGATAAACCTTAAATTGTTTACCCATTTGCACTGTTTCCAGTCTGGGGTATTCTTTATTGAGATGTTAATTAACAACAAGTAAAAGCTCCCAAGTCCCCTTCTTGTATGTCAAGAGACTGGAGCCACTGCAGCACCCACTGCTTTCTGGCAGGATAACAGCATCCACACAATGGAACAAAAATAACGGTTTCAAACAGCCAGAGGGACAACAAAAAAAAGCTGTCTTTTGAAGTATTAAAAGGACTGGTGAGACCTGGCTAAACTCAGTAGTTTTAAACGTGACAGCAATCATATCCTTTCAAGTTGCCACTCTCACTTAAGCCTTTGTTTATTCTACGCATCCACTGTCAATTGACTCAAAATTAAATATTTGACTCTCTGCTACATTTTATCTGGATGGCTCTGATATATTGCAGTGGGTCAACAGATTCAGAGATAACAAAGCTAAAAAATAATTAGCTGCTTGTAGCAACTAGTGAATTGAATTTTCATTCAGCTAATGCTTCAGAGCAACCAGCATAACCATATTAATCACTGTGCACTTGGTGCAGACTCTCAATTTCCCACATGACCAATGCTTCATAGGTGGAGAGTCTAAAACTGTAATAACTTTTATAGCACTTTAGTGGGAAACTGAATATTTAAACAATTCAGGGGCATCTTCCTCCTGTCAGGAAAACAGGAAGCATGCACAAGAAACTCTACATTTCAATATTGTTGCTGGCTTGCAAAAAAATGATGAGAAAACAAGGAATAAATGTCACAAATCCCATTGCAACTTAAATCTGATCAAATGTACAAAACCATGGAAACAGTTCAACATGAATAAAGTAAGCAACAATTTAAGTAACATGAATTTACAAGTAATAACAGTTTCACATTTTAATTATATTTTTTCACAAATATTGTCTCTAGATTTATTGCTGCAGCTCATGATACCTGATTAGAGTTTTCAGTTTGATCCCAAATATGGAGTAACCTCCATTTATTCACATGGGCAGACAATTTCCTTCATTTGCAATAAAGCTTCAAAAATAAAAAAAAAGCTTTACAACTACACCATACTTCAAGATGACACATTAAGGATCTCTGCAACATATTCTAGAAATATTATGGGCATGAAATGTCAAAGGCATGAGTCATTAAAATCTTCACAAAATATCTGAGACAAAGCAAGCATCTTTGTTATAAACTAATGAATCAGTTAAGCCCAATTCATTGTTCCCCTTGACTGGTTAGAATTTTAACTTTTTTGAAATGGTGAAACTACTTCCAAAGCTCGTTGCCTGATTTAAACGCACATGAAAGTACAAGTGAGTTACTTATACTACAGCAAAAACCCAATCTTCAAAAATTATTTGAACAAGGAAAGTTTTTTAAACAAGTAACTTATTTTAACCAAGACTACCATCCTATCTAATCATTCTTAAAACTATAATTTCTAATAAATATACCTTGCTTGTACTCATTGTTCAAGTAAGGTCTGTGTTGGAAATAACTAGCAATTTTGGTCATTGTTTCTCAACAAAATACAGGTTGTTGGGAACAGCAAACTCTGCAAACATTTACCTGCTGGTGCTCCAACCCAAGCCAGTCCCAGAACCCCGTCATCAAAATCACGATCTGTAAACACGTAGGCTAAGCAATAATTGTCATGATTCTGCTCAGAATTGAGTTCAAGGAATTTCTCCACACCAATGTTGGAAAACCTAAATGGGTTGCTTCTATCTTTTTCATCACTCGTGGTGTTGATCTGAAAGGCAGTGTTGTTCATTGTGTTAGTTAAGACAGTGTAAAAAAAAAAGGATATCTTTTCTGGGGATCACACACAATAAGGTAAATGAATAAATGTATTAAATGATTATTTATTTCTCTCAATGCATTATACACTGACCATATGAAAATGTTGCTTTTGTCAAACCTAATCCTTTATATGCATGCATATGCCCACCCATACTTTGACACACACACTCTCTCTACAAGGATTTAAAGCAATTATCTCATTCAATTACTGTTTATTTTATCAAGACTATCTTTGTCACTCATTTCCAAGGTAGTTCTTCTTCTATGTGAAACGTTGGGCAGACATTGATGTGAACAGTGAAAGGAGCACTCCAGGGAAAAAAAAAGCTTATTATTTATGCACAATAATTTATTGAATAGTAATTCTGGTGTCAGGCAGTTACTTCTCAAATTCAGCAATTCCCTCCAACCTTCAGAATGCCTTGCCATGGTTACAAGTGATAGAATGGGAGCAGGCCAAGATTGAGGATAGAATGAGTGTTGAAACTAGCTGCTAACACACACTCCGTAGGTAACACAATGGGGCACTAAAGAAATGCAGCATATTAGATAACATACAAATCCTTTACCAGACTTCAAAAGACAGATGCTCAATGATCTCAAGTAGTGAACCTTAGTGGACTCTGAGAACACAAAACAAGTTGAAATGCAAAGAACTCCATACAAGGGGAAGTTGGAGGGTTTGGAATACGGGACCAGTAAGCTTTGCAATTTTCTTGTCTAGAAATAATTTAACCTTTAGTAAATGATTTTAGGTTTTAGAAAAATACGCATGCAACAACACAGGAGATGGAGAACCAGAAATATTACTGGATTAATTCTGAAAAAACCTCAGCAAGGTGACTAGCATTCGACTAACACTGGTATCTGATGCATACTGTGAAACAGTGATGACCTCCTTTTCAAAATACAAAGTTGTCCATCAGCATAGTATGCCCTCGAAACATAAAGCAAACTTTGAATCAGTACTTACACGCACTCTCTTGACCATAAAACTGATATTTCTAATTCCATGAAAATCTGTTGTCTGATAAATTGTATCAATTGCTTTGACATGACTTGAAATCTGTACATGAAACAAAATAAATATTTTTATTTATTTATAAATTTGAAGGGAGATAAATTTCAAGCACTTAAACGCCTCGAAATAGCTTTAAAAAAGATATTTTATTAAAATTTCTAATGAATAATACTTCTAAAGTGATAAGTGAATTTAAAACAAGCAATTTTTCATTTTTCAACCATCCTTGCTCCTCTCTCAATTGCAGTACGAAATCAATTGAAAAAGAGTTTGCTGTGTGTATGAATGTATAATTAATTAAAGGGCTTGCATCTAATTTAAAATAAGCAAACTGGCACATAAGCTCATTTTCAAAAGCTGAAATAACATCTGGCCAGTTATCAACTTCATTCAAACTCAGATCGGATTTATCAGCTAACCAGAAAATAAGTATTTAAGTTAACTTTAACAGATTTTAGAGAAACATTCTTCCAAATTGAAGGTGTTTTATTAAATTAACTTCCAAAACATCGTGGACCGTTCTGTAGCAATGTAAATTACTGTCGCAAAGGATACATTTGTAATTAAATTAAAATCAATCATGATCTTACTATAAGTGACACTAAATACAAAAATAATCCCACTCCTAAACTATATCATATTGTCAACTGTATCACTGGGATTCCTATCAGGAAACGAATCCACAAAATAGCAGTAAATTAATTGGGGATCAGCTCACTTCAGAAATTATTTGATGTTAAATTCAAAAATAGGTGCTTTAGGGAACTGTAAATTGGGCAGAATCTTTATTAATTATTTTCAACAGAACAAGGGCCTTCATTTGTAAGAGAAACACAAGTAAGGAATTGTTACTTAATGAAGGAGAAAGAATTAAAAGTATCACAACTTTAATATGTTCAAATGAACTGAATTGTCATTTATGCTTGGCAATTCACAGCAATTTTGAACCATTTCAAAAAATGCTGTCAAAAATCAAATATTTGAACTCCCAAGAAAATGTATAAATCAAGCTTATTTGTCAGCCTCAAATATTCATAAACAATTCAGCCCAACAAATTCTAAACATGGGATTAAATCTAAAGATGTCTAAAACAGAAGCCATGAAGTGAAGACTTTAATTCAGTTACATGCGCATACACACACGCACTTTTAATAAAATTATTTCACTTTCTATTTCATACCTGCGCTATGACCGCTTCTCTTGAACCATAGTATTTAAAGAACAGGTGATCTGTTTGAATAAAAAGCTGACAAGTGTTCTTCTCCTCTGGAGCTGCACGTCGTTTTCTCAAAATAACTGGTTCGTGCTCATGCTCATGTTCAAAATCAACAGGTTTCTAAAGCAAAAGATAAGAGTTAAACAAAAAATGAAGTGGATGCCAATATCATTAGAAATGAAATGCCTGCAACAACATTCAAGACAGGAGATAACCAACAATGATCTATGATAATGACTGCAATCTCTCACTGATATCTGCCTCAAAGGAACAGTCATGTTTTTATCTTTTAACTGGAGATAGAAGAAATACATATTGTATTTCTATGCATTCTATATCTATGTCTAAGTAGAGAAAAAAAAAAGGTCATCAACTACCAAAATACATGGTTTGAATTTCCAGGAGACTGAGGAAACTTTGTTCTTTAGATTTTAAGATAATTTATTAAGTCATGAGACAGAACCACTTTCAGCAATCTTGCCTGCATTAATTGCATATTGAAGGGCGTATGATAAACACTCAGAAAATGTCCAAGTACCATCATTTACAGCAAATTCTTATAATTCGAAGAAATATACCAAACATTTTATTGTTTTGTTTACTGGCAGTGAGCAGTTCATCCTCTCTTACAATATTATTTTTAGAAACTATTTTCCTAAAATACATTGGTATAAAACTTGATTCTCATCACTTCTATGAGTATATGCAAAAATATACAGAGGAAAAACCAAGTACATTTGATTGCTAACTTTAGGAATCCCAATATAACAATAATGCATTTAGTCATGCCTCAGAGTGGCAGTAGTTTACAATGCTTCCATTTCAAATTTGTATTAAGACTTGAGAAACCGGATGACTTTCATGTCTTAAAAACATCATTTGGAGGAAAAATAAAGGTTCAGCTATTATAGTTATAGACATTAATCAATTTTTGCCATTCACCCAGGTTCTTTCCTGCACTGCACACGACTTGCCATCTTAATTCTAAAGTTTAGAAATCTCTGCTGGTTTGAATTGGGCACTGTTTTGTCACTAATGTTTCTTTAATGCTCATTGTTCCTTCTCCTTTAACCCTCTGCATCCTACTGCATGAATGGTTCAGGTCCACGTCTTGTACTTACCCACAATCTTAATCCCGTTTTTTTCTCGCAGTTTCCCAGACCTTCTGTGTTTAGCAATTCAAGCCTGACATAATCCAATTGTTTTGATCTTTTCTCCTATTATTTCAACTTTGGCAACATTCTGCATTCTAGTCCTGTCATTTAGCCTAGTGAATCACAGATGGTCAAGTAGTATACAGATAAACTGACTTCCAAAAACTGAAGTCTCCATTTGTTACCAGGTGTCAAGATAACCCAGCAAAAACATCTTGAGATTTAATTTGTATTTCTAAGGGAATCATAAAATCCATTTTGGATTTACTGACACATGGTCATCAAAAACAAACCTCTCTTTTAACAATGACATTTCTATTTCTTTTGGAGTAACAGGTACTGTCTTTCAAAATTTATGGCTAAGGATCAATAATAGTGTGTCTACGTGCAAGAAATTTCCTACCCAGAGGAGCTGCATCTATATTCTAGCTTTCACATTCTCCAGTCTATACCTGTCGAAGTACTTCACATGAAAGAAGTTTATGCAGAGAAACATGGCACGCAATTTGAATGTAGCAAGGTTCTACAAACAATAATGAGATAAATAGCCACATAAAATGTGTTTTAACAATGTTAGCTCAGACACTACATTGCCCCTATATTCTTTGAATATTATTATGTGGCCTCATGACTAATGGAGAAGGCAACAATGTTGAATCAAAAGATCAACAAAAATTAACACCTCGCCATCACAGCAGCACTTGCTTATTACTGGATTCTGAAATGGAAACATTCAGAAATATCTAATTTTAGATACTGTGTGTTCATTGTAATCAGTATCATTCAGATTAAATGCAATGCTGCATTACAATTAACACCTTAATGTTAGAGATTCAGGCTCTCACCTGTGCCGTTGGCTCTTCTACAGCTGACATCTGGTACTTCTTCATTCTTTCAAACACTGAATGGTCAGCACAGCCTCCCTCTGGCCCATATTTGTGAGGGTATTCTAAGGAGGAGAAAAACGATCAAAATTTGCTTTTACAGGATACCACTTTAGCATGAGGAAGTTAGTACAAAGTAAATCTGTTGGCAAGGCCAGAATTTATGGCCCATCAATAACATGGTCTGAGAAGATAATGGATGAGCTTTGTTCTTGATTCACTGCAGTTGACGCGGTACATGTAGACACTTATATTTGAGTTCCTAGAATTTTGATTCAGAGACAGTTAAGGAATGACCAGATTGTTCCAAGTGGTGTGTGGTTTGGAGGGACACTAGCTGATGGTGATGTTTGCTGCCCTTGTTCTTGGCAGTAGAGAATGCAGGTAAAGGAACCTTGGGAAGTTATTACATGACATTTTCAGAGGAGCACATGCTGCTTCCAAAACGCACTGATGATGAATGAAATGGATGTTTAAGGTGGTAAATAACACAACCTGCTTGTTCCACATGCGAACTTGGATAGTGAAGAAATTCATGTATTGTTGGAATACTCTCCATTTGCTGAACATGTGTAGTTCTGTCATCATCTGGACATACATCTGATAGACAGGTACTAAGTCAGGGAGGGAGTTACTTGGAGAATTTCCAACAACCAACATTGGTTTCACATTCATCACTAGAATGTCAATTCCAAGCTTGTATTTGAATCCAAATTCTACTACCTGCCATGGTGGGATTTGAACTCCGGTCCCCAGATCATGAACAGGGTTTTTGATTAATGGTTGAGCGCTAACACCACTATCCCATGATGTCCCTGTGGGTTTGTGGCACTGCTTAGTTTCTAAGTACGGCTACTTCTGGTTGTACTCCAGCCCCACACTCCTAACTTATCATTGGGAGATGGGGGGGGGGCGGGGGGGGGGGGGGGGGGAGGGGAAAGGAGCGAGCAAGAGCACAAGAGTGATCGAGAGCACGAGCGACCGACAGCATGCAAGGACCTCTTTGTGGGTCTGATAAATGCCTGGTTAAACTGGCCATCAATAGGTCCATGCAGCAGGCCAGAGTCTGACATTTTACCTTACTTCCATGGTTACACCCATGCTTGGGTGCTGATGAAGTGGGAGCATGTGGTGGCCAAAAGAACAGTAGTAGCCTGTACAAGCAGATGGGCACTATAAGGAGTGGGGTGTATCATTACCCAGGATAATGATATTAGATTTGACTCTGACCAATTTCTACTCCACTTTAAGTTTCCACTGACTATTTGATTTTTGTTATCGTACCCAACCAGAGGCTGTAAGCCAATTAATGTTTATTCAAAAAGAGTAGACATAGGCTGGAAAGATGCCCAGAGTTGAATGATCCTGGTAGAACAAAACTGGGCAAATGGTGAACTGATTGTTGCTTTGCAATTATCACTTAATCACACTGTCAACACTGATAGAGAACAGACTGAGGCAAGTGCAATTGGTCAGATTGGATTTACATAGAACAATATAGCGCAGAACAGGTCCTTCGGCCCTCCATGTTGCGCCAACCTGTGAACTATTCTCAGCTCGTCCCCCTACAATATCCTAAAATTATCCATGTGCTTATCTAAGGATTGTTTAAATCTCCCTAATATGGCTGAGTTGACTACATTAGCAGGCAGGGCATTCCACGCCCTTACCACTCTGTGTAAAGAACTTGCCTCTGACATCTGTCTTAAATCTATCACCCCTCAATTTGTAGTTATGCCCCCTCATACAAGCTGACGTCATCATCCTAGGAAAAAGTCTTTCACAGTCTACCCGACCTAATCCTCTGATCATCTTGTATGTCTCTATCAAATCCCCCCTTAGCCTTCTTCTTTCCAATGAGAACAGACCCAAATCTCTCAGCCTTTCCTCATAAGACCTTCCCTCCAGACCAGGCAATATCCTGGTAAATCTCCTCTGCACCTTTTCCAATGCTTCACATCCTTTTTGTAATATAGCAACCGGAACTGTATACAATATTCACTGTGTGGCTGCACCGGCGTTTTGTATAGTTACAGCATGATATTGTGGTTCTGGAACTCAATCCCTCTACCAATGAAACCTAACACACCGCATGCCTTCTTAACAGCACTATTCACCTGGGTGGCAACTTTCAGGGATCTATGTATATGGATCCAAGATCCCTCTGCACATCCACACTACCAAGAATCTTCCCACTGACCCAGTACTCTGCCTTCCTATTATTCTTCCCAAAGTGCATCACCTCACATTTAGCTGCATTGAACTCCATTTGCCACCTCTCAGCCCAATTCTGCAGTTTATCCAAGTCCCCCTGCAACATTCTTCCAAACTGTCCACTACTCCACAGACTTCAGTGTCGCCTGCAAATGTACTAATCCATGCACCCGTGCCTGCATCTAAGTCACTTCTAAAAATGACAAACAGCAGAGGTCCAAAACAGATCCTTGTGGCACATCACTAGTAACTGGACTCCAGACTGAATATTTTCCATCAACCATCACTCGCTGCCTTCTTTCAGAAAGTCAGTTGCTAATCCAAACTGCTAAACCACCCTCAATTCCATGACTCTACATTTTCTCCATCAGCCTACTATGTGGAACCTCATCAAAGGCTTTACTGAAGTCCTGGTCGACCATGTCAACTGCCCTACCCTCATCTACATGCTTGGTCACCTTTTCAAAAATCTCAATGAGGTTTGAGAGACACAACTTGCCCTTGACGAACCATGTTGACTATCTGAAATCAAATTGTTGCTTGCCAGATGATTATAAATCTTATCTCTTATAATCCTTTCAAAAACCTTTCCTACAGCAGAAGCAAGGCTCACTGGTCTATAATTACCTGGGTTATCTCTGCTAGGGGAAAGTGAGGACTGCAGATGCTGGAGATCAGAGCTGAAAAATGCGTTGCTGGAAAAGCACAGCAGGTCAGGCAGCATCCAAGGAGCAGGAGAATCGACGTTTTGGGCATAAGCCTTCCTGAAGAAGGGCTTATGCCCGAAACGTCAATTCTCATTCTCCTCCTTGGATGCTGCCTGACCTGCTGCACTTATCCAGCAACACATTTTTAAGCTCTGATCTCCAGCATCTGCAGTCCTCACTTTCTCCCATCTCCAGAAGAAGCCAGAAATGGACCATGTAATCAGCACTTTGGAAAGGGACAACTGTAAATATCTCAGGTCTTTTACATGGACATGTCAGGCTTCAGCATATTTCAGTTTAAATGTTTGTGGAACCTCCTCCTGAGGATGGTTATTTAATTGCCCAAAACCAATCACTGCTGATTATGACAAGACTGCAGTACTTGGATCTGATCCATTAGTTGGTTGTTTTGGTAAGCTAGTTCTACAGCAAGGTATTTTACTGCTTTGCATGCATGTAGTCTTGTATTGTAGTTTCACCAGATTAACATCCCATTTTTAGGCAAAACTGGTGTACCAACTCATGTGAATGAGAACATTGTACAACACATCAATTTAGAATGGACGATTCTTCTAAACAATTCACAGACCCACCATTTTAAAGGGAAAGTGGGAAGATCTGGGGATCCACATGCACAGTCATAGATAGGAGTCATAAAGATGTTCAGTATGGAAACTGACCCTTTGGTCCAACTCACCCATGCTGACCAGATATCCTAACCTAATCTAGTCCCATTTGCCAGCATTTGGCCCATATCCCTCTAAACCCTTCCTTTTCACATACCCAACCAGATGTCTTTTAAATGCTCTGTACCAGCCGTCTCCACTTCCTCTGGCAGCTCATTCCAACATGCACCAACCTCTGTGAATGCCCAGAGATACATGAACTCAAACATGAAAGGCAGTAACTGTGCAGATTCACTGCTGTGTCAGTTAGCTGTGTAGGTTTCTTTCTCTCTTTTCCTCTCTGACCATGTGGTCGCTGCCTTTTGTCGATCTTCCTCCTTTTAAAAGTGCCACTGTTTTGATCTTTACCCCCACAAAGTTCCAAAACAATACAACAGCATATAAAACTGTAATTGCTGCTCCTGGGATTTGAGCAAATCAGCTCTAAAACCTAACATATCTCAAAAAAAAAAGAGCTCTTAGAGCCACAGTTTTTTTGTCCTCCATCTTGGATCACTTGAGTTGAGAGTGTTCTCCACCAGATTTAAAAAAAATACATTTGTCTTCATTGATATTCAAATGACACCTATTGCACAAGTGTCATTTTCAGCAAGCCATTTGAAACCACTGCATTCTGTGATTCAGCAACTACTTTGCTTGGTAGTTTCTTGCTGAAGAAGAGGAACTGTAAACAAATATGCTGGAGATCAGTGGGTCAGGCAGCATCCATGGAGAGACAGCAAGCTAATGTTGATGCTATATGCCTCTTCACCAGAGTTGGAGTGAAGTGTGGAGGGGTCAACACTTATGCAATTGTTTGGGCATGGCAGGGTAGGGTTGTTTTGAGAGTGCCCTGGAGAAAGGGTATTGCTACTTCAGATTAAGTGATCGGAATGCGAGAATGGCAGAACAATGGTGTGTCTAACTGCCAGAATGGAAAGAACAGCCCGTCCCACTGGGGTGGGGAAGGGGTGGAGGACATGGTAATAAGCAAAGCTAAAAAGGAAGGAACATGTTCACAATTTGAAGGCTTTGAATTCTCAATATTGAACCCAGAAGATTGCAAAGTGCCGAATTTGAAGATGAAGTGTTGCTCCTCTAGTTTGCGCTGTGATTTGCTGTAGCATTGCAGCATGCCAAAAGACAGACAAGTTGGCATGTGAGCAGGGTGCTGTGCTAAAATGACTGGCTACGAGAAGGTTGGGATCATGCTTGCACGTGTACCAGAGGTGCGCTGCAAAAGCGGTCAACCAGTCTGCATTTGTTTTCTCCAATGCAGATAGGCCACATTGGATGCAGCAAATACAATACACAAGATGGAGATGGTACAAGTGAAATGCTGCTTCACCTGGAAAGACTGTTTAGGCTCTCAGATGGTGAGCAGGGAAGTGGTGAGGGGGCAGATGTTGCACCTTCAGCAGATACACGGAAGGGGGTGTGCGATCGGTCATCAAGGAATGGTCTAGGATGTGTCAGAGGGTACGATCCCTGTGAAATGCAGACGGGGGAGTGAGGGGTAAGAGATGTTAAGTCGTGGCTCGCATGCCCATTTGTCTGTCCTTGACATGCTGCAGCTAATCACAACGCAAACTGGAGGAGCAACATCTCATCTTCAAACTCGGCACTTTAGAATCTTCTGGGCTCAATATTGAGTTCAACACCTTCAAATTATGAACGCATTCCTTCCCTTTCTTTTAACTTTCCCGACTACAATGTAGTCACCCTTTCCCGACTACAATGAGACTGTCTGCTCTTTGCAGTCTGGTAGTTAGATACACTATTGTTCCACGATTCTTACATTCCAATCACCTAATCTGAACTATGAACATCCTTTCTCCCCTAACTTCCAAGGTAAAAACCTTCGGGTTTGTATGGTCATTACTTTTACATGTGAATGCAGAACAAGTAAGTGTTTTGCAATGCTTTTATAGATCATGGTGAGAGTAACAACACGTACAAGACAATGTGTAATAAAGGAGAGTTTTTTTGATTCAGCATTTTTGGAAACATGAAATACTATGTTGCAGAAAGCAATTACAACAGGAAGCATTGCATCTTTAACACCAAGTGAACAACTTTTTGAAACAGTAGCTAGCAAGAGAAAGTAGGTCAGCCAGGTGGGTTTTGGATTGCATTAACAAAGGATTTTGCACTGACAGTGAGTTAACTGGCTTACTTCTGCGCCAAAAACCTCAATGGTCCTATAATCCCAGGGTTTGCTATTTTACAAAGTAAAATAAAACAGACACACACAACATGGGTGCTGGGGAAAAAAAAGAAAAAAAAAAGAAATAAACAGGAGTGTCAAACTTTCTGTTCACAAAAAAAGAGAAAAAAGAATAAAATAAAACAGAGTCATCTATCTAATATACATTAACGGCTGCGTTAAACCAACAGGAAACAAAATTTAAAAGGCTAAAATATTTGGTTAGGAGTTTAATATGTCTAACCTAATACTTGGCAGATCACAACTTCAACAAATTTGAACAGAAGTAATCCTTTCAGAAATATTTAACATCAAATGAAAGTTTCTTCTCCACTATAACCAACTGCTTTTGCACAAACAGTATACTGATTGAAACCCTTCAAAACCAAAAGGCTGTTTTTTTTCATCTAATTATGACAACATTCCAAAGTTGAATATGGGTGAATCAAAGGTATAACCAAGTCAATCTTTGGTGCAAACACGTCACTTAGAAGTGCCTTTGCACAAACAAAAGATCCTGTGGAAAGGTTAACAGTCAGACTCAAAACCTTATGGAGGGATCATTACCCAGGGCTGTAGATTTGAGATAAAGAAGGACAGATGTTTAGAGAAGATGTGAGGGAAAGATTTATCACCCAGAGGGTGGTGACAATCTGGAACTCAATGCCTATGAGGGTGGACATGGATGTGGAATAAAGTTATTGGATGTGCACTTGCGATGCCAAAGCATACAAGGCCACAGGACAAAGGTCTTTTTAGTGCGATGTAGATTGCAGACTTGATGATGCACCTCATGAGGCCAGTAATCCCTTAGGAGTGACTTTTATCAAGACACTGGCAAACTAATAATGCAGATAACAGCTGTGTTTTGATGTGAAACAGAACAAAATATGAAGTATTAAAATACAGTCTGTGAATCAGTGGGATTCCCTCTGGAGGTAGTCATCCACACAAGGGATCTCTATGGGGAACGTACATACTGCGTATTAAACCTCTGCAGGGAGAAGCAAAAATGAAAATGGGAACAATCTTTAATTTATTGCCTGATGTATCAATTTAACCTTTAGTTGACTGGCTCAAAGAGAAGAAACAGTTTTTCTCCACTGAAGTATAGTGAAATCTCCTTGTTTGATATAGTTATGAAGCTAGGATTGAAATTAGGATAAATGTCCTTAGAAAAAGCTTTAAGATTTGGATACGGGCCCTCTTTTGTTTGTCATCGATATGAATGATTTGGAAGAGAATATCGAGGCATGGTTAGGAAGTTCATGGACGATACCACAATAGGCAGTGAAGGTTTTCTAAGATTACAAAAGGGATCTTGATCAACTGGGTCAATGGGCTGAAAAGTGGCAGATGGAGTTCAATATGGATAAATGAGAGGTATTAAATTTTGGTACAACAAACAAGGGTAAGGCTTATACATTTAATAGTGGGTCTTTGGGTAGTGTGGTAGAACAGAGGGACCTAGGGATTCAGGTATATCATTCTCTAAAAACTGATCACATATAGACACAGTGGTTAAAAAAAGCGTTTGGCATGCTTGCCTTCATTAGTGAATCCTTTGAGTACTGGAGTTGGGAAATCATGTTGAGGTTGTCTATGACATTGGTGAGGCCTCTTCTGGAATGTGGTGCACAGTTAAAGTAAAGATATTATTAAGTTGGACAAGGTTCAGAAGAAATTGACCAGGATGCCGCTGGATATGGAAGGTTCGAGTTATAAAGAAAAGGCTGGATTGGGCTGGGACTTGTTCCACTGGAATGTAGGAGGTTGAGAGGTGACTTCATAGTTATAAAAAACATTGAGGTGTACAGACAGGGTTAATGGTAGGTGTCTGTTCCCTAGGATGGGGGATTACAAGACTAATGACGTGAGAGATTTTAAAAAGACATGAAGGGCAATTTTTTTTTATATAGAGGGGGGTTCACATACAAAATTAACTTCCTGAGGAAGTGGTGGATGTGGGCACAATTATAACAATTAAAAGGGCATTTGGATAAGCACATGAAAAGGAAATGTAATGTACCAGGAGCAGGAAGGTGGGACGAGCTTAGTTTGGGAATATGTTCGGCATGGACTAGGTTGGACCGAAAGGTCTGTTTCTATGCTATTTATCTCTATGACTGACTTTATGGCAAAGCAAGATCTATGAAATATTTTTAGCCTCACTACATTTGTGCAAACAGGGATCAATAAGATATTGCAAAGCAGTTCTTTTGGTCAGGACATTAATATGACTTTTCTGAAGTAATGCACTAGCCTTTGCAAGAGCCATTTATAATTTTAGTAAATGCCAGGTTATGCACCTATTCTGTTTTCCAACTTTACTCAGAAGATCAGATAGAATTGTTATAAAATAAATGATAAATTTTTACAGAATAAAATAAATCTAATACTAATTTTAAAAATAAATGAACCTGAAATAAAAATGTACAAAAGAACTGTTATAAATGTCTTCCAAATTCCAGAGTCAGAGCGCTGAAAAGCATGGAAACAGACCCTTAAGTCCAACTCATTCATGTTGACCAAATATCCTAAATTAATCTGGTCCGATTTGCTAGCATTTGGTCCATATCCCTCCTAGCCTTTCCTATTCATATACCCATCCAGATGCCTTTTAAATGCTGTAATTGTACAAACCTGCACCACTTCCTCTGGCAGCTCATTCCGTACACGCACTATCCTCTGCATGAAAAAATTGCCCCTTAGATCCCTTTTAAATTTTTCCCCTCTTAAAACTGGTTCTCAACTCTTCCACCCCATGAAAAAGCCCTTGGCTATTCACCCTATCCATGCCCTGGAATCACACATTAAAGTTACTAATGCTGGACTATTGGTCACAGTTCCAAAACCAAACCCATTACAGCTACTGTACAAGATACTGTGTTGAGAACTACTCAAATGCAGAGTTGCTTGCTTGATTGGATTTTGGCAGTTCTCCTCCAATGAAGCACAAATCCACAGATGGCACTTCGTAGTTGCATGACCCAGGAGTACTATTTAAGGCTAACAACATACAAATCACAAGCTGTAATACCACCTGAAAAACAGAGCTCTTACTCAAAAAGAAACTCAGGCTGTGCTTGTTTTTCATCATAAGCAGTTCTAGCTGGAAATAGACTGAAGAGAGTTTCATTTCTGGTCTGAAAGTGATACATTATCTGCTGCCGGGATTTGCAAATCAACAGCATGCAGTTGAATCAGAAAGCTAATAAAAAGATGACTTTCCTTCTGAATTTTGTGCCTTGAACAGGACTGTTGCTTTAGTCAAAAAAGCATGACCAAGAAAATACATCTGGGGCAAATATTTCCAGGCTCTCTTCTTTTCAAGCATGGCTCAAAAAACCAAGAACCATCTAATTCGGTTGTCGCATTGAACCTTGAGAGGGTCCACCCATTTAGCCAACTTTTAGTAATGCAATTCATAAATAAATAAATAAATAAATAAATAAATAAATAAATAGAGATGTTTATTACTCATAAAATAGTTTTCTCAAATTTCTTTCTCTTTGCAGAGATTTTAATCTCCAGAAGGCCAGCTGGCCAAAATATTTTTAAACATAGTTTGCATCAGTCCAAAAAAATAAAAGTTCAAACAAGTTGTTTAAACAAGTGCAGGCGAATAGCAATTTAAGGACTTCCACATGGGGATAGGACAACATGATCCATTCTAACCGTGAAAGGATCTGCAGGTTGACTAATAGCCGGTCACATCACATGAAGACCCATGGCAGTAGCGGGCAAACCTGAGCAAATGACATCCTTGAACAGAAGGACAACCAATGTCAAGTTTGCCACAGTATAAGGATGCCATCAAACAGTAATGCTATCTTGTGTGTTCACCCATTTTCAACTAGTTAGGAGCAGAATATTATATTAGTTGCAGAGCAGCGCAAAATATCAAACAGGGTCTGCAAGGAGAAAAGTAGATTTCAACAGATTGAACCATCTATCAAGTTTCAGAATGCGCAAGCAGGTCTAACCTGTTCATGCCGACCAAATATCCCAACCCAATCTAGTCCCAACTGCCAGCACCCGGCCCATATCCCTCCAAACCCTTCCTATTCATATACCCATCCAAAAGCCTCTTAAATGTTGCAATTGTATCAGCCTCCATCACATCCTCTGGCAGCTCATTCCATACACATACCACCCTCTGCATGAAAAGGTTGCCCGTTTGGTCCAACTATAAAAGAGACCTAAGGACTGTTTCTGTGCTCTACAGCTTTACGACTCTACAATTGATATAAGTTATTAATATAGAGGTAAATACCAAGGCCACACCAATGTTTCTAATGGTACTCCACTGGTCACAGCCTGCCAACTTCTAAATACCTGTTTAAGAGAATAAAGTTCACTAAAGTGACTGGAGAAAAAGAATGAGCAAAAATACCGGAGTAACACTTGGGCCTGCTGAGTCACCAGAGCCATACTTACAAGATATAGCTTGACCATAATGCTTAAAATTATTCTCCCAAAAGATGATACCATCACCCATTCTAGTCATATAAAATTCATGTTTCATCAATAATTACCTTAAGAAAACATTAAGTTGAAAAACCAAAAGCAGTTGTGACCAGAAAATTCTGAAATCTTTTGAAGAAAGCGAGATACGTTACTGTCTGCATACAGCAAAGTGAACGGAACAAAACCCTCAACTTTGCCACAGGATTTTATTTGCAATCTTCAGCCATATGTCCAACATTTTAAGAATATGCCAAAATATACTGCACTTATATGCAGTTCTCTTCTTTGACTACATAAGGGAGTAGCCACTACATTGTAAACACCATTGCATTACTAACTGGACTAATATAATCCTCTCTCATGATCAGTGTATTGGTATAAAACGTTAAGTAGTTAAAACCTATTCCAAGGGTTTATAAACAACTTGAAGTTCTTGATACAAATAGCATTTGATGCAATCACAAGCTTTCACATTAATTGATCTGGAGAGACAATATTGTAATTTGTCTGTGGTCATTCAACATGTCACCATGTGCAACTCTTTTCTAAATAGGAATAACAGTGTAAACGGATGGATAACTGACTCGATACTCCTTAACTGAAGGAGCTGTTCTCTGCTGTTTGACTCTAATGTGTTAAAAAGTACACATCCAGTAACACACCCAGTACAAGCAATCACAACCAAGTGTCATCCTTATATGCCTCATAACATAATCAACTAAATAACTGAACAAAATGATAAATGGAGACACAATTTGATGGACTTCCTTGGATAGCACTATGTAAAATTTTGCATTTCATTCCACTTGCATGCCTTCCTTAAATGGTCAATAGCACAGGAAAACAAATTTTTCACTTGCTTTTACAATATTAGCATAACAAGAGCTGCACTTCAAGGCATACGTCAAGCTGCTACACAAATATAAACAACGCCAGCATGAACCAGTGTCTGGTGCCACAACTTATAACAATGCATGTATGAAATGTAAATTTTGTAACTGTTGTATATCTGAACCCACCATTTCTTTTGAGGGAAAGATTTTTTTATTTTAAAAATATACTTTATTCATAAAACATTTTGATGATCTGTACAACTGGTCATGCCATACATATGTAAATCATTCCATTTCTTTGCATACAGAGACAGAGTAATCATTCATATTTACATGTCTGTACGATTACTCTGCACATATTTACCTGGGGGGTCAGTGGAGCCCTCTAACTTCGTCGGCCCCCTATGCTTAGGCAGGCAGACATTGCACGGTGGTCTTTCCCCCATCGCGCCTTGGCGGCAGCTGCTCCAAGCTTCAGCACGTCCCTCAACACGTAGTCCTGGACCTTGGAATGTGCCAGTCTGCAACACTCAGTCGGGGTCAACTCCTTCAGCTGGAAGATCAACTGGTTTCGGACCGCCTAGAGAGCATCCTTCACAGAGTTGATGATCCTCCAGGCACAGTTGATGTTCGTCTCGGTGTGCGTCCTGGGGAACGGAGGCGGTACAGAACGGAGTCCCGTGTCACGGCGCTGCTCGGGACGAACCTCGACACACCACTGCATTCCTCTCCAGACTTCTTCCGCATAAGCACATTCCAGAAGGAGGTGTGAGACAGTCACGTCCCCACCGCAGCCGCTTCGAAGGCAGCGTGCGGTGCGGCAGAGTCCGAGCGTGCATAAAGGATCTCACAGGCAGATCCCTTCTCACCACCAGCCAAGCCATGTCTTGGTGCTTGTTGGAAAGTTCTGGCGACGAGGCATTCTGCCAAATGGCTTGGACAGTCTGCTCAGGGAACCGCTCAATAGGATCCGCCCTCTCCTTTTCCCGAAGGGTCTCAAGGACACTACGGACTTGTGGTCAAATGTGTTTTTCTTCATAAATTTCTCCAAGGAGGACAGGTGGTACGGAACTGTCTAACTACTCGGAGCGTTCCGCGGCAGCAAGGCCAGGCCCATCCTTCGCAACAGTGGGGACAGGTAGAACCTCAGTGACACTTGGTGCAGCCACACACAAAAGGGGGCCATCAGGGTGAGGGTGGCATTGGGCGTGTTTTTTCCCCTGTTGCCCAGGTCTTTGTACATTGTGGCTCTTTGGACCCGGTACATCTTTGATTTCCACATGAAGTGGAAAATGGCTCAGGTGACTGCAGTGGCACAGGTTCTGGGGATAGGCCAGACCTGTGCCACATAACAATACTAAGAGTACCTCATACCTGATGACCAGGTTTTTCCCTGCGTTGGAGAGCAACCGTTGCACCTATCTGCCTAGTTTCTGCCTCATTTTCCTGATCTGCTCTTCCCAGGTCTTGGCGCACGCCCCAGCCCCACCAAACCAAATACCCAGCACCTTCAGGTGGTCGGTCCTCACGGTGAAGGGGATAGAGGATTGGTCGGCCCAGTTCCCAAAGAGCATGGCCTCGCTCTTGCCTCGGTTGACCTTGGCCCCCGAGGCCTGCTCGAACTGGTCACAGATGCACATGAGTATGTGAGGGACAGCAGATCTAAGCAGAAAATGGCAACGTCATCCATGTACAGGGAGGCCTTAACCTGCACGCCCCCACTGTCAGGAATAGTCACCCCTCTCAGGCTCGCATCCTTCCTGATGGATTCGTCAAAAGGCTCTATGCAACACATACACAAGGCAGGAGAGAGCGGGCAGCCCTTCCTGACTCCATGACTTAAGGGAGTCTATCTGATTCCCACCCATTTGATTGAGACTGCACTGACAAATTTGGTGTAGAGCAGTCTGATCCAATTACCGATTCCCTCCCCAAAGCCCTTTTTGGAGAGAACATCCCTCATATATGTATGTGATATCCTGTCAAAGGCTTTCTCCTGGTCCAGGTTGATGAGGCAGGTGTCCACCCCCCTGTCCTGCACGTTGGCAATCGTATCCCTGAGGAGTGCGAGACTCTCAGCGATCTTCCTGCCCAGTACAGCACAGGTTTGGTCAGGGTGGATCACCAGTCCCAGAGCAGACCTGACCCGGTTGGCGGTGACCTTTGACAAGATTTTGTAGTCTGTGTTTAACAGTGAGATTGGTATCCAATTTCTAATTTCTTCCTTCTCCCCCTTCTGCTTGTAGATGAGGGTGATGATGCCTTTCCTCATGGATTCACTCATGGTACCTGCCATAAGCATACTGACATACACCTCCAACAGGTCCTGGCCAATCAAGCTCCAAAGAGCAGAATAGATCTCGACCGGTAAGCCATTGCTTCCGGAAGTTTTATTCTTTTCGAAGGGCTCGAGGGCCTTGGTCAACTCATCCAGAGATAGCGGCTAGTCCAGCCTCTCTCGTGTTCCGTCGTCCAAGACCTCCGTGATAGAAGACAGGAACAACTGGGAGGCCGCGCTGTCGGTTGGCTTCAAGTCATAGACTGGCATAGAAGGATTTGCTGATCCTCATGATGTCAGCCTGAGATGATGTTACCGAGCCATCATCCTCCTTCAGTTTGCTGAGCACGGAGCTCTCTTTGTGCACCTTCTGAAAGAAGAAACGTGAGCATGTCTCATCCTGCTCCACGGAGCGGACTCTGGACAGGAAGATTATCTTGGAGGCCTCCGAAGCAAAGAGCGAGGCTTGCTGGCCCTTCACCTCCTGGAGGTCCTCCGTGACGAGGGAAAGATAGTGGTGTATCCAGCACTCATTGCACATAAACCAAAACCCACTTGCAATTTCTCTCCCAAACCATTGACATTGCAGCACTATTTTAGGAATGGTTATTGAATTTAGTTTCAAACCTTGTGCGAAAAAAGAAACTGCTACAAGACTGACTCCACAGACCCTTTATAATAAGCACACATTTGCAAGAATTTAAACCACGATTCAAGACTATTTATGCAGCTACCATTCACTTGCAAGTACCTAGAAACATTTTAACAAAATACTTTATTTGGGCTGGATTGGTTCTCTGCCTGAGCTTGGAATGTCCAACAGGTACCAAAAACTGCATGTTACATTGTTTCGCACATTTCATCATATCAAGCACAGAAATTCACATATCAAAATCCATCAAGTTTGTGGAATGCAATTAGTCAGAAACAAAGAATCCTGGCAGCTGTGATAAGACAATGCTCTGAAGCAAAATTCAATTTTCTGACATTGACAAGAAATTGTGTCTTATTGTCAATTTACATAAGGGGACTTAATTCCATAAAAAATCTCTTACAGCCATAACATGGCAGGCAAAATACTTCTTTTCATATAGCTGAAAGAACATTGAAAACCTGAGGCCTAAACATGATCAGCTATCACATACACATTTAAGAAACTCTTAATAACAGCTTTTATCATTTACAACTGTTCAAATGGAATATTTTAGATACAATATCTATAATCCAAAAAAACCTCAGCTTTAAAAATTAGAAATCAAGTTCATTGTTGCGAGAAAAAATGGAAATGCAATATATAATAGTTCTATGTAATACGTGCAGCAAGACAACAGTAAAAACGAGACAACTGAGGAAGAAAAGCTTCTCAGTGCAAAAAGGAACTGCAGCATGAAAGAAATCAATAAAATTCGTATCCAGGATATTAGACTGCTAAAGTAGTAACAGACTGAGGTTCCAATTAGGGTAAGCAAAGAATATATTTTTGACACTAATGCCAGATCTGGAAATTGAAGAAATAAGATTCCATTTTATATCCTTTCACAATGTATTATTGTACACAAAATTTATAGAATACAGAGAAAATGGAATTTTTTTAAAGAACGTTGAAGGCAACAGTTCCTCCTGATAGACCAACAAATAAGACAATCTACTTCAGGTGATTCTGAAGTGAAAAACAGAATATAATGAATAAGAAAGAGAGACATTTTGAACATTATATTGGGAAGCCAGACACAACAACAACCATTAGTGGTGTTTGGAGAAAAACTGCCCACAATATTACATTATAAAGAAAGAAGGGGAATTCATGACAAATTTGTGATCTTAGTAAAATGGTACTAAATTATTTTTCCAGTTATAAACTGGGCACCACACTTTAGTGGTTTTGAATTAATATCACATTTATTCACTAAGTCTTGAAACACTAACAGAACCTCCAACAACAGGTGGCAGTTAAGGTGGGTGGGGGCCAACTAAAGCAGGACAGCTGAAGAGTTGAATGCACCTTGTTTTTTGAGGGGTGGGGGTGTGCAAAGATAATTTCCTCAAACAGACAAGCATTATTTCATATCGATCCCGTTGTCTTCCTTGTTAAGCCTTCATTTTTGAAATGGATCGATTCCATCGGAATAAAATATCTTTGATTCATGACCTATGGGCAATGAATCAAAGTACACGTCACATACTTTTTCTCTCATATGCCACAACATCTTGTTCTGATGTATCAATGACTATTTTCAAACTACATGATAGATTTTGAATTAGCTTAGCAAGAAGATTAATTGGAAATACAACTACCACAGGCAGACCACAATGGTTTCATTACAACTTACGATATGTAACAAAGCAGTGATTACTCCAAAAGTCAAAATAATCACAGAAAAAAAAAGGAAAAAAAAAAACAATCTGTGCCAGCTCACATGCACGTACAGACTGGGCTGGTGATACCAGCAGACATCACTCCAAGAAAACAAACGTTCAGAAAAGTTGCCCATCATATTAAGCCAATACTTAGCTTGTGATGACCAGGTGAGGGACAGGATGGCTTCTCTATATTCCTACTTTGATTTAACATCAATTTGAATTAGAAATGACGTATTGGCCAATTCCATGAGTGGACCTAACCATTATACTGAAGAATCAATAAGATAGTTTTGTTATACAAAAACTGATAAGAGTTAAAAAAGCCTATAAAAAGTAAAACTACATCAACATTCACGTAAACATACATAAGCTAAATATAAAACACAGGTTCACTGGATGTAGCTGACTATCTAGTCTGGTTAAAGCCTTCCTTATCAACTTCTCTGTTGGGACAGAGGTGAGTGTGTGAAGCAGAGATGATAGAAAAGGAGCTTCTTCTCAGCTGAAGGCAATCTTCAGCAAAACACATCTTTGGTAAATATGTACAACTTCTCAGCAGCTCAAATATCCATTGTTTATTTCAAAAGGCATATCTCAATCACAAGCTCTTAACCAATTTCACTGAAAAAAAATTACTTTATTGGCTGCCAAGTACTGTGGGACATACAGATGCAGTAAAACGTGTTCTAATTATTTTCTCTCTCTCTCTGCTTTTTATTCCAAACAACATAGTGCAAAACATATCTGGGTTGAACATTGCCTTGGATGCCATATTAGTGAAGACATTAGCACAATGAACACCTATCAAAACATATGTAGAATAAAACAATGCTCATTTGTACAATTTTTTGTATCTTATACACTGCGTGGGTTTATTTAAGAGTGTCAACATTTGTTGATATGTGGGGACTAATTCTTCTGTACAAATCTTGACAAGAAACAGAATTTGCCAGTCCTGTACATCCGTAAGGACATCAAAAGCTACACGTGCAGTTAGGATAAAAACCATAATGGCACTGCCAAACATATTGCAAATTGTATTCTTTTCAGGCTAGATATGGAGGCATTTGGAACACCCCAGGTTGTCTGTCATCCAATCTTGCACGAAGGAGGTAACGAACATTTGTCATTCATTCAGAATGAAATAAATACTTCATAGTGCAGCAGGTACAAGTTAGCAAGCAGCTTCGTCAAAATTACAGGCTTTGCCAGGTTGCAGCATTCCAGTGATTGTGTATATGCAGTTGAAATGTGGCATATGTGCAAAATGGTGACTGGAACAAAAAGGGATTCCATTCTCTAAGAACTAATTGTCACACAACAGTTGGACAATAAACCATGCAAGTCAATGCCTCCAACACCAACCATGATGCTTTCATCCTGCGACAGTCTACTCCGATTGTATTTGAGCCATCAAAAAGTTATTTGCCGACCAATAGGACTTGGTAGAAAGCCAGGCCTACTGAATTAGGTAACAAAGTTTAAAGATAAATTTAGAAGTGCAAACAGGAAAATTGTTTTACGCAAAGGGTGCTAAAAACCTAGCACTCTTGTCTAGCGTGGTAGATTTATTCTAAGTACATTAATGTCGAAAACGCAATTACTGTGCAGGTCTCTACCTTATGCTCCTATTAAGAAAAGTGAAGTTAAGACCCGCATACTTTATACTTCTAGATTTTCCTCTCCCAATCACAATAGTTCACTTCAGGATGATAGATATTCATGCATTCTTTATGAACGCAAACAAACAGTCTGATCTTCATTCCAAAAACAAAAAAGTGTTCAGCAGTTTCTGTTCGTCATGCAACAGCAACCAGAGAACACTTCCCGCACAACAGAAACACATCTGTATATATAGAAACTCAACTCCCCTATTTTCAAAACTCATTAGGCGTGTTGAGTATGATTTTCTCACTCAGTGCAAATGAAGACTAAACATATTCTTTTTACTGTTGACAACATAATCGTATAGTTGCTAGAATGTAGCCTTTGTTTCACAAGTGAATGCTAGCTTATTGCAATGCAAATCATAGGCTGGTTGGTGCACTGAGATTAATTGCAAATTATGCCTCCAAAATCTGACTGTGGGTGTGTAAAGAAGTCAAAGAGATGCAAAACTAGCCCAACTTTTTTTTTTTAAAACCCAGGCAAGTGGCATAGTCAGAGTCAATTTTAGAATACGTTATTACAAGGACAGTGATAAACCACATTGAAGTGATGTACTGTGATTTTAAGGATAAGACTCTAGAAATTGAGACACTGATAGTGTAGGCTTTCACTACACTGTGTCCCTGCTTTGCAGAACCAATACCCAAGATTTGTTTACCAGTTATGCAGCTCAGAAAGTTAATTTAACATGACATTAGATCTATTTCTTTCCTTTATACACTCGGGCCATTGACCTTCAGGGATTCACAACTTAAGTTGCCTGGTACCTAACAAATATTTGCAGTATTCCTACACAAGAGAAATTGAAAAAGGTCTACAATTATTAACATTTCAGTAACTTCTGGACCAAGTTGCTTCGATCGCTTTGTTTAGAATCTTCAATAAAATTCCTTACCTCGACATTCCCAAGTGAGAAGAGAGTCAGAGTCATACAGCATAGAAGCAGACCCTTCGGTTCAACTAGTCCATGCCGAACATGTTCCGCAAACTAAACTAGTTTCATTTGCCTGCTTTTGGCCCATAACCCTCTAAACCTTGCCTATTCATGTACCTGTCCAAATATCTTGTCAAATGTTGCAACTGCATTTGCATCTGCCACTTCCTCTAACAGTTCCTTCCACATGCAAGCCATCCTCTACATGAAAAGGTTACCCCTCAGGATCCTTCTAAAACTTTATCCTCTAACCTTAAAAATATACCCTCTGGTTTTGAACTCCACTACCTTGGGGAAAAGACCTTAGTTATTCACCTTATCTGTATTCCTCTTGACTTTACAAACTTCTATATAGGAAACCCACACAGACACAGGGAGAATGTGTAAACTCCACACAGTCAGTCGCCTGTGGCGGGAATTGAACCTGGGTCTCTGGCGCTGTGAGGGTACTCCGGTTACTCCCACAGTCCAGAGATGTGCAGGTCAGGTGAATTGGCCATGCTAAATTGCCCGTAGTGTTAGGTGAAGGGGTAAATGTAGGGGTATGGGTGGGCTTATTGGGCCGAAGGACCTGTTTCCACACTAAGTAATCTAATCTAATCTAAAGTGCTAACCCTTCAGTCACTTGCCCTGCCTTATTTCCCAAGAGAAATTAAAATTTTGCTCCTTCTCTAGTAGGTACAAATACATACTGGTGAAGCAAATTTTCCTATCTGCTCCACCCTTCCCATTGACTTATCACAATAAACCCCTACCTGCATCCACCATCCTACCTACCCTTGCCCCAGCCCCACCCTTCTCCCTCTATTTACTTCTGAGGTGCCCTCCCCAGTCCTGACAAAGGGATTTGGTCCAAAACATGGACCTTCCTGCTCCTCAGATGCTGTCTGACCCGCTGTGCCACCCAAGTCCTTAACTCTATGGCAGTCCCAGTCCATGTTTGGAATGTTAAAAACCGCTATTTCACCTCTATTAGGTCTTACACATATTTGAGATCTCTGTACATATTTGCTCCTCAGTTTTCTACTTCATACTGGGGCCTGTAGTACAATCCTACCAAGGTGATCAGCCCGTTATTTCAGAGGTCCAATGAAATAGCTTCATTAAATGCTCCCTCAGAAATATCTTCTAATTACAGTAATAACATTTTCCCTAATCAAAAACGCCACTCCCCCTCCTCTTATCTCCCTTTATATCCTTGCAAAACATCTAAACTCCAGAACACTGAGCTGCCGGTCCTGTCCCACCCTCAGCCATGTTTCAATAATATCCACAATATCCCAGTACCATGTTCCCAACCATGCCCAGAGTTTACCTACCATACATGCCAAACCACGTGCCTTGGGAAAAAGAAAGCAGTTTAATTATTCAGAGCAACTTCATTCTCTGACTTGTTCTTGCCTTCCTTGTCTAATTAAGTAATTCTTTTCAACTACTGAACCATCCTCAACTGTCTCTCTATTTACAATACTACTTAGTACCAACCACCCCCTCCATCCTAGTTTAAGGCTCCTAAATAATACTAGCAAATCTCCCCACCAGGATATTGACACGTCTAGAGTTCAGGTGAAACCTGTCCCTTTAGAACAGATCTCTTCTGCCCCTGAAGAGATAACAAGGATTCAAAAATCTACATCCTTATCCACTGCACCAGTTCCTGAGCCAGCAACTAATCTGCCTCACCTTCCTATTTCTAATTCTATTCTCACAATCATGTGACTCCAGGAGTAATCCAGAGATTACAACCTGGGATGTTCTCTTTTTAATCTCCTTCCTAACTGCCTATACTCATTCTGCAAATCCTCAAAACTTTCTCTAACTATGTGTACAATAGCCTGTGGCTTCTCACTCTCCCCTATGACAATATGCTGCAACCACTCAAGACATGCTTGACCCTGGCACCAATGAGGGAAAACACCATCTTAAATTTTTGCTCACAGCTGCAGGATTGCCTATCTGTGCCATGACTTGAGAATCTCTTGTAATAAAGTGCTCATTTGAACCAAGCTATACTGAATGAATAAGCAAAACCTCTCAAACTTTATGTATTTGCCGTTCATCTGGTTTACAAAAATTGATTAAGAACCTTTAAAATTACTGCATCTAAACAGGCTTTATTTTGAACTGCACTTAGTTAACTGTGACATGTTAAATTTTCTCAATGAGGCTCGTCATGTGTATATATCAGGTTCTCCCATGTACTGGAGATATGGAGGAGCAGACTGACAGACAGCAAAGGCTGAATAGGGAAGTAGGTGGATACAAGCTGATTTAAAAAAAATCTTCAGCAACCACAAAATGCTGGAGAAATGCAGCAGGTCTGGCAGCATCTGAAGAGGAAATAAAAACAAATTAAAATGACTGCTCATAACTTGAGCTCCTAAGTGAAGTCACAGCAGACTTGAAACATTAACTCAGTTTCTCTCTCCAAAGATAATGCCAGACTTGAGTTTCTCTCGCAGTTCTCACTTCATGCTTCCATTCACATGATATTTTAAATGTTAACACCTCAAAGACACGAAACAAAGTAATCTTAGATTTTCTTTGTACTTTAGACGGAAGACTGAATGCCCAAGATATTTTAGAATATCATAAAGAATTAATGTCATAATTCTATCATTTATTTTCTCAAAGGACTATATTACAGTCAAGTTTTGCAAACTCAGCATGGCCTTCTCAAAGTCTTTGTTTGTAGGCTTATTTCTGTGGTGCAATAGAGCCTTCAATGGTATAGTTTTAGAAAGCAAGCTAATCTTGAGACAAATATTCCAGTACTTCTGACAGTACAAAATACAAAAGGTTAGTTAAGCAAACAACTACAATGACAATATTAATAAGCTGTCAGCATCTAACTTACTAGGAGAACAGGTTTCACAAAAAATCTATTATATACTACTCAGAGCAAAAAGAAACTTGAAGACAAAGACAATATTATTATTAAAAAATATTTACTGCAGTTAAAATACGATGTCATACCAGGATAGCTGCCCAGAATTCTTTTTTCATAAAAGGTCACGTTTAAATGTTAACATAGACCTCTAAACTTCTGTTTTAGAAAAAAAAGATAGAATAATCCATATATACATTAAATGCCATTTTGACAAGTACAGAATAAAACCAGCTGCAATCAATGACACTCAACCTTAACCTTACTAGATTCTGAATTGCGATATACAAGTAACAACGAATCATGAAAGTTTATCACACACAATGAGTGAATTGCTAAATACTGATCTTTCAGCAGTCAGTGAAAGACAAAAGCAGATTCAGAGTGTGCTGTATTTAATGTAGCAAATTAATATTTTCAACTATGTTGTTCTATTTAGCTGGCTAATTGATTTATATGACATGAAACTCTGAGAAGTATTTCCAGCATATGGGATTTCTTTCTTGTAGAATGTTAAAAACAGGAAACAAATGTATGGATCTTGTGTTTAAAAACCATTAAAGTGCACAATTTGAAAATGAATCATCAATAACCATAATTCATCTTCAACTGTTCAGTGCATCTTAAATATCCTAAGTTAATCTAGTCCCATTTCCCAGTATTTGGCCCACATCCCTCCAAACCCTTCCTGTTTGTATATCCATCCAGATGTTCTTTCAAATGTTGTTATTGCACCAGACTTCACCACTTCCTCTGGCAGCTCATTCCATACATGTACCACCCATGTGAAAAGATTGCCCCTGAGGTTCCATTTAAATCTTTCCCTTAAGCCTATGCCCTCTTGTTTTTGACTGCACCACCCCAGGCAAAAGACCTAATCTATTTACCCTATCCATGCCCCTCATCATTTTATAAAACTCCGAGGTCCCCTCTCAGCCTCAGACACTCCAGGGAAAACACCCTCAGCCTAATCAGTCTCTCCCTATAGCTCAAATCCTCCAACCCTGGCAACATCCTTGTAAATCTTTTCTGTACCCTTTCAAGTTTCACATCTTTCCGATAGGAAGGAGACTAGATGCGCACACAATATTCCAACAGTGGCTTAACCAGTGTCCAGTAGAGCTTCTACATGACCTCCCGACTCCTAAACTCAATGAGACCATTATGTAAAAGAAAGCATCTCTCATAATGTATTCTTTACTACAAAGTGTAATCAAACCTGCAATTTCCTTTTCAGAGACAAAGTGAAAAGGAGAAATATTATCAATTTTTTTTTTTATACACCTTGACTGACTAATAGTTGGCCTCCGAACACTTGACTAACATTTTCTAAATGCCCCATGCATCTGAGAAACATGCTTCCTAGTAAGGTCAGTGCTTAAGCAATTTATTCATTGGGAGAGTAATGCAAGCTTTACAGTTCAAGCCCACTACCTCTGACTTACTGTGGGTCAGTTTATTGCTGGACTTCCGTTGGAAATGAAATCAGATGGTAACCAGAAGTAAAAGAGGATATTGCTGAGGCATCTTCTGCCAAACATCACAGCCAATCCATGAAATTTATTTTTCAAAATTAGCTATAAACTTCAAAGTAGCAGAGCAGTGCTCAGCACCAAAGTCTCAGTGAAATCAATAAGACACTGAAAAGTCAGAGGAGACGAAGGCAAGAGTTTGGCTACCACCGTGCAGAATGACGGTTGGACAACTTTTAATAATCCAAGTTGCCACTCTACTGTTCCTTATACTCCAACAACCGATGGTCGAAAAGACAATGCTCCACAGCAAGTGCTCTCTAACCTCTTGAAGCACAAGATCACTTCTTGAACTGTAACCTAAGACCTATCCCGAAGAAAACACAATAAATGGTTTATTTCTTGTGCTACGTAAATCTAATATCAAGTATACATAATTATTCATTTTGTCCTCTCCTCACCAAGTCTTAGAGCAGTAACGTGTTGCACTATTATCTGCCAGTGCTTGAAGGCTGGATTGTATTCCGACATATTCATATACAAATCAGTCAAATGAGGCAGGAAGATACTTGGATTTCATTATCTTCATTTGGGAAAACGCTCTCTCACAGAAATAAGTGCAGGAAATAAGCTTTCCCTTGAACAGCACAGGATGAAAAAAATGGCTGTCCTCGGATGCGACTTTCAGCTGAATATAATTTTGCACAGAGTTGAGATGCAAATAATTACTATGGCTTTGTAAATCAAATACCTGATGGAATTTGTTAGTCAACACATCAATTTCTACTTGAAGGAATGTACTGAGGGACATGACCCTTTGGTCCATCACATGTAATTGCGGCTTAAAATCCCTGTTTAGTTTCTCTGATAATATCCGCAGGTACACACAGGTGATTGCTGGGTGGAACATTTTTTTGTTTGTTTTGGTTTTTTCCACCCAGACTTAAGAATTACTGCACTATTTCCGAAATCAGGAGGACCACAAACCCATTTTCATTGTGGATACATTCAGAGCCCTGATCAGATAAACCAAGTCTCTGTCCTTGCCCGACAGTTCACATACCATTCGCTCAGTTTTGACATAATGTCTGTCAGGAACCCAATATCGAGCAAACACATGTTGTCTGATAACTCAAAGAATGAAGTGTGCAGTGAGCGAAGAAAAAAAGTGATGATTTCAGACAGACATTGTATAAATCTTGCTGGACCTTCATTTGACTTAACCATCTTATATTCTCATGAAGGATTAGTTCATCAGAAGTGGTATCAAGGAAGGATTTAAGCAAGCAGTGCCGAAGGGTGCTCATTCAAATCGCATTTACAATCTGAAGAACAACTTTCATTACGTGAGAAAAGTCCCGAACTTAACCTGCAAGTGCTTGCTAGTAGAACATACAACAACAATTAGCAAAAAGACAGGAAAAGCAGACTATTTCTGTAAAATGCAACATAGCGTGCAATTTCATCATCCGTTGCGATAGAAATCAGTTTCATGATTGGAATGCTTTTCTCAAGCACGTTCTTGACGAATTTCTTGAGGATACCCTCACCTCTTGTTCTCCAATAGGAGAACTGTGAGAAGATACTCCTTATTTACAATGCCCTTAAGAATAATGTACAGAAAAAAAATCAACTGGGCTGAATCATGGCTGTGTTCATTAAAGTGCAGTAAGAAGCATTCACAGTCCTTCAGATCCTGCTGTATTTACTTAAAAACATGTCTTCAAAGGTTCCACTTGCCTTGCTACTGTGGAAGCACCAAGTGAAGCACTCAAGATTGCTATTATTTCATCATTGCTCTTAAACTTTTTAAATAAAAAGAGTGAGCAGCCAGCCATTGCTTGTTTAATTTCTTCGCCAACTGTGAATGATTTATTGTGTTATGCCAGATGATAAATTTGGATTTATTCTTCAGCACAGGCCTAACCTTTTATTGTCGGCTTAGAAAAAAAAAAAAATTTGTTGAGCTTTCAGAACAGCTTTTAACTCAACAACTTTCTTGGTCTTAAGCATGTTGTTCAAGGGAAAACTATCTTTAAATTTACTATCTATTGCTGTGTGGTGTCACGCCAAATTCCCCTTTGGTGACATACAAGGCAAATACTCTTATCAATTACAATGACAAATAGATATTCAGTTTCCAATTCTGTGTGGAAGTTGCACATTTTTGGTTTCTTCTTAGATGATCCAGCTTCATTACTCATCATTATAGCTTCACTTTGCAGTTTGTGAAGTCACTTTGCTGCTGATAATGCTGCAGGTAAGCTCTCTGGATCTGCACCCTGGAATATCCAAAATATTGCAGGTTGCTTTCAAGTGTGGAGACATAGAAGGTCACGTCTGTGGTTGCAATTTATTTCTGGAGCCTCCAGTTGCTTTGCTCAGATATCGACGTTGGCACAGCAGACCCTGCCATCCCTTATCTTTTCCCCTCATATTGTATGGACCCAATAGATAAGCAGCTGAAGAAAAAGTCTACAGAGAATGGACAGAAGGGAAGGTTTACAGCTGAAAATGTGTTGCTGGAAAAGGCAGCATCCAAGGAGCAGGAGAATCAACGTTTCGGGCATGAGCCCTTCCTGAAGGGCTCCTTGGATGCTGCCTGACCTGCTGCGCTTTTCCAGCAACACATTTTCAGCTCTGATCTCCAGCATCTGCAGTCCTCACTTTCTCCTAGAAGAGAACGTTTAGCCAATCTGTTCTCGCAGAGAATCTGCAAAGACATGATTATGCTCAACAGCCTCTTCTTATGTTTATAGTACTGTTTGATATTGACTTCACACATCAGTTCCTAGTATTTGTCTTATTCATTTTTTTGCACTGCCATCACACAACTTAGTTTATCTTGCAGTGATAGTCAATCTGAACCAAACTGGAAGAATAGGGCAGCATAGCCTGTTAAGAGTATGCACTTCTCTCTAATCGCAGAACTTACACAAGCAGCAGTCATGGAGCAACATGACAATCAACGTGTATGCACCAAGGCAACATAGGCAGGCAGGCAGGGAGATCAACTATCAAGGAGATTGGGATCAATGTGTTGGAGTCCACAGCTCAATCAAGTCATCAAATTCCCCATTTTATTGGTTTTTAAACCCAGGCTGATAGAAAGCATGGACCAGTTTCTGTACTTAAGAATTAATATTTATTTCAAGTAAATGGACTATCTGCAGATAAACAATTACCAACCATAAGCATATAACTTAACTGGCTAAGTCTAATCTGATATATTTGCTCTTCACCTGCACCCTTGCACTATACTTACAGATACAAAGGCACCCGACGTGCGTGTTCTGTATGGAGGTAAAAATGAAGGAAAGAAGTACAGAACACTGTTCAGCAGATCCATCTCAAAATGCTACTTACTGGTCTTCTTTCTCTGGGAGGAATTCACTGGTTTGCAAGAGACATTTGACATTTACAATGACTTATTCATTAAAAGTCATAGTTTACAACAATTGAAGGAGTTCTGGCGACCACACAACAGAAGGTTGTGAAGGATTTGAAAATGGTAGACAAAAGGTTTATGCAGATGTTGTCTGGTTTTGGAGAGTATTAACTATGAGGAGAGATTGGACAAGCTTGGTGTGTTCTCATTTGTACAGGTGCCCTAACAGAAGTTACAAAATTATGAGTTGCATAGATAGAATGGATAGCAGTCTTTTTTCCAGGGCAGAAATATCAAAGGGACATATGTGAAGGTAAAAGGGGGAAGTTTAAAAGGAGATGAAAAGGGCAAGTTTTCCTTTTTTTTTAGAATCACAGCGTATTAAGTTCCTGGTATGCACGATCAGAGGAAGTGGTAGAAGCACAGAGAATAGCAACATTTAAGAGGCATCTTGACAGATACATAAATAGGCAGGGAAGAGAGGATATGGACCGTGTAGAGGCAAGAGGTTTTCAGTTTAGAAAGGCATCACATGGTAGAACAGGCTCCATGGGTCGAAAGGACTGTTCCTGGGCTGTACTGTTCTTTGAAAGGTAAACTGTTTTTCTCTCAGTTTAAAAATGGCTTTAACTGCAGAGAAAGCTTCTGAGATGGTGGGAGTTTAATGACATCTCAATATCTTGTTCACAGCCTGAAGTGTTCCAGCTACCCAAAAACCATAGTTGTTCGTAGACAGAAGGCCTTTGTCATTGATAATTGAGCACATCCACAGATTAATCAGCTACTTGTCGCTGGCTGAATCTCTGTTTGTATGCCCCCCCAACCTTGATTTCCACCTCATCAGCAAACTTCACTTGCAACCACAGTTTGATCAAGCAGTTTTGCAAATGGTTAAGTGTCAAGTTACTGGCTTTTGTAAACTACACTGATGCTGCGGCAATCCTTGGTTTTTAAAACCGGTCTTTCCCCATTTCAGTTCTCTTTGAAAAATAGACAAAAGTAAAAAGACAGTCTTCACAATCTTTTAAACTGACTTGTGACCCCTTAGTCTGCCATAGCTAAGAGAATAAATCCTCAATTTAGGCCCTTCAGCCTTAACTCCGTAAGTCTTAGGCCCTTTTTAGGCAAATGAGTGAGATTTGTTTCTTAACCGTTGCCACTATTTTGTGCTGCAAAACAGGTAAAGAAAACAATTATTGTCCCTCAAACAAGTTTTACATAAAATAAGAAAATACTTACTAATATCATCTTCATGGTAGATCACAGAATGAAAAGGTGGCTTTCTGTTTTTAATGTATCGCTCTGCTGGTTCAACGTAGAAAGTGCCCTGGTGGGTCTGGACAAACCCTTCAAACCGTCCATCTACAATAGAACCATGACTGAGAGATCCACGCTCACCTGAAACATGGAAAGGAAAGAGTAACTAAAATTATATTTTGTTTATAACTTTTAAAAAAAAAAAATCTTTCAAACTGGGCAAAATCTAGAAAACTAAGGTCACTCAAATCTAATGAGTTAAATTTCTTCAGGAAGAATAAGATTTATAAAACAAACTAATCTGCACTTTCTTCCTGAATTTAGCAGTGAAGTTGTTCCCACATTGAACACTGTAGGTTCAAATTATTCTATATATCACACTAAAAATATTAACATTTCTTACTATTCAGTGCAGCTACCAAAAGATACAGTTGAAGTGACATGGGTAGAATTAATACACCCACTAATAATTAGAGGCTGATATAGTCGAGAAGAGTATTTTTTGCATCTTCAGTTCATTTAAAGTTAATCTAGTGCTTTGACTATGGCTTATTCAATCCCAAAGTAAACTTGTGAAGAGAAATCACAAGCACTCACTATTTGCTACTTAGAAAAAATGCTTCTTGATTTTGATTACAACTGCTGAGTGAATAGTTTCAACCTGAACTTGAACATTGGGGTGCTAAGTTCACAGTGGAAATTAGATTTTTTAAAAAATCCATCTTTTCAGACTTGTCCTGACAATCATTTGGATCAGGTGGGACTTGAATCCAGCACCATTGGCCCAGAGGTAGGGATACTGCCACTGTACGTAATGGAAATTGGTTTTCTTTAAACTAATCTCTTCAGGGAGGTTGTGACATACTTCCGGAGCAGGTGGGACTTAAACCAGAGTCTCCTGGCTCAGAGGAAGGAACACTACCACACTAGCTCTCACAATCTCAACTTTTTTTAAAAATTAGCCTATTTTTCCAATAAACCGGTTCAGAGATGGTACTAACAACTTTGGGGCAGGTGGAACTTGAACCTGGGTCTCCAAGTCCAGGGTGGAGACAACTGCTGCACAAAAGTGACCCCCACAAAATCTAAACCACTATTAAAAGCACAAGCAGAATCACCTGATTCCAATTTAAGTAGTGATGAGAAGAACATTCAACACCTTTCGTCAAATTGCATTCCAATTAATAGGCTTTGCATGCAAAATATTCAACTGGGAACACAGGTGACTTTCAGGTAGTGGTTAATAGGCATTAAAAAAATGGGAGATTTGGTGGTGATGGGGAGAAAAAGCTGTTCAGTTGTGTGCATGAACACTTCTCAATATGAAAATAAAGAACATTGAATACACAATCATTTAACTGAAGGAAATAATAATTTGGGACGGTATAGAGAAAAAATTCTCTCTTTGGTTCTATTTGTTATTCTGAAGCAAGTGGTTTTTGCCGTAGACATTTTCTCTATTTCAAGTGAAATGTCATTGCATCTCTGGCAGTGCTCCTGACTCAGAGTATATGAAGAAACAACAACATTTTAATTGGGCCAGATTAATAATTCAATAAACCATACTGATGGACTGAAACAAATAATTGCATTCACACAACTCAAAATGTTCCTAAGTGCTTCAGAAACATGGGGAAAAAGAAGCAATCAGCAAAAGATATATTAGGACTTAATAAAGTTAAAAGCTTCTTTTGAGGAGTTGGGTCACCTAAAAAGAAGGCGCTGTTAAAAAGGTCATGTGGTTTTGTGGGAGAAATTCCACAACATGCGGATAGCCATCAATTCACTGTAATGTGCAAAATGCAAACAGTTGAACAGAAGGTCTTTAAGCAAGAGTAATTAGAATGCAGAAAGGGGGAGGTGAGAGTACAAGCTAATTTGAACAAGAGAAGGAGAATTTTAACCAAGCCATTTGGGTAACCAGGAGCCAATATAACTAAGTAAGGCACAGTCCAATCAGTCCACGCCAATCATGTTCTCAAACTAACTAGTCCCACCTGCTTTTGCTGGGCCCATATTGGGAAAACAGAATTTGACACAGAAGACAAGCAACAGAACTTCTGATGATGTTTTGTGGAGCAGAGGATAGATAGGAGAACAAAATTGGAGATGTAGGGGACAGCAAAGAGGGTTACCTCAGATTACAACAGGATCTTGACCAGATGGGCCAATGGGCTGAGAAGTGGCAGATGGAGTTTAATTCAGATAAATGAGAGATGCTGCATTTTGGGAAAGCAAATCTTAGCAGGACCTATACACCTAATGGTAAGGTCCAAGGGAGTGTTGCTGAACAAAGAGACCTTGGAGTGCAGGTTCATAGCTCCTTGAAAGTGGAGTTGCAGGTAGATAGGATAGTGAAGGCGGCGTTTGGTATGCTTTTCTTTATTAGTCAGAGTATTGAGTACAGGAGTTGGGAGGTCATGTTGCGGCTGTACAAGACATTGGTTAAGCCACTGTTGGCATACTGCGTGCAATTCTGGTCTCCTTCCTATCAGAAAGATGTTGTGAAACTTGAAAGGGTTCAGAAAAGATTGGCGAGGATATTGCCATGATAGGAGGATTTGAGCGATAGGGAGAGGCTGAACAGGCTGGGGCTGTTTTCTCTGGAGCATCGGAGGCTGAGGGGTGACCTTATAGAGGTTTACAAAATTATGAGGGACATGGATAGGGTAAATAGACAAAATCTTTTTCCTGGAATCGGGGAGTCCAGAACTAGAGGGCATAGGTTTAGGGTGAGAGGGGAAAGATATAAAAGAGACCCAAGGGGCAACTTTTTCACGCAGAGGGTGGTATGTATATGGAATGAGCTGCCAGAGGAAGTGGTGGTGGAGGCTAGTACAACTGCAACATTTAAGAGGCATTTGGATGGGTATGGAGGGATATGGACCAGGTGCTGGCAGGTGGGACTAGATGGGTTTGGGATATCTGGCCGGCATGGACGGGTTAGACCGAAGGGTCTGTTTCCATGCTGTACATCTCTATGACTCTATGAATCTATAACTCAGCGAAAGTTTTAAACGTTAAGTGAGAACGTTGTGAATATGTTCCAGCAATAGATAGGCTGGAGAACAAGGGCACTGAACTTATGTTCAATTCTGGTCTCCATGACTTTGGAAAGATGTTAAATTTGAAAGGGTTCTGAAAAGATTTACAACGATGCTGTCAGGGTTGGAGGGTTTAAGCGATAGGGAGGCGCTAAATAGGCTGGTGCTTTTTGTCCCCCTGTAGCACTGGATGTCGAGGTGACCGTATACAGATGTTTATAAAATCATGAGAACACAGAACATTACAGCGCAGTACAAGCCCTTCGGCCCTTGATGTTGCACTGACCCGGGAAACCAATCTGAAGCCCATCTAACCTACACTATTCAATTTTCATCCATTTATTTATCCAATTACCATTTCAATGCCCATAAAAAGTTGGAGAATCTACAACTGTTGCAGGTTGTGCGTTCCATACCCTTACTACTCTCAGAGTAAAGAAACTACCTCGGACATCTGTCCTATATCCATCACCCCACAATTTAAAGCAACGGCCCCTCGTGCCAGCCATCACCACCCGAGGAAAAAGGCTCTCACTGTCCAACCTATCTAACCCTCCAATTATCTTATACATCTCAATTAAGCCACCTCTCAATCTTCTCTCTAATGAAAACAGCCTCAAGTCCCTCAGCTTTTCTTCATAAGACGTTCTTTCCATACCAGGCAACATCCTAGTAAATCTCCTCTGAACCCTTTCCAAAGTTTTCACATCTTTCCTATAGTGCAGTGACCAGAACTGCACATAATACTCCAAGTGTGGCTGCACTAGAATTTTGCACAGCTGCAGCATGACCTTGTGGCTCTCAAACTCAATCCCTCTACCAATAAAAACTAACATGCTGTCTGCCTTCTTAACAAACCAATCAACCTGAGTGGCAACTTTCAGACATTAATGCACAAGGACACAGATCTCTCCGCTCATTTACACTCCCAAGAATCTTATCATAAGCCCAGTACTCTGCATTCCTGTTGCTCTTTCCAAAGTGAATCACCTCATTTTTCTGCACTAAACTCCATTTGCCACCTCTCAGTCCAATGCTGCAGCTTATGTCCCTCTGTAGCCTACAACATTCTTCAACGCGATCCACAACTCCACAGACCTTACTGTCACCCACAAGTGTACCCATCCTTCTACGCCCTCATCCAGGTCATTTATAAAAATGACGAGTGGCCCCAAAACACATCCTTGTAGAACATCACTTGTAACTGAACTCCAGGATGAACATGTCCCATCAACCACCATCCTGTGCTTTCTTTCAGCTAGCCAATTTCTGATCCAAACCGCCAAATCACCCTCAATCCCACACCTCCATATTTTGTGCAATAGCCTAGTGTGGGGAACCTTACCAAATACTTTACAAATCCATATTGAGCACATCAACTGCTTTACCCTCAGCCACCTGTTTGGTCACCATATAGGGTTTGTGGGGCACGAGCTACCCTTCACAAAACAGTGTTGATTATCCCTAATCAACGTATTCCTTTCTCTACGATTATAAATCTTCTCTCTTGTAACCTTTTCCAACATGTTACCCACAACCAAAGTAAGGCTCAATGGTCGATAATTACCAGGTCTATAATTACCCTTCTTGAGCAAGGGGACATTTGCTCTCCTCCAGTCTTCTGGCACAATTCCTAGAGACAATAACGACAAAGATCAAAGCCAATGGTTCTGCAATCTCCTCCCTGGCTTCCCAGAGAATCCTTGGATAAATCCCATCTGGCCCAGGGGACTTAGCTATTTTCACACTTTCCAGAATTGCTAACACCTTCTCCTTGTGAACTTCAATCCCGTCTAGTCTAATAGCCTGTATCCCAGTATTCTCCTCGACACCGTCTTTTTCCATTGTCAATACAGATGAAATACATTCATTTAGCGCTTCTCCTATCTCCTTGGAATTCGCACACTTGGAGTTCCCACTACTGCGCTTGACTGGCCCTAATCTTACCTTAGTCATTCTTTTATTCCTGATATACCGTAGAAAGCTTTAGGGTTTTCTCTGATCCTATCTGCCAACAACTTTTCATGCGCCGTCCTGGCTCTCTCTTCAGGTCTTTGCTGGCTAGCTTTCAGGTCTCAAGTGCCCTAACTCCTCTTGACAAGAGATTCAATTTTTTTAGTAAACCATGGCTCCCTTGCTCGACTACTTCCTCTTGACAAGAGATTCAATTTTTTTTAGTAAACCATGGCTCCC
Organism: Chiloscyllium plagiosum; assembly: GCF_004010195.1. Classification (NCBI taxonomy): domain Eukaryota; kingdom Metazoa; phylum Chordata; class Chondrichthyes; order Orectolobiformes; family Hemiscylliidae; genus Chiloscyllium; species Chiloscyllium plagiosum. The sequence goes on along the minus strand of NC_057745.1, from coordinate 18,251,400 downwards.
TTGCTCGACTACTTCCTCCCTGCCTGACAGGTACATACTGATCAAGGACACACAATAACTATTCCTTGAATAAGCTCCGCATTTCTATTGTGCCCATCCATTGCAGTTTCCTTCCCCAGCCTATGCCTCCTAAATTTTGTCTAATCGCATCGTAATTGCCTTTCCCTCAGCTGTAGCTTTTGCCCTCTGGTTTATTCTTATTCCTTTCCATTGCTAAAGTAAACATAATTGAATTCTGGTCTCTATCACCAAAGTGCTTACCTACCTCCAAATCTAACACCTGGCCTAGTTCATTATCCAGTACCAAATCCAAAGTGGCCTTGCCTTTGTTGGCTTGTCTACATACTGTGTCAGGAAACCCTTCTGCACACATTGGACAAAAACGGAGTGGGAGGGGGAGTTAGTGTTCAGCCACAGGGCGGTTGGTGCGGGTGTTCCCTGAAACGTTCCGCAAGTAGGCAGCCTGTCTCCCCAACGTAGAGGAGACTACATCGGGTGCAGCGGATACAGTAAATGGTGTGTGTGGAGGTGCAGGTGAATTTACGACGGATATCGAAGGATCCACTAGGGCTTTGGGGGGAGGTGTGGGCACAAGTTTTGCACTTCTTGCGGTTGCAGGGGAAGGTGCTGGGAGTGGAGGTTAGGTTGGTGGGGGGTGTGGACTTGATGAGGGAGTCGCAGAGGGAGTGGTCTCTCCTGAATGCTGATAGGGAAATATATCCCTGGTGGTGGGGTCTGTGTGGAGGTGGCGGAAATGACGGAGGATGATACGCTGTATCCGGAGGTTGGTGGGGTGGAAGGTGAGGACCAGTGGGGTTCTGTCCTGGTGGCGATTGGAGGGGCGGGGTTCAAGGGCGGAGGAGCGGGAAGTGGAGGAGATGCGGTGGAGAGCGTCGTCGACCACGTCGGAGGGGAAATTGCAGTCTTTGAAGAAGGAGACCATTTGAGTTGTTCGGTAGTGGAATTGGTCCTCCTGGGAGCAGATGCGGCGGAGGCATTGGGAATATGGGATTTCAGTAGTGGAATTGGTTCTCCTGGGAGCAGATGTGGCGGAGGAATTGGGAATATGGGATTGCGGCGCAGGAGTATCATCCTCCGTCATTTCCGCCACCTCCAGACAGACCCCACCACCAGGGGTATATTTCCCTCTCCAACCCTATCAGCATTCAGGAGAGACCACTCCCTCCACAATTCGCTCGTCGAATCCACACCCCCACCAACCCAACCTCTACTCCCGGCACCTACCCCTGCAACCGCAAGTGCAAAGCTTGCGCCCACACCTCCCCCCAAGGCCCCAATGGATCCTTCTATATCCGTCGCAAATTCACCTGCACCTCCACACACATCATTTACTGTATCCGCTGCACCCGATGTGGTCTCCTCTACACTGGGGAGACAGGCCGCCAACTTGCGGAACGTTTCAGGGAACACCTCTGGGACACCTGCACCAACCAACCCAACCGCCATGTGGCTGAACACTAACTCCCCCTCCCACTCCGCCAATGACATGCAGGTCCTTGGCTTCCTCCATCGCCAGACCCTGGCCACACGACGCCTGGAGGAAGAGCACCTCATCTTCCGCCTCGGAACCCTCCAACCACACGGGATGATTGTAGATTCCTCCAGATTCCTCATTTCCCCTCCCCCCCACCTTATCTCAGTCCCAACCCTCTGATTCAGCACTGCCCTCTTGACCTGCAATCTTCTTCCCGACCTCTCCGCCCCCAACCCCTCTCCGGCCTATCACCCTCACCTCCTTCCACCTATTGTATTCCTAGCGCCCCTCGCCCAAATTCCATCCCCACTACATTTTATCTCAGCCTGCTTGGGAAACCAGCCTCATTCCTGAAGAAGGGCTTATGCCCGAAACGTCGATTCTCCTGCTCCTCGGATGCTGCCTGGCCTGCTGTGTTTTTCCAGCACCACATTTTTAAACTCTGGTGTGTGTATGGAGCAAGCAGCCAAAGGTAGAGAAGGAGACGGGTACAATTACAACATTTATAGGCATCTGGATGGATACATGAACAGGAAAGGTTTAAAGGGATATGAGCCAAATATTGTCAAATGGGACTAGACTAGTTCAGGAATATCTAGTCAGCGCAGACGTGTTGGACTGAAGGGTCCGTTTCAGTGTTGTACAACTCTGACACAATGACTATTGGGTTTAAAAAACTTTGGCTCCTGCTCAACCAGACTATTTGACTCTCAGACAACCGCATGAAAGGAATGTGGAATCAGTGACTGGAATGAATCTAGATTTTATAGCAAATAGTGGTTCATCCAAGTCTATCATTCTTGTAATGGAAAAAAAACACAACAACTAACTTGCACACAGAGCAAATTCCCACAAACAGAAATGGAGTCAATTCCAGTTAACTGAGAACCAAAGGTCACATGTTTAAGACACAGACCGTCGGGGTTTAAGGCAAGTTTTGAATTTTCACTAAGGTAACTTTTGAAGTTGGAAGGGGTTAAGGGGCCTGGTTGAACCAGGGAGTGTATGAAAGTTCATTGTCAATCTCAAGACCAAGGTGAGTGAAAACAGCAAGGCAGATGGAAAAGGTCAGCAGTTGGCAGTCAAAAGGAGGGAACAATTCATATGAAGGGAAAGGTTTAATGAGAGCCCTGAACCAGAGTTCGAAATACAAATCCATCCAAATAAATTATTCAAATTTACTACACTGCTTTTTTAAAAAAGCTACCAAAGACATCAATAACCACAAACCTATCAAAATAATTTTAATCAACTCAGTTGAACAATCACTCATGGTTATTAAAATTTTATTTTCAACTGCTTTTTAAAATTATTCATATGATAAAAAGTGCATTGATCTTCAGACAGCACTGTAGCTTCTGCAAGAGATAAGTGCTTAAATAACAAAACTGTGAAGTATTAAGTTATGCATAGCGATGTATCAGCAATTGAGTAGTTATTAGTTTTTTTCCCAGTTACTCTTAAATTGACACCCAATTTAAAAGACTATTTTTCAGGGGTGCTGTTTCAAACTCATCACTTCACGGTTTTGAAATCATGTCAGGACACTTTGTGAATACAAGTAGTTAATGGAACATTTATCAATTTGAAATAAAATATGAATAATTTAATAGTTCATTATACTTGACAAGATATAGTTCACAAGTTAATGCACATAATGACAAGCTCAAGAAACATTTCTTCTGACTTTGCACTCAGAGGCCATTCATTCTTTCGCACTGTCGGTACATTGATACATTTTTAGATTATGATTAGGTTACTCACAGTGTGGAAGCAGGTCCTTCGGCCCAACAAGCCCACTCCGACCCTCTGAAAAGCAACCCACCCAGACCCATTCCCCTACATCTAACACTACGGGCAATTTAGCATGGCTAATTCACCTAACCTGCACATTTTTAGACAGTGGGAGGAAACCGGAGCACCCGGGGGAGACCCACCCAGACACTGGGAGAACGTGCAAACTCCACATAGACAGTTGCCTGAGGCAGGAATTGAACCCGGGTCTCTGGTGCTGAGGCAGCAGTGCTAACCACTGTGCCACCGCGCGATCCACAATTATTCATTGTTATTCTTATAAAAATCTGGTCTTCGCATCTTACAATCCAGATTTATGCGATACTGGGCTAAGGTTTCTGAATGACAGTGTCTGCTGTGGAGTTCCAACAAATGTTTTATCTGCATTTTCTAATGGTGGGCATTAGAACTGACTGTTCTTTGAGGTCCAATACCTGCTCCAAAAAGAAAACACCAATCAATAAGATAGTTGCTTAAGCACCTGTCCGCTCTTAAAAGTTCCTCAAACCCTGCAGTTCTAAACCCCATTGAACTCATGCTCTGGGGCCACGGTAGTTTTCAAGCCTCAGAATACAATCACAGTGGGGATACTACTCGAAATAACATTTCCTCTTTACAACTCACTTATTATTGACTTCAGCTGATGACAGATCCATAGACTCTGGATTTCGCTGTGTCACATTCACAAATATCTGGGATGTCAAAGTCTACTGAGCCCACTGATTGATATATGCTTAGATAATTCAGAGTGATCCGAATATTTGCCCTTCAGAGTTGTTACTGGACATAAAAGGTACTGTACTTATTGACACCATGCTGTCTTTGTAAATTTTCTAATTTGCCTTTTCATAAACATTGTTAAATTTACTAACAACAGGCTTTTTTTTAAAATGATCGAAACAGTTTGGACTGAAATAAAGTATGTAGAAATATCGTCATACATCATGTGACCTGTCCCATGAAGAACACACACAACAGACAGTAATTTTACTGATGTTGTTTCAAAAACTTATTTGGATCAAACTGCTGTCTGTTGTACTCTGAACATGCTATCAGAAGTGGTCTGTGATTGAGTGAAAAGAAAAATACTGCTCTTGAAACAGTTGGACCTGTGAAAATTGCTATAACCAAATGAAATAAAAGACAAATACAAAACTGAACACAGCTAAAACACCAGAGAGAGAGAGAAAATGGCTGTAGTTTAATCACTGCAATGCCAAAATTAGGAATTCGGAATAAATTTATTTAACAAGCTAGAGAAGTTAAGTGTTACTACACTCAGATCACTGTTGGGAAGCGACTGTTTCAAGATGTATTCCTTGAATCTCCATAGAACAGATCACAAAAATTTTGAAAACATTCGTGACTCCTTGAACTTCAAATGAATTTAACTTATAAACCATAAGCATTCAATATTAGGCCCCAAGTTTAAAATAAAAATCCAATCGGCAATAAATTACCTCATGAACTCCACTTACAGAATCCTGTGAACTTGTCTCATTAAAAGACAATCTAATTAAAGAAAGAAAGATTGTATCAGGTACAAGAGATCCTGTATGAAAGTAAATCTACTGAGAGAAGTTGATTTGGAGGAAAGCCACTGACAAGCAGAATTGCTGAGGAATTGCAGAACAATTACAGACAAAGGCAGGATGAAAATGCGAGAGAGGTCATCAAGTAAAGAAGACCACAGGTCCAAAGTGATAAGTAGTATTCTTATTGCAAAAAGCTGAATAGTTTTGCTAGAGGTTTATAGCTAGAAGGAAACACCGGAAGTACAGACAGCCATTAGAATCATATCACATTGGGATTCTGCTGAATCACTCCAAACCATACAATAGATTGTTTCAGTCAAGGAGATCACAAGGTCAACATAAAAAGTGTCAGATAGACACTGGTGTAACGTACAACATCACAATCTTTATAGATTTGTATTAAGTGGCGAAACATGGCAATCCAGAAATGAGGCCCTAAGAAGGTTAAGGCTACACAATGGCACTATATACACACCATAAGAGCAGATTATTCTAGTCCAACATTTTAGATTAGATTCCTTCGTGTGGAAACAGGCCCTTCGACTCTCCAAAGAGTAACCCACCCAGTCCCACTTCCCTCTGACTAATGCACCAAACACTACGGGCTAAATTTAGCATGGCAAATTCATTTGACCTGCACATCTTTGGATTGTTGGAGGAAACCCACGCAGACACAGGGAGAATGTGCAAACTCCACACAGATAGTCGCCAGAAGTTGGAATTGAACCTGGGACCCTGGTGCTGTGAGGCAGCAGTGCTAACCACTGAGCCACCATGCCACCCACAAATTTTAACATGAATGAAGCTCATGACAAACAAATGCCACTTATTTCAGTCAGAGCAAGTCTTAAGTGTGGACGAGTAAAGCAGTCACCAGCAAATTATTGGAGAGGATTCTGAGAGACAGGATTTACGATTACTTGGAAAACCATAGTTAGATTAGAGATAGTCAGCATGGCTTGGAGTGTGGCAGGTCATGCCTCAAGCCTTATTAAATTCTTGGAGGATGTGACAAAACACATTGATGAAGGTAGAGCAGTGGATGTGATGTACATGGATTTCATTACGGCGTTTGACAACATTCCCTGTGATAGGTTCAATCAGAAACTAATGGAGGCACGGAATACAGGAAAATCTGTCTGTCCGGAGACAAAATTGGCTGGCTCCTAGAAGGCAGAGGGTGGTAGTAGATGGCAAGTTTTCAGCCCGGAGCTCGGTGACCAGTCACATTCTACATGGATCTATTCTGGGACCTCTGCTATGTGTGAATTTTATACGTGATTTGGATCAGGAAGTGGAAGGGTGGGTGAGTAAATTTGTCAATGACATGAAAGTTGGTGCTGTGGTGGATAGTGTGGAAGGTTGTTGTAGGTAGCAACAGTATATTGACAGGATGCAGAACTGGGTTGAGAAGAAGATGGAATTCAACCTGGAAAAGTGTGAAGTGATTCCTTTTGGAAGGTTGAATTTGAATCCAGAATACAGGGTTAAAGGCAGGATTCTTGGCAGTGTGGAGGAACAGAAGGATCTTGGGGTTCATGTCAATATATACCTCAAAGTTGCCACCAAGTTGATAGGCTTGTTAAGAAGGTGTATTTTGTGTTGGCTTTCATGCGCAGGGGGATCGAATTTAATAGCCGCAAGGTTATGCTGCAGCTCTACTGAGCCCTTGTTAGAACACACTTGGAATACTGTGTTCAGTTTTGGTCACTTCATCATAGAAAGGATGCAAAAGCCTTAGAGGGAGTGAAAAGGAGAATTACCAAATTGCTGCCTGGACTGGAGAGCATGTCTTATGACGAAAGGTTGAGGGAGCTAGGGTTTTTCTCATTGGAGTGAAGGGTGAGGGGCAACTTGATAGAGGTGTACAAGACGACGAGAGGCATAGATAGAGAGTGAATAATCAGAGACTTTTTTCCCCAGGGCAATAATGGCCATCGATGGAAATGTGTTGCTGGAAAAGCGCAGCAGGTCAGGCAGCATCTAGGGAACAGGAGAATCGACGTTTCGGGCATTAGCCCTTCTTCAGGAATGAGGCCTCATTCCTGAAGAAGGGCTAATGCCCGAAACGTCGATTCTCCTGTTCCCTAGATGCTGCCTGACCTGCTGCGCTTTTCCAGCAACACATTTCCATCTCTGATCTCCAGCATCTGCAGACCTCACTTTCTCCTCAATAATGGCCATCACCAGGGGAGCATAATTTTAAGCTGATTGAGGAAGAATTAGGAGAAATGTCAGAGATTGGTTCTTTACACAGAGTGGTAGGTGCATGGAATGAACTGGTGGTGGTTGAGTCAGATACATTACACACATTTAAGCGACTCTTGGATTGGCACATGGATAATAGTAAAATGAAGGGTATGTAGGTTAGTTTGACCTTAAAGTAGGATAAAAGGTCGGCACAGCATTGAGAGCCGAAGGACCTATACTATTCAATGTCGTATGTACAAGTGCTGCACTGACTCCTAAGTACCAAGACTCAGCAAGCTAGAATGTTGCTGATGATGCAAGACATCCTGAACTGACAATGGATACAGTAAAACTCTTCACACTGACATGAACGGATCAACTTATCACTCTTGTGACGCTGCTGTCACTTTAACAACGTTGTTTTGTTCTTGGTCCTTTTTAAAAAGGAGGAGGTCGTAAAAGGCAGAGGTGCTGAAATGTCTTGGAAACAGCCTAGTTTAACAATGGCAGGTGAGCAGCCAGCTCTCAGTTCAGGTTTTTTTCTAGTTTGGTTTAGTGGTAAGAAGCACTCAGAAGCTGCTACAGTGTAAAAAAATTTCATGCTTCAGCAGATGATCCCTGGCTGACTTTTCTTGTGAAATCTCTCCTGCCTCTAAGAATGTGTTTGAATTTACCTTTTGCTAAGGTGTGTGTTTACAAGGTGTTGTGGGAATTGGAACAGCTCCTTTGTAAAGTTGTGGTATCAAGTCAGCTGAGTTTTCAAATAGTTAATTTATTCTAAATTCTGTTTTCTTTTGTGTGTGTTTCAACTGTTGTGTTTAAATAAATTTGTTTTGCTTAAAGCCAACTGGTTAGATCAGCTGTATCACACCTGGAATATCTACTTTATATCTGCCTTTACAATAAGAAAAGTTAGGGTCTGGGCTATCTTCTTGAAATATTTTGAGAGGGGTCTGGCCTAGTCCATAACACTGTGGACTACGATTCTGATGACTGGAGGTGGAATAGCTGACTTTGACAGCTACCATAGAGTTTGTTGAATGTCTGAAAGCACACTTCAGCTAATTCCACAGATGGCAGGATTGACGTATGAAGAGACATTGACTAGGTCAAAATTGTTTCGCTGAAGTTCAGATGGGCGAGTGGGGGGCGGGGGTGGAATCTCCATGGAGACATATAAAATTTTAACAGGACTAGACAGGGTAGATGCAAGGTGGATGTTTCACAACTTTATAAGGAGCAACCACTGGTTCACAGTGAAAAATTAGGTGCCTTATAACTGGTAGGGAAATTTAACAGTTTTTTGAAGAAATTATTAGGAGTGTAGGTGATAGCTACACTGTGCATTGGATGTTGTCTACAACAAGTTGAGTAAGGCTTCTGACAGAATCTCATATGGAAGACTGGTTAAGAAAATAACAGTACGTGAGATCCAATGATAAATCTGGCAAATTGGATCAGTTACAAGAGTCAAAGGGCATTAGCATAAGGTTGTTTTTGTGACTGCAAGCCTTGTGATATAGTACATTAATGATCCAGCTGTAAAATGTAAGAGGCTTGACCAGTAAGTTCACAGATGAAAACTACTGGTGGCACAGTACAATTCTGAACACTACAGGACAAGCTGGTCAGATGGGCAGAGCAATGGGAAATTCAATTTAATCCAGAGAAGTGACAGGAAATATAGTTTGGGAATACTAATATGGGAAGGGAGAGCACTATGACATGAAGTCCAGAAGATCAAAGCGCCCTTGTTGTGTGTCCCAACAGATCTCAGAAGGAAACAGATGGATACAGTGCTTAAGAAGGTTGGATAGCCAGTCAGGCTAAACATAGAAAATAGATGATGAGTGTCGGGATGGCCATTCGAGCCTGCTCCACCATTTATCATGATCATGGCTGATCATCCAACTCAACAGCCTTTTCCTGCTTTCTCCACATAACCTTTGATCCCATTCACCGAGTGCAATATCGAGCTGCTTCTTGAATACATTTGATGTTTTGACATCAACTAGCTCTTATGGTAATGAATTCCACAAGCCCATTTTTTGGATGAAGAAATGTCTCATCTCCACCCTAAATGGTCCACCTCACATCCTCAGTGAACCCCACCACTGAAACATCCACCTTGCATCTACCCTGTCTAGTCCTGTTAAAATTTTATATGTCTCTATGGAGATTCCACCCCCGCCCCCCACTCACGCATCTGAACTCCAGCGAAACAATTTTGACCTAGTCAATGTCTCTTCATATGTCAATCCTGCCATCTGTGGAATCAGCCTGGTAAAGCTTCACTGCACTCCCTCGATAGCAAGAGCATCCTTTCTCAGAAAAGGAGCCCAAAACTGCACACAATATTCTAGGTACACCTAGTCTCACCATGGCCCTGCGTAACTGCAACAACACGTCCCTACTCCTGGATTCGAAACCTTTCACAATAAAGGCCAACATACTATTTGCCTTCTTTACAACCTGCTGCGCCTGCATGCTTAGCTTCAGCAGCTCGTACACAAGGACACCCAGGTCCTGCTGCACACTCCCCTCTCCCAATTTACAGCCAGAGATTGTAATCTGCTTTCTTGTTTTTTGCTTCCTAAGTGAATAACCTCTCACTTATCCAAATTATATTTCATTGGGCATTGACTTCCCCACTCACCCAACATGTGCAGATCATGCTGAAGGACCTCTGCATCCTCTTGACAGTTCATCCTCCCAACCAACTTGTTATCATCTGCAAACTTTAAGGAGTTACATTTTCCAAGCACCAATCCCTGTGGCAACCCACTGTTACTGCCTGCCCCATTTGAAAAGGGCTCATTAATTCCTACTCTTTGCATCCTCTCTGTCAACCAGTTTTCTATGCAACTCAATACACTTCTAACACCATGTGATTTAATCTTGCCTAATAATCTTAGTCGAGAGAGTAGTGCTGGAGAAGCACAGCAGGTCAGGCAGTATTCGAGCAGGAGAATCAACGTTTCAGGCATAAGCCCTTCAACAGGGATTTTCCAGCACTATACTCTTGACTGTGAGCTCCAGCATCTGCAGTCCTCACTTTCTCCCAATAATCTCTTATGTGGGACTTGGTCAAATGCTTTGCAAGTCCAAATATACATTGAATGTTTGTACCCATACAGCTAGTAGAGTTGACAAGGGGGAGCCAGTCAATGATCTCAACATGACTCCGCCTCAGTGACAACTTGGGATGGTTGTCACCTTGATCATAGATGCTCACCTGCCATTGTTAAACTAGGCTGTTTCCAAGACATTTCAGCACCTCTGCCTTTTACAACCTCCTCCTTTTTGAAAAGGACCAAGAACAAAACAACGTTGTTAAAGTGACAGCAGCGTCACAACAGTGATAAGTTGATCATAGATGGTGGAAGAAAACCGCGAGATATACAATCACAAGCACATATGCCGAACTTGGTAAATTGCTTTGGTGCAAGCAGCTGATCAGAAAGTACAAACTCATCTTTTGCACAGTTCACAGAAGCCATCAGATCCAGAGGTGTACAGTAACCAAACAACAGAAATAGAAGAACAAGGTACCACAGCAACAAAAACATGGGAACAACATTCCCTGGTGAAAGAACATCACGAAAATGAACACACAACTACAAGCAAGCGTATCATTTAGAGACCAGCATAACTTAAGGATTACGTATGCAAAGTTAATGCAGAGATGAAAGCAAATAATCAAGTGCTAAGGCAGGAGACCAGCATAAACTAGGTAATTCAAAAATGTACAAATAACATTTTTGTTTTAAAAAAAAAGGGATGTTTTAACTGAAATAGAATCACGTAAATTCCCTTCCTGGTCTGCAATCATGTCAATACCAAGATAGGCCCACTCTCCAGATAACAATCTTTCTGATACTCTAACAAACAGTTCTTGCTGATCAGACTGCTGACAGTACTGCTCACAAGAACGTTTCATTATCTTGAAAACCTTTTCCCAAGTCAACAGTTTACCCTCTCCATACTCAAAAAAGTTAAATTACTGGTTAAATCTTTCACCCTTGTCAAGTCCACATGTTTGCACCACAGCTGGAAAGTTCCACATTAGCCAGTTATGCTGAAGCAACTCAGCAAGGTTTCTGACACATGCCTTCCACTGTAAATGTAATAAAGGCAGGAGCATGGAAATACCATAACCCCCAATTCGTCCTCAAATTACACCTTGTCATTCAGCTTGTCATTCTTATACTGTTGCCATGTGAAAACCTTGGAACTTCCTAACTTAAAGCGTTTTGTGGAAGCAATGGATTTCAGCAGGAAGGATGCAGTTTACTATCATCCTTTCCTGGATAATTAAGCACAGACTATAAAAGCTGACTTGAATTTATGTATTGAAAAAAATCTTAAATGTATTGAACAAATTTTTAAAATACATCTTTCCGACAATGCAGTGCAGAAAACTAAGCACCAGTGCAGAAACTATGCTAAATTACATATGGATCTCTGAGGTATGAATTAATCCCCCTGCCCGAAATATTAACTGATAAAAGCACACACTTGACCAAACTCTGGTTTAGCTGGCCTGTGCATTGTGATTGAAATTTGGATACAGCCAGCAAACAAAATTAGACAAAAAAATACTGATCTTAAAACTGTTTTTAAATTAAATGTCTAGTGTTCTGACATAGTAAATCACCAAGTCAGGAAAAACTCGTGACATGAGACTGCTTAAAATGGAATAGCGACAATTTGTTAAGAATTTGCATCCGAATCTTTCTGTATGAAATTCAAAAAGTATAGACACTGTCCACTTGACATTATCTATTTTTACATTAATAGAGCAGATGCCAATGCCTGCTTTTATACCCTTCATGCAAAGAGATTCTCCCATTGCTGTATTGTGAGGGACTTATTTAACGTTTATTGGCAGCTTAAATGGCAAAATCTAAATCCTTGTCGAGAATGGCCAAATATTGTCAGTGATCAGGCGCTGGGAATGCAAAAAGGGTCTGCAACTGTTGCCCAACAAGACCAAACTTCTCTTTACATTCAGCCTTGGACCTTCAGGTAAGCATCCTCCACGATGGACTGAGGGACAGGCAAAAATACAAAGTGGCTGAGTAGAAGCTGATAGCCAAATTTGGTACACATAGGGATAGCCTCAACCGGGATCTTGGGTTCATGTCACACCACAGATGATCCCACTGCACTACACACACACCCCCTCTCTCTCATATGCTCACACATATCCACCACGACCACACACAATCCCTCTCACAGACTTTTACCCTATTACACTCTCACACATACACACACTTGTTCACAGGCACTCACACACCCCTCGCACAAACACACATGCTCACACGCCGTCTCCTCTGCACATGTGCACATTTTGTACTTGCAGAATTACATTTTATTTTGCTCAAAAACTGCATAAATCCATGTAAGATTCTTTAAATCCCACTTTAGAACAGAATCAGTGTGAACAATGGGACACAGACAGACTTTAGACTCACACCTAAAAGACAGTTTCTGAGCTGAAATGGCACCCATTGTTAAAGTTATGTTGAGAATGTAACTTTAAAAAAGTTCTGGGATTCATCTGTGAAAGAACCAAAACTACAATGGTCATTCTAAAAGACGAAAAACTTAAACAATCCAGGTTTTTTTCAATATATCATTTCTGTGGCATACTGTAATCGTTTGCTCTAAGTTGTGTGTTGTATGATCTTATACTCCACAACTACTTGATGAAGGAGCAGCGCTCCGAAAGCTAGTGTTTCCGAATAAATCTGTTGGACTATAACCTGGTGTTGTGTGGTTTGCAACTTTCTCTTTACAAAATAAGACAGAAGTAAAATCCTGTGACTGAAGTGCTGTGATTACAGCACACCATATGCAGTTACTCCTTCCAGGTGGTCTTCAAATTGCCCACATCATCATTTCCTACAAATATCAGACCAATTGTTACATCCATCTAGGAGTGATTTTCTTATTTTTTTATTTCATTTCAAAACAGCAATGTTTATAGCTGTTTTGATAATCACAAAACGTTCATGGGTCAACTCCTAGTCAACTATGTCCAAGCTGTTAATTGTTTCAATGTCTTCTGCAGACTCACTCATGACTGAAGACTCCAAAACAAAATCAGCAAAGAACTGGCAGTTCAGACACTTGATGCTCAGAGGAACACTTGCAGCTGCATCACCTTTGGCTTATCTCTAAGCATGTTAGAGTTTGCAAGTATAACAAATGTCCAGGCAACCAGTGTGGCAACAACTTCAGAGAGAAGTTGTCTCTGACCAAGACCTACAATATCTACAGGTAACTTTCATGCTTTTAGATTTCTATTTTGAAGAAAGTAAAATCTGGGGTAGAATCAAAATGATCTCGATGATATAATATGGATCCATGCAATGCCACAAGAAAATGTATTTCACTACAAACTTCATCTTTTTACCACACACACGTTAAACTGACTTCTAAAATAGAAACATAACATCAGTTGATTTAAACTCCTTGAGAGAACAGAGTTTGCAGCAAGGTAAGATATCATGTTGAACACTACTAACAATTATTGCTTTACAACTTTCTTGTCTTTTGACAATGGCTTTAAAAAACAAACTCTACTCACCTTCAAGCAATTAACAATTAAAACCTATCAAGAAATCTAACAATACATTGCAGATTAGCTACCAAAGGAGGTTGGTCTTCAAATAACCTTTGCACTGCATAATATATACATTTATGCCAGGTCACAAGTAATAATCTTACCATAGATTTCTCCAGTGTAAATATGAGAGGCATCATAATTCAGCTCTTCACCTGATACTTCTACTTTAAAATCATCTGTGAATATAGAGGTGTCTCGTTTCATTCTCAGGTTGAACTGCCTAAGAAGAAAGCAGCAAATAAGGTAAATTAATCTTCAGAAACCTTCTACAACTAGAAATTTCTGTATTAAATTAAATTTCTTCCATGGTAAACTCATTATTTGCAAAGCACATCAGCACAGTACAGAAAAAGTAGTTTAAACCATGCCCTATTCCTTTTCATTTGTCACCGAAAAATTTGCTAACTTCATTTTTGTCAACTTTTCCAGTAAAGTTCCACCAGACCCAGGTGGAACATGGAGAAAGTGAGGACAGCAGATGCTGAAGGTTGGAGTCAAAAAGTGTGGCACTGGAAAAGCAGAGCAGGTCAGGCAGCATCCGAAGAACATGAGAGTCGAAGTTTCGGGCATAAGTCCTTCATCAGGAATGAAGATAGGGTTATGCTCAAAACATCGACTCTCCTGTTCCTCGTATTAGGTTCTTTTACTTGCAATTCTTACACCCTTGATGCAACTGCAACACACCAACTTCTGTGAACAGCCAACATTTTATTAAGCACAACACAACCTTTCTGGAGGAACCCTGAACACTCTTCATAATGCTTGCAAAGCCATAGCATGGGATCTCTCTGAACAAGGACAGTTCTTCCTTTGTACAAAGTCTTTATATCACAGTCAGTAACACCCAGAAGACAACCCCAGCCATTCCCTCAGTCATATGCCACTCAAGACACAACACATTGTTTCTGAAAATGATCAGGATATTGCAACGTAAATCATCCCTTAATGGCTAAATCTGCTGTGAATCATTAAACTGCAGGGGTTAATCAGATTTCCAACTGCAATGTTATTATTGATTTCTGAATAGAGGACGATAACATAATTCTTTTACTCTGAAAAACTGGGAAATGGCCACGCAAATGTCTCTCAATGGCAAGGGATGGGAATGTAAATTCCTTACATTGTACCTCAGACAGACAGAGACATACCACCCTAGCCTCACGACATCCAATTTTCTGCAGGTCCGCAGAGCAAATTAACTCGAATGCCTCACTTGGATGCTGCCTGACCTGCTGTGCTTTTCAGTGCCACATTTTTTGACCCAGGTGAAATACGAGCAACGTATTGATCAATCTTAAGACATGTTAGCCAAGTACGTACAAAGTATTATTTAGAGCAATCAGATTTGAAGTGATCAAAAACTAACATTGCTAAAAATACTAACTTTTAAGATCACATAGGGAGAAATCATCTCAAGTTAAATTCTTCCACAAGAGGAGACTGTTTAAAACGGAGTGAAAACTGGATTTGTTTTAATATATTTTAAACGATATACAACAATGACAACTCTCATTGGAGGGGTACACAAGTGACTCGAGAAGCTGCAATACAGCTTTTAGAAGTATTTGGCGGAATGTTACTCCATGGATAGAAAATGGTTAAAAATGTAGCAGTACACAAAAGATACCACTTTCTTTTTCCCCAAAAGGATACTACGTTAATACAAATTATTATTAAAAAGTATAACCTGGTTACAAGAAATTAACCACTTAAATTCTAATGATCTATTATGTAGAAATACCAGTAAAATCTAATAATCATTTGGGAGGACCAAAATACATTACTGCTGAAGTGCTCCCTTGGAAGCTTTTGGTCTTGCATGTATTAGGACATGTATGAAAAACCAATGTTCAGAGCAAAAAGAAAATTGTACATCATGAGAGCAGCACTGATGGTTGGCAAGTGGAATCAAGAAAGCTGTAGCCTTACGTGTGACACATCTGCTACAGGATATGGAGTAAAGTTCTTGACCACTGCACGTGGTGGTGGGGGGGGGGCGGATTTGTTCAGAAAAATTAAGAACATCTGTTGTCAGTGTCAGTGGATCAGTGTAATTAAGGTGATAACATTTGTTCACTTGTGGACCCAGATGGCTAGAAGTTGCACAAATTTTGCCGTTGGAGGTTGGATAACTGAATTTCTGGCTTATATTGAAGACTCTTAAAATTCATACGCAATAGGAAAAGAACTTGTAATTTAATAAGCTGAGTGGAATATGCATGTAATAGAATAACCCTGATAAATTTCCATGCATACCATCCTGAGCTGATTTGAATTCATGAAGCTCAGCTACCGAATGTTGACTGTTTGGGAAAGTGAATGTCTCATTACCCTTACAACCTAGGAAAACACAAATGCTGAGAACTAAAATAGTAAGAAATGAAAACTAAAATAGTAAGAAAGTTCGAAGATGTTTATACGTTGGGGGGGGGGGGGGGGGGGGGGTGCAGGACAGAGAGAGGACGAGAGAGATAGTGAGAGATTTGTATCTTGGGAATCCAAGGTGATTTTTTTAAAAACAGCCATATTATAGGACAATGGTACTGGGCATGTTAGCTGAGTGATGTTCTCTCATGACATTTTACACATAGTTTAGACTAGTCTCTTATTATGATGTACCTTTA
Source organism: Chiloscyllium plagiosum (assembly GCF_004010195.1). Lineage (NCBI taxonomy): Eukaryota > Metazoa > Chordata > Chondrichthyes > Orectolobiformes > Hemiscylliidae > Chiloscyllium > Chiloscyllium plagiosum. The sequence goes on along the minus strand of NC_057745.1, from coordinate 18,235,128 downwards.
AAAGGGAAGCTTATCTAGCCAAAGGAATTGGCCATTTGGCCTGGACTGATCAGGGTTTCCCACTTTGATGTGCATGTAGTTTAATTAGTCAAGCATACTCAGACCTATCAATTAGTTCTTCCTCTATTTGCCATTTGCCATTTTTTTGCTGCTTATCTGATTAGGGACAAGTAGTGTTTTTGAAATCTCAGTACCAATTTCTGTATAAAGAGAGCTTGTTTGCAGCAATTAGGGTAGAATTCAGAGACAGCTCTTAAGAGTAAGAGCTGGCGCCACGACTCTTAATGGTTTTAAAACCCTAGCTTATTAGGTATCTATGTTATAGTGTAACATTGATGCCACTGGTAAACAAAAACGGTAATAATTTAAACCGAACTTTATATTCCAGACTACCACAGAGTACAATGTCTGGGACGAACCAAGAGGGGCTTACAGGTCGAATCCATTAGGGATTCCCTGAGCCATCTAGAATAGGTACTTCAACAGAATCTGGTACTGGCATTCAAATCAAGAAAGATTGAAGTTAGAAGATGACTAAGTTAACTGACAAACCTTGCTTATATTTAAACCAAACAGGTTGACTCCAATTGGTCAAGGAATTACTTTCAGAAGTGAACTAGAGAACAACTGTCACCTATTCTGAAAAGGAGCACATAAGGGATCGTTGTTGTTGTAGCAACCTGACTTGAGATAATAGACCAGTGTACAAACTCCACCTGCTCCAGAGGTGTGTAATAACTCAGCAACGGTTTGATTAGAAAAAATATACAGAAATGCGTATGCTCTTTTTGTCTGAAAACAATATTATTGTAGGATATATACCTAACAGTACATGCAAATGCCTTACTCCAAACTATGTTCCCTCCTAACAGTGCCACCTCTCCAATGTCCTGTGCACCATGATCAGCATAGGCATACCTGTCAAGGCATTGACTTCCAAAGCACAAGCATCCAGTCAGAAAATTTAGAAGGAATGCTGACAACAACCCGACTATTTTCAATTAGTTATCAGCGTAACTTTCAACACATTCTGCATTATTTAATGTTGCACAATTGGGGAATCACATCTAATATTGGACACTAAGTTGGAAGTTTTCTAAGCACAGGCTGACGTTACTATCAATACTGAAGCTATTGGAAACAGCTGAGGGCATGGTGATTTATACGATCCACTATTCTTAGAGATGTACAGCCTACATACTGAACATCACACTGGCATTGAAATTCATGCACTGCATGTGTGTGTGTTATGAGGAATGTCTTCAGGGCTTGATAGCAGCGTTTCATTAGTGGTCCACACCACCTATGATACAACTGCATGGTAACAGCATGAATCAGGTAGCTTCACCTGTTAATCAAACTAGAGTCACCATATCCTTCTCTGATATTTTGATGTAGTCTAGGCAGTTGTCAGGACCATAAAGGAGCAGTCTTAAGACTATTGATGAGTTCATGTGACATAGTGAGAAAAGGCGAACAATTATCCAAAAGGTGCCTGATTTCAGCATCAAGCTTGCTTGGTGAACACCACAGCTAGGGCGCTATTTAAGAGGTTGCTAATTGGACTGTTCTGAGTGCACAGACTTGTAGGGATCTCATTTCTTATACTGACCAGTGTAGGGAGGCAGTTGGACAGTAGGAGAATCCCTCAGCAATTTTTCAATTCGGAAAAAGGAGTTAATGAGAATTGTCCACTTCAAAAAGGTGAATATGAAGTACAAGTGGGCAGGATGGTGTTAAAGAAGAGTGCACAAAAGTATGTTCCTGGGACTGGAGGGTTTGAGTTTATGGGTTACTGAGGACTGCATCTGCAATAAATGCCGTTGGTTGCGAATCCCATCAGATCGAATGGAACGGTTGGAGAGACAGTTAGAGGCAATGAGGAATTTACAAGAGCAAGGGGATGCGATGAATGGCAGTCACAGGAAGGGAGAAAAGTCGCAGATACAGTCACATAGATGGGTTAATGCCAGGAAAGGTAAGAGAGGTAGGCAGGTAGTGCAGGAGTCTTTTGTGGCTATCCCCATTTCAAACAAGTATGCTGTTTTAGAAAATGTGGGCGTGATGGATTCTCAGGGGAACGTAGCACAACAGCCAAGTTTCTGGTATTGAGACTGTCTCTAATGCAATGAAGGGTATGTCGGGTTCCAAGAGATCAATTGTGTTAGGGGATTCTCTGGTCCAAGGTACAGACAGATGTTTCTGTGGCCAGCAGCGAAAAATCAGAATGGTGGAACCTAGGGTGATAGTGAGGAAAGAGATCAATCTGAGACTGGTATAGTTGAGAACAAAAGGTGAGTCAAACAGTCAGACAAAGCAGAGAACAAGGTAGGACTGATAAATTAAACTGCATTTACTTCAATGCAAGAGACCTAACAGGGAAGGCAGATGAACTCAGGGCATGATTAGGAACATGGGACTGGGATATCATAGCAATTACAGAAACATGGCTCAGGGATGGACAGGTCAGGACAGCTTAATGTTTCAGGATACAAATGCTACAGGAAGGACAGAAAGGGAGGCAGGAAGGGTGGTGGTGTTTTTGCTAAGGGATAGCATTACAGCTGTACTGAGGGAGGATATTCTTGGAAATATCTTCAGGGAAGTTATTTGGGTGGAACTGAGAAATAACAAAGGGATGATCACCTTATTGGGATTGTATTATAGGCCCCCTAATAGTCAGGGGGAAATTGAGAAACAAACTTGTAAGGAGATCTCAGCTATCTGTAAGAATAATAGGGTGGGTTACGGTAGGGGATTTTAACTTTCCAAACATAGACTGGGACTGCCATAGTATTAAAAGTTTAGACAGAGAAGAATTTGTTAAGTGTGTACAAAAACCTTTTCTCATTCATTATATGGACGTACCTACTAGAGAAGGTATAAAACTTGACCTCCTCTTTGGGTGAAAGGAAAGGCTGGTAGGTATAGGAATGCTGGATGATTAGAAAAATTGAGGGTTTGGTGAAGAAAAAGGAAGCAAGCATATGTCAGGTATAGACAGGATAGATCGAGTGACTCAAGAGTATAAAGGCAGTAGGAGTATACTTAAGAGGGAAATCAGGAGGGCAAAACGGGGACATGAGATAGCTTTGGCAAATAGGGTTAAGCAGAATCCAAAGGGTTTTTACAAATACATTAAAACAGACAAGAGGGTAACGGGAGAAAATAGGGCCCCTCAAAGATCAGCAAGGCGGCCTTTGTGTGGAGCCGCAGAAGGTGGGGCAGACACTAAAAGAGTACTTTGCATCAGTATTTACTGTGGAAAAGGATATGGAAGATATAGATTGTAGGGAAATAGATGGTGACATCTTGAAAAATATCCATACTATAGAGGAGGAAGTGCATAAAAAGGTGGATAAATCCCACTACCTAATCAGGTGTACTCTGTGGGAAGCTAGGGAAGTGATTGCTGGGCCTCTTGCTGATATATTTGTATCATCGATAGTCACAGGTACGGTGCCAGAAGACTGGAGGTTGGCAAACGTGGTGCCACTGTTTAAGAAGAGCAGTAAGGACAAGCCAGGGAACTATAGACCAGTGAGCCTAACGTTGGTGGTGGGCAAGTTGTTGGAGAGAATCCTGAGGGACAGGATGTACATGTATTTGGAAAGGCAAGAATTGATTAGGGATCGTCAACAGGGCTTTGTGCTTGGGAAATCATGTCTCACAAAATTGATGGAGTTTTTCGGAAAAGTAACAGAGGATTGATGAGGGCAGAACTATAGATCTGATCTAGATGAACCTCAGTAAGGCGTTTGACAAGGTTCTTCATGGTAGACTGGTTAGATCTCACGGAATGCAGGGAGAACTAGCCATTTGGATACAAAACTGGCTCAAAAGGTAGAAGATAGACGGTGGTGGTGGTGGAGGGCTGTTTTTCAGGCTGGAGGCCTGTGACCAGTGGAGTGCCATAAGGATCAGTGTTTGGCCCTCTACTTTTTGTTATTTATATAAATGATTTGGATGCGAGCATAAGAGGTACAGTTACTAAGTTTGCAGATGACACCAAAATTGGAGGTGTAGTGGACAGCGAAGGAGGTTACCTCAGATTACAATGGGATATTCATCAGATGGACCAATGGGATGAGAAGTGGCAGATGGAGTTTAATTCAGATAAATGAGAGGTGCTGCATTTTGGGAAAGCAAATCTTAGCAGGACTTATACACTTAATGGTAAGGTCCTAGGGAGTGTTGCTGAACAAAGAGACCTTGGAGTGCAGGTTCATAGCTCCTTGAAAGTGGATTTGATAGGATAGTGAAGGCGGCATTTGGAATGCTTTCCTTTATTGGTCAGAGTATTGAGTACAGGAGTTGGGAGGTCATGTTGAAGCTGTACAGGACATTGTGGTTCGGCCACTGTTGGAATATTGCGTGCAATTCTGGTCTCCTTGCTATAGGAAGGATGTTGTGAAACTTGAAAGGGTTCAGAAGAGATTTACAAGGATATTGCCAGGGTTGGCGGATTTGAGCTATAGGGAGAGGCTGAACAGGCTGGGGCTGTTTTTCCTGAAACATCAGGGGCTAAGGGGTGACCTTATAGAGGTTTACAAAATTATGAGGGGCACGGATAGGATAAATAGACAAAGTATTTTGCCTGGGGTAGGGAGTCCAGAACTAGAGGTCATAAGTTTAGAGTGAGAGGGGAAAGATATAAAAGAGACCTAAGAGGCAACCTTTTCACGCAGAGGGCAGTACGTGTATGGAATGAACTACTAGAGGAAGTGGTGGAGGCTAGTACAATTGCAACATTTAAGAGGCATCTGTATGTGTATATGAATAGGAAGGGTTTGGAAGGATATGGGCTGGGTGCTGGCAGGGGGAACCAGACTGGGTTGGGATATGTGGTTGGCATGGACGGGTTGGACCAAAGAGTCAGTTTCCCTGCTCTCTAGGAGCAGTTATAGGGAGAAGCGGGCTTTTTTTCTCCCCCGGAGCAGAGACTGAGGGGCGATCTTCAAAGTTTATAAAATCATGAGGGGCATGATTACGGTGAATAGCCAATGTCTTTCTCCTTTGGGGGGGAATATTTAAAAAAGGAACCTGAGAAGCAACTTCTTTATGCAGAGGGTGATATGTGTATGGAATGAAGTGCCAGAAGTGTGGTGGTAGGTCCAATTATACAACACTTAAAAGCTATCTGGATGGGAACATAAATAGAAAAAACGTTTAGACGCAGATGGGCTAAATGCTGGCAAATGCGACTAGGTCAGATTGGGAGGCCTCGTCAGTGCACATGAATTCGACCAAATTGTCTGTTTCCATCCCGCATGATGCGAAAGTAAAATACATGGAAGGAAAATCCTACAGCCAGCGGGGGATTTTGAAGCACGTGCAGAGAACAGGATTACAAATGTTATATAAAGTAAATATTCTTATTTTCATCATGGAAATGTAGCTGCAGGTGGATGGACAGTAAAGTAAGTCTTTGCAAAGGAATTAGCATGCCAAAAAGGAGAACATAACTGGCAAGAGTGCTTCTATTTAAAAAAAATACTTTCACAGGAGGCTTCGATTACTTTCTTGTACCTTATCCAAAACTCATGTAACGTTCCCATTGTTATGCAGACGCTGATGCAAGTGTTTTCTTTGATCTTGCTCACCCAGCAAGTCGTTTAGTTACATATAAAGTTTAATGAACAAACTGAGTTCCAAACAGGAATCAGATTTAAGATGCAAAAAAGTGCGCTAAAGACTGTTATGCGTATTAATGAGTGTTTTTCAGAATCCATTGATCACATGCTGGTTATCAGTTATCATTGTATCAGCACTGGAATTCAAACCAGCATTGGTTAAGACAGGTTTCTAAGACCTAATTTGTGTGATTTGTTAAGGTTAAGACACAGGCATTCTGTACTTGAGCTTAAAATCAACACCTGCATGCTGGTGCTTGTGTTGGTTACACTACTGTGTTCATGGTGAGTTGCTGGGGCCAGCAGGGACCCAGAGTGCTTGCTATGGCAAAGGACAAACCAAATTATATCCCTTGTGTTTTAGCCACATGCCTTTTAGCGGAGAAAGGAACATCAACAATTAAGGCCAAGGACCACTTCTAACTCACAAACATCTACCAAATGCTTGGTTGGAAATATAGCTCTTGGATCAGGCCTATTAGTCACATGAGGACTCCAAAACCCCAAGAGCAGTGACACGGAATTTCCAAGGTGGACAATCATACTTGCAAGTCAATGTTTGTGGGCAAGTGTACACATTTGTTAAAAACCACTAGATATCTGACTGAATAGAAACCAGACTCTGTGCTATATGTTAGCTGGGCGATGTGTGGGCTAACGTGCAGAAATGTAGACAACATTTTCCCACAATTTCCCTGGCAACAATGACCACGTACAAAGTTTTCTGGAAGATCTAAAGCTGCACTGCAACTCTGACAGGATTTTCTTGGTCATAGAAAGAACGGCAATTCTAAAGAGTGAACATCAGGAATTTCCCTACCAAGGACAACAGGTTATGGGAACTACCATAAAATAGTTTGCACAGTGGAGCAGTTGTGATTACCACACTCCTATAATGCAACTAGACACGTACTGTGCATCAGCAACACGCAAGAGCACTAGAAAATTTCCATCAGCATATATGAAGACTAAATGGGAGGGTGGTTGAACAAACAGAAACGTCTTCACTGAAGCTAAATCTATACCAGAGTATTGCCTCATTTGATAATCAACTAAAATGGGTTGCATACCATGTCCGGGTAGCTGTAAAACACCTCCATTACCAGGCAGACTTTTCTCAGCTCTCAAATGGCCTGTGTTACAAGGGAGGTTTAAAAAAAAACATCAAGATATGCTGAAGCCCTCCCTGAAATCTGGGAGCACTGACAGCAATGACCAGGAAGGGTTTGCACAAATATGACAAACTGTCCATGAAAAGGCATCATCTTCAGCATTCTTCATCATACTACCCATTATGAAGTTGAAGGCATGTACTGTACCTTTCAGAGAGAAAGGGAATGCTTTTCTGAATTGTGAGATTACAAGCACCTGTATATATGACTAGCTGGCAGTCTCGGAGTATACTTGAAAATTGAAAGTTTGAAACACTGGCTGTGAAATGGAGACCTCCATCTTGGTTGCCATTTTGACAACAAACCAAATTTAACCAGTTTAAATTGTGCCCCAGGATACTAAAACCCAAGCGAGTTTACATTTGTTGTTTTACCAACATCGAACCAGAGACAATCCAATGCTGGGGATATAAAAATGCGGACGTTTTAAAAATGAGAGAGCAACTGCAATCAAAAGAGACCAAAGAAATTAGGAAACCCTGACTATCAAAAGGTAACTTTTCATATGAAGCATATGTGCAGTAAAAGACGATGACACAGGGAGATCTTCAGCCGGAAGAGTGAAGTTACAGAATTGACAGTGGCTGTGTGGTGTTGAAACTAATTTGATGTAATTTTCATAAATATCTTATTAGAACAGCATACCATTATAAAGTTGGAGTAAGAAGCAGTTAAGACAAAAGGGGTTTTTGAGTTGTTAATAGTTGTTTCATTTTCACTTTTAGAGTGTTAAGTTGAAGGTGTGTACTATACCTATAAGAGAGTGAATACGGTTTTGCACAGAGCTTACAAGCTCCTATCATATGACTACCTAGCAGCTCAGTGTACTGGAGAATTGAAAATGTAACATTTTTAAATGTACGTGAGTTGGTTACTGTTTTGACAACAATTCAAATTTAACAAGTTTACATTATGTCCCAGGAAACTAAAACCCAATTGACTTTAAACTTAATTGGTTTGATGTTGGTCAAAACAATGAGACGATCCGCCGTTGGGCATATAAAAAGGCATTTTCAAAGTCAGACAGATTAACTGCCATCGAGAGAGTAATTGCCATCAAGAAAGACTGCCATTCAAAAACACTATCAAAAATGTACCTTTCTCATATGAAACATCTTCACAGTAAAAGAAAGAGGATGACGCAGGGAGATCTTCAGCTGAATAGACAGACAAACAGACGACAACCGCTGTATGGCTTTGAAATTAAATTGATTTAATTTAATTAAGTCTTTTTAATGGAACAGTATATTGTTCTAGAGTTGGAGGGAGATAATAAGCAGTTAAGAGAAAAGGGGGCTGAGAGTTGGAATAGTTGTTGATTAATTTTCACTTGTGGAGTTAAGGAATAAATTGGCATTTTTAAATTGTGGAATTTGGAAGTTCTTGGTCACTCAAAAGTCTAACAGATTACGATGAGGGGTGAGCTTTTCTAGGTGTTTGGTTTAATTAACAGAAGGGTTCACCGCAGTGTAGTAACAGTACCTCCTGGATGTCCTGCTGTCTCTAACCCAGGATCTAGGGATTCAGAAAAATCGGTTGTTTCATCATATAAAAGACCATGATGGAAATTGACAATCCCTTATCATCAAGTTGAGGGACAGCTGCCAAAAATGTACCATTATAGTAACTGTATTAAATCATTCCAGATTTTCAAATTTGATATCTATTGACTCCCCGCCCCGCCACTAAATTGCATGAATAATCATTAAAGTTAATAGACAATGCAGTTACGGCTCCATTTCAGATACAGGTATCAGAGTCATCCTAAATTGGTTACGCAAATATTTTTTTTTAAGATCCAGCTCTTAAAGAGGATATTTTGAAATCAGATGATTATTGCTATCGCATCTGTCAATTTGTTGAGAATTGAGACGAATTTATGTTCTTATCCAAAAGACAGAATTCTAAGAGGACTGTAAACTAAGAAATCTTGACTCAAAGTTTCATGTAATAGTTCCAATAAATTTGATGAAAGCAAAGCAGCGGACAATTGTGCTGTCCTAATGTATTTCATCAATTTCAATTTCAAATTGCTTTAAATATCAATAGTACAAGTGTAAAACCACAATATTTCATCAGAATGTTCTGCTGCTCAAAACCAGAAATAAAAAAGAACTTCTAAACGCCCAAGTAATTTTACCTCGTCCTATTGTTCTTGGAACAAATTATTATTGCTTTACTCAAATACTAACAATCCAATAAAACTCAAAACAAAAGCATGATTTCAATAAAATACCTACTTTAAAAGGACTTAACATTCAATCAGATGATTTGAATCCATAACCCAAGACACAGCAAGTTGACAAATTCTAAATTTGACTATTTTTGCTCTTTTGTTTGAAGTTAAGACCATGTTCCTAATTCTTCATAGTTTCTCTGATCGTTCAAATTAAACGTGCATACAGAGAAAAATTTAGAATTCTTATAGTTATTGATTCCTACAAACAGGATCAGCATGCTTCAGGCACCAACCTTTCCACAGGCATCAATATTTGCAAAATCACAAACTGTAGATTTTTATTTTTAATCTTTACTGACACTATATCAGTGTCAGCTAAGCCTAGAACAGGAGTTAGAAATTAAGAACAGGACAGTTATTTAATTAAGGTAAAAAGGACTTGAAGTTTGAAAATGCACAACATAAAACAAGATTAAAGAATCATTTTGTGCTATGAAATGTTTAAAATGGACATAATCTTACATTCATCATCCTAGGTACCATCACCTATGACATGACCTGGCTCAGTTCAAATCAATACAAATGCTCCACACTCCCTGCCATGTCATGACAAAGGTCTACATGGTAGACCGGTTAAATCACATGGAATCCAGTGGACCTAGCCATTTGGATATATAGAAATAGCTCCAGTTGGTTTCACAAGTTTTGCCTCAGCTACTTGACCATAACAACCACCCCATTCCTCTAAACTATTTACATGAAGTTTTTAATCTATTTATCTTTTCCAATTCATTCCCAAACAAATCTGTGCAACATTTCCTTTGATTTAACTTCTATCAAGATGGGAAACTCAAAAAGTTTTCCAGATTAATCCAATAACTCAACCTTACCAATAGGGATCAGGCTGTCAATTAGGATCACATTTCTTTTCTAGCTCATGTGATTAGTAATCCTCCTTAGATACCCAACTTGCACAATTTCGGATGATCTCAAATCCCGATTCCGCTTGGGTTTGGTTGGGAACCATTCTTACAGATTGAAAATAGTAACTACTAGAAAAATGCTGGCTCTCTTTAAAAGACCTTTCAAATTCAAAAATTGCGTATACACTGCATAAGGACATCGATTTCATATTACTAACAAGTCAAACATCCAACAGGAATCTGGTTGAATTTTTTATTATTAACCAGGGTAATCTTTTAATCAAACATATGCAAACAATACTGCAGTCTTGCTTTTGACAATAAAGCAAAACAAAAAGGTTGAGTACAGTGTTCCTAACTCTGAGTTTTAAAATAGCTACAGAAAAGGACAAGCCAATCTCAAAGTTAAAATATTAAAACTGAAGACAGGCCATTCTTCAGAGTGATCAGCAAGAACTTTCAAAAGTTAATTGGGAGAGACTATTTGCAGGAAAAAGGACAGTTGGAAAGTGGAGATAATGAGTGCAGAAGCAATATGCTTCAGTCGGCATGAATGGCAAGGCTGGTAAGTGCAGGCAGTGCTGGACAACTATAGAAATGGAGACTCGTGAAGAAATCGAAGGAGGTATATGGCAGGGATGGGCAGCTGGGATTAGTCAAGGACCTAGAGTATAAAGGAAGTATACTTAAAAGGGAAATCAGGAAGGCAAAAGGTTGGGGGGAAAGAGGCATGAGATTGCTTTGGCAAACAGGATTATCTAAATAGATTCTACAAGTACATTAATGGCAAACAGACTAAAGTAGGGAGAGAATAGGGCCCCTTAAAGATCAACAAGGTCGTCTATGTGTGGAACCCCAGGAGATAGGAGAGATCCTAAACAAATATTTTGGGTTAGTTTTTACAGTGGATAATGATATGGAAGATTGTCTATTTCTCCAAATTCTCTATGATATCTTGAGAAAGTGTCCATATTAGAGGTGGCACTGCTGGACATCTTAAGATACATAAAAAGGTGGATAAAACCCCAGGACCTGATCAGATCTATCCCACAACTTTGTGGGCAGCGAGGGAAGTGATTGCTGGGCCTCTTGCTTAGATGTGTGTGTAGCTCAGCATGATGATAGCTACGGCAAGGTGCTCGAAGACTGGAGGGTGGCTAATTTGGTGCCACTATTTAATAGAGATGATAAGGATGAGTTGGGGAACTATAAACCAGTATCTGTATAAACCTGACATCTGTGATGTGCAACTTTTTGGAAGGAATTATGAAGGACAAGATTTACATATATTTGGAAAGACAAGGATGATTAGGTATAGTCAATATGGCTTTGAGCAAGTGAAATTGTGCCTGACGAACTTGATTAAGTTTTTTTGATGTAGTAATGAAGAGAATTGATGAAGGCAGAGTGGTGGACATGATCTACATGGACTGTAGATGTTCCACAAGGTTCTGTTGCTAGACTGGTCAACAAGGTTAGATCATGTGGACCTAGCTGTTTGGATACAAAATTGCATTCAAGATAGAAAATGGTGGTGGATGGTCTTTTTTCAGACTGGAAGCCTGTGACCAGTGGTGTGCTGCAAAGATCGATGCTGGGTCCACTGCTTTTTGTCACTTATATAAATGATTGGAGGTGAACACAGGAGGTATAGTCAGTAAATTTGCAGGTGACACAAACTGGAAGTGTAGTGGACAGAAAAGAAGATGACCTCAGAGTAGAATGGGATCAGATGGGCCAATAGACGAGAAGTGGCTCATTAAGTTTAGTTTAGATAAAGGCATTTTGGAAAAGCAAATCAGGTGAGGACATATACACTGGGGAGTGTTGCTAGACAAAAAGAGACCTTAAGGTGCAGGTTCATCTTTCTTTAAAGGTGGAGTCGCGAGTAGACAAGGAAGTGAAGGTGGCATTTAGTACACTTACCTTTATTGGTCAATGCACTGAAAAGATTTAAAAGAGACCAAAGGATCAACTGTTTTCATGCAGACGGTCACTGTGTGTTTGCGATGAACTGATCGAAGTGGTGATGGAGGCTCATACAGTTACAACATTTAAAAGATATCTGGATGGGTATATGAATAGGAAGGGTTTAGAGGGATATGGGCCAAGTGCTAGTAAATGGGATTACCATATCGAGTCTGCATGATCAGGTTGGACCAAAGGGTCCATTTCTGTGCTGGACAACTCTCCAATTCTCAAACAGAAAAGACAAACAAGAGGACCAAACCACTCTATTCCTTTGTACCACAGATTGCTTTTTTTATAAATATAAAAAAAACCACACCGTAGAGATTATCCAAGCATGCTAAGTTTATAAACACTGATACAATTCCAAGACCATTCAGTATTGCACTTCTGGCAAGACCCAGCCCAGTGGATTTCCTGGAGACATTGTTTATTTTAATAATTTCATGGGCTTGACGTGACTACAGTTGCATCCTTTCTGCTGGAACTGTTGATAAATCTCAAATTATTATTTTTCTCCCGACCTGGTTTCCTTCCAGTGCTATAATATTCCTGACAGCTTTTATGTTAAGTACATGTTCAAAAATTTAACTTGACTGTTTTTCCCCCCACTGACTGTATTCCCAACACTTCAATTTGGGACTAAAAATTTATTCTAAGCTAATTTTGTAGCTTAAAAATCTTTTTCTGAGGAACATGGCTTAGTATATTACTTCCAGCAAAAGACTTCTCAACACTTCAGAACTTCACAAATGGTCCTCTCTTAAATGACCTGCTGGCACAGACTGAATCAAATCTGCGAAGTTCTCTCAAAAAACCTTCTGTACACTTCAAGGAATTCTGGGCGAACTTCATTTTTCTTGGAATTGTGGGTATTTGTAGTTCCTCCCTCAAGAACAAATTGTCTCTCTAAGCACACGAACTTACATGTCCAAGCTGGAGCTCCAAGAAACCAAACTCACAGCAAATAAAATCAAAATACTTACATATAAATCTCTTCAATCTTGTCGCAGTACCAATAGTTATAAATCAGCTTTCACAAGTGGAAACCTCAGCCAGTTCCTTCCCTCTCGCACACAGAAAATGAACAATTTCATGCAGAGAAACAGAAATGGCTGTAAAATCTCTGCAGGTTTGGCAGCATCTGTGGACAGAAAGCAGAGTTAACGTTTCAGGTCCAGTCACCTTTCTTCAGAAACGTTAACTCTGCTGCCTCTCCACAGATGCTGCCAGTCCTGCTCAGTTTTTCCAGTATTTTCTAATTGGTTTCGGATTTCCAGCATCCACAGGTCTTTCAGTTTTTGGACAATTGCAATAACACTGCACTGGCAGATGTCAATGAAAATTACAGATTGAAACTCAATGTGACCACTAACCTTCATGGGTCAGTCCAAGATGAACTATTTATTCGCTGTTTTTGTTTGGATAATGCAGAGGTTGGGACAATGGCAGAGTAGTAGAGAGAAGAGGAGCAAATAAGGTGAGAGACTCAAAACCAGAAAGCTAACTCAACTGGTCATTTTCCAAATAGTTAAAATTGCGATTTTGAATCAGAGGCTTTCTTGCTATTGAAGACAATGATCATTTGCAGCAGGTGCCCTTAACTTCAGCCTCAATTTGAACCATGTTGTTTCCTTTGATGCAGCCCTTATCTTCTGGCATTAGATTTTTGGATTGGGGGAAAAAGTGATTTCAAGAAATTTTATTACAATAAGACAGGACTTGGCCAAAGCAGATTGGGAACAGTTACTTGTATGTAAACCTAAAGCAGAAAGTTTGGAATTGGGGAGAGTACAAATGCAACATGTTCCATTTAGGGTGAAATTTAAGATCAACATCCCCAAACAACGCTTGATAGCCACAAATATTCAGACCAGACAAGGAGGAAAAGGCAGGCTTTTTAACAGGTACAAAGGGTGCACATCAGAGGCCGTAATGAAGTACTCAGTGTGCACTGGTAACATTTTTAACAAGTTATTAGGACAGTGAAGAGGTGGCATGAAAAAACACTGGCAGTTGAGAGGAAGAGGTTAACCAGAGAAGCGTGAGCACCCATTCAGGACAAAAGAGCCAAAGGACATGGGTACTGTGGCTACTATCTGGGTTTTATGGCTCAATGTACAAGAAAGGAACACCAAAGACAGTAGGACAACTTCAAATCAACAGAACACGGGACCTGCGCCCAGTGAATCATTGTTACAATCTGGCGGATGGACAGCAGAACCACATTTATCAAACTTTATTTTTAAGATTAATTTTCTAATGTCAATTCTGTAAAACTTGTGAAAATTTATTTGAATCTTAATGGAGTCTTGTAATTGGTCCAGATTAGTAAAGTTTAGCTCTTTCAAACTCAGTGTACAATTGATGGCTCTTGACTCAGAGTTCAAGTCCCACCTGCTCTAGAGATGTGTCATTCAAAAGATATCTAGAACAATAACTGACCTGGGTCTAACAATTAAAAGATGATGTAAACCTGAACATTGGACATGTTAAAATTTGCCATCTGTAGTTAGGAGGCAGATTTTAAAAGTTAACCATTTTTAATAATAATTAAAAACCTCAGGAAAACACTTCCAATTAATTCAAATGAACATTCCACAGTATGAATAGAAGAACAAAGAAAATTTGTAGTCCAGGAACAGGCCCTTCGGCCCTCCAAGCCAGAGCCAATCCAAAGCCACTGTCGAAACCGGTTGCCCAATTCCTAAGCATCTGTATCCCTCTGCTCCCCACCTATTCATGCATGTATCCAGACCCATCTTAAATGAATCTACCATCCCTGCCTCTACTGGCAACGTGTTCCAGACACCTACCACCCTCTGGGTAAAGTACTTGCTGCATATAGCCCCCTTAATCTTTCCATCTCTCACCTTGAATGAGTGACCTCTCATTATTGAATCCTTCACCCAGGGAAAAAGCTTATCTCTATCTACCCAGTGTATACCCTTCATGATTTTGTAGACCTCAAATCGGGTTCTCCCCTCAATCTCGTTTTTTTCTAATGAAAACAAACCTAACCTACTCAACTTCTCTTCATAGCTAGCACCTTCCACACCAGGCAACATCCTCGTAAACCTTCTCTGCACCCTCTCCAAAGCGTGATAATGTGGCAACCAGAACTGTACTCAGCATTCCTGAAGAAGGGCCTGTGCCCGAAACGTCGAATCTCCTGTTCCCTGGATGCTGCCTGACCTGCTGTGCTGTTCCAGCAATAAAGTTTCAACTTTGATCTCCAGCATCTGCAGACCTCACTTTCTCCATTCTAAATGTGACCAAAGTAATGTCTCGTACAACTTTAACATGACCTGCCAGCTCTTATACTGAATACCCCGTCTGATGAAAGCAAGCATACCATATGCCTTCTTGACCACTCTATCCACGTGCGCAGTCACCTTCAGGGTATCGTGGACCTGAACTCCCAGATCTCTCTGCTCACCAACTTTTCCCAAGGCTCTTCCATTTAGAGTATAGTTCGCTCTCGAATTGAATTTCCCAAAATGCATCACCTCACATTTGTCTGGATTGAACTCCATCTGCCACTTCTCTGCCTAACTCTCCAGTCTCTGTATTCTTTAACAATGCCCTATGCTTTCTGCTACTCCACCAATCTTTATGTCATCTGCAAACTTGATCATACCAACAGTGCCCTCTTCCAGATCATTTATGTATATCACAAACAATGGCCCCAGCACTGATCCCTATGGAACACCATTGGTCACCTTTCTCCATTTCGAGAAACTCCCTTCCAACTACTGCTCCGTCTCCTGTTGCTCAACCAGTTCTTTATCCACCTAGCTAGAACACCCTGCACAACATGTGACTTCACGTTCTCCATTAGTTAACCATGGGGAACATTATTCAACACCTTACTGAAGTCCATGTGTATGACATCTACAGCCCTTCCTACATCTATCAACTTGGCCACTTCCTCAAAAGAACTCTTAAGATCCTAAGGCACGAACTCCCCCACACAAAACCATGTTGCCTATCACCGATAAGCCCACTCTTTCCCAAATGTAAATACATTTTATCCTTCAGTACCTTCTCCATCAACTTTCCCACCACTGACATCAGGATCACTGGTCTGTACTTACCTGGAATATCCTTATGACCCTTGTACAGGGGGCAACATGAGCAACCCTCCAGTCCTCTGGCAACTCACTAGTGTTTAAGGATACCACAAATATATCTATCAGGGCCCCAGCTTTTTCCTTTCTCCCCTCCCTCAGCAACCTGGGATAGATCACATCCGTTCTGGGGCTGTGTCCACCTTAATAACCTCTAGTCTACCCAACACATCTTCATTAATAATATCAATGTGATCTGGAGTAATCAAAACCTCTACCTCTAAATCTGAACATCCATAATGTCCCTCTCCTCAGTGGGCACTGATGCAAAGAAATCATTTAGAATCTCACCCATTTTCTCAGGTTTCTTCCTTCCTTAACCTTTAGAGGACCAACCCTTTCTTTGGTTACCCTCTTGCTTCCTATAAATGAATAAAAGGCTTTGGGATTCTCCTGAATTCTGCTCGCTAAAGCTATTTCATGACCTCTTTTAGTCCATTTGATTCCTCATTTAAGACTGGTCCTACTTTCCTGATATTCCTCCAGGGCCCGTTCTGTTCTTAGCTGCCTGGATCTTTTCTGCACTTCCCTTTTTCTCTTGGACAGTTGTATGCGTTCTCTTGTCATCCATGGTTCACCAATCTTGCCATTCCTTTCAAAAACACATGACTATCCTGCATTATCTTAAACCTATCTTTGAAAGCCTCCCACATATCAAACGTGGACTTCCCTTCAAATAGCTACCCACAATCCACATTTCCCAGCTCCTGCCCAATTCTGATATAATTAGCCGTGGCCCAGTTTAGTACTTTTCCCTTAGGACCACTCATCTTTGTCTACAAGTATTCTAAAACTTACAGAATTGCGGTCACTGTTCCCCAAGACATGCCCCACCGCAACTTCTACCACCTGACCTGGCCCATTCACAAACACCAGGTCTAATATAGCCCCTTCCCTCAGACTACTGACATATTGCTCTAGAAAACTCTCCTGGACGCTCCTTACAAATTCTGCCCTATCCAGACCTCTGACACCAAGTGTATCCCAGTCAATCTTGTAAAAATTAAAATCGCCCATCACCACCACCCTGTTGCCTCTACATCTTTCCATAATCGGTTTACCTATTTGTTCTTCTAACTCGGTCACTGTTGGGATGCCTGTAATACAGCCCCAGCAATGTAACTGCACCCTTGTAATTTCTCAGCCGTACCCATAATGCCTCACTACTCAAGCCCTCTATAGTATCCTCCTTTAGCACAGCCATGATATCATTCCTGACCAGCAATGCAACACCTCCTCCCCTTTTACTTCCCTCCTCATCCTGTCTGAAGTGTCTATATCCTGGAACATTTAGTTCATGCCTTTCCTTCAACCAAGTCTCTGATTGCAATAACGTCATACTCCCAGGCACCAATCTAAGCCCGAAGTTCATCTGTCTTACCCACTATACTCCTTGCATTTAAAGTATATGCACTTCAGGCCACCAGTTCTTTTGTGTTCATATACTCTCTGCCTTCTCTTCCCCTTGTTATTGCTAACTTCATGATTCTTACATTCTCCAGTTTCCACCTTGCTGTCTACTTGTCTTCTCGTCTGGTTCCCAGCCCCCTGCCACATTATTTAAACCTTCTCAAAAGCAGTAGCAAAAACTCCCGCAAGGACATTAGTTCCAGTCTGGTTCAGTTCGAACTTTGGAAAAAAAAAAGTCAAAACAACAGCAGTTTTAAAAAGGGAGAAGAACAGACAAAGGAAACAAATGGTAGGTCAGTGCTGGAAAGAGAGAAAGAAACATACACTGCCTTTGAATTCATGGATCGTTGGACATCGGTGTGCAGCTGGGAAAACTATCTAACAGTAAAATTCACAACTGATCTTGCAGGAGCTGTTGGGTGAAGTTCACAGCACGGAAGCAGATAAGTGTACTGTTATTTTAAGTGTGACCTACAGAAAGGCTGCAGTAGTGAATAGTATGGGTTCTTTCTTGGCTATATATGTTTTTGGAGATATGTCTCTTGATTAAACTTAAAATATAATTCATAACCATTAATTTAACCTGGGGCAGTGTTTGTAGAGGAATAGGACTTATTTTCTGGGTCTGTTGTGAAGGAGCACAAAAAAAAATGGCCTTTAGTAGAGTGATATGCGCTTCTTGTCACATGTGGGAGTTTAAAGAGAGTTTAAGAATTACAGTAGATTAGATCTGCCATAAATGCTGTAGGTTGCGAATCTTATCAGATCGAATGGATCGGTTGGAGTGACAGTTAGAAACATGGAGGAATTTGCAACAACGAACAGTATGTGATGGATAGCAGTTACAGGAAGGGGCAAAGTCTCAGATGCAGTCACATAGATGGGTTAACTTGAGGAAAAGGTAAGAGAGGTAGGCAGCTAGTGCAGGAGTCTTTTGTGGTTATACCCATTTCAAACAAGTATGTGGTTTTGGAAAATGTAGGGGGAGGATGCATTCTTAGGGGAACGGAACACGAACAGCCAAGTTTCTGGTATTGAGACTGAGACTGTCTCTAATGCAACGAGGAGTACGTCAGGTTCCAAGAGATCAATTGTGTTAGGGGATTCTCTAGTCAGAGGTACAGACAGACGTTTCTGTGGCCAGCAGCGAAGCAGCAGAATGGTGTATTGCTTCCCTGTTGCCAGGATCAAGGATGTCTCAGAGAGGGTGCAGAATGTTCTCATGGGGGAGAGGGGCCAGCAGGAGGTCGTTGTCCACATTGGAACCAACGACATAGGAAGGGAAAAAAGGTTGAGATTCTGAAGGGAGATTACAGAGTTAGGCCGGAATTTAAAAAGGAGGTCCTCGAGAGTAGTAATATCTAGATTACTCCCAGTGCTATGAGCTGGTGAGGGCAGGAATAGGAGGATAGAGCAGATGAATGCATGGCTGAGGAGCTGGTATATGAGAGAAGAATTCATATTTTTGGATCACTGGAATCTCTTTTGGGGTAGAAGTGACCTGTACAAGAAGGACAGATTGCATCTAAATTGGAAGGGCACGAATATACTGGCAGGGAAAATTTACTGGAGCTGCTCAGGGGGCTTTAAACAACTAAGGTGGGGGCCGGGGCCAGGGAGAAAAAGTGAGGAAAGAGATCAATCTGAGACTGGTACAGTTGAGAACAGAAGTGAGTCAAACAAATAGTCAGGGCAGGCAGGAACAAGGTAGGACTAATAAATTAAACTGCATTTATTTCAGTGCAAGGGCCCTAACAGGGAAGACAGATGAACTCAGGGCATGGTTAGGAACATGGGACTGGGATATCATAGCAATTACAGAAACATGGCTCAGGGATGGACAGGTCAGGACAGCTTAATGTTCCAGGATACAAATGCTACAGGAAGGAAAGAAAAGGGAGGCGGTTGGCATTTTTGCTAAAGAATAGCATTACAGCTGTGCTGAGGGAGGATATTCCTGGAAATACATCCACGGATGTTATTTGGGTGGAACTGAGAAATAAGAAAGGGATGATCACCTTCTTGGGATTGTATGATAGACCCCCCAATAGTCAGAGGGAAATTGAGAAACAAATTTGTAAGAAGATCTCAGCTATCTGTAAGAATAATACAGTGATTATGGTAGGGGATTTTAACTTTCTAAACAGACTGGGACTGCCATAGTGTTCAGGGTTTACATGGAGAGGAATTTCTTAAGTGTGTACCGAAACATTTTCTGATTCAGTATGTGGATGTACTTCGAGAGAAGGTACAAAACTTGACCTACTCTTGGGAAATAAGGCAGGGCAGGTGACTGAGGTGTCAGTGGGGAAGCGCTTTGGGGCCAGTGATCATAATTCTATGAGACTTAAAATAGTGATGGAAAAGGATAGACCAGATCTAAAAGTTGAAGTTCAAAATTGGAGAAAGGCCAATTTTGAGGGTAATAGGCAAGAACTTTCAAAAGGTGACTGGGGGCAGATGTTCGCAGGTAAAGGGATGGCTGGAAAATGGGAAGCCTTCAGAAATTAGATAATGAGAATCCAGAAAAGGCTGGTAGGTATAGGGAATGCTGGATGACTAAAGAACTTGAGGGTTTGGTTAAGAAAAAGAAGGATGCATATGTAAGGTACAGACAGGATAGATCAAGTTAATCCTTAGAAGAGTGTAAAGGAAGTAGGAGCATACTTAAGAGGGAAAATCAGGAGGGCAAACAGGGGACATGAAATAGCTTTGGCAAATAGAATTAAGGAGAAGCCAAAGGGTTTTTACAAATATGTTAAAGGACAAAAGGGTAATTAGGGAGAAAATAGGGCCCCTCAAACATCAGCAAGGAGGCCTTTGTGTGGAGCTGTAGAAAACGGAGAGATACTAAATGAGTATTTTGCATCAGTATTTACTGTGGAAAAGGATATGGAAGATATAGACTGTAGGGAACTAGATGGTGACACTTTGCAAAATGCCCACGTTACAGAGGAGGAAGTGTTGGATATCTTGAAACTCAAAGGTGGATAAATGCCTCAGGACCTGATCAGGTGGATACTAGAACTCTGTGGGAAGCTAGAGAAGTGATTGCAGGGTCTCTTGCGAGATATTTGTATCATCGATAGTCACAGGAGAGGTACCAGAAGACTGGAGGTTGGCTAATGTGGTGCCACTATTTAAGGGTGGTACGGACAGGCCAGGGAACTATTGGCTAGTGAGCTTGACATCGGTGGTGGGAATCCTGAGGGACAGGATGTACATGTATTCGGAAAAGCGAGGACTGATTAGGGATAGTCAACATGGCTTTGTGCGTGGGAAATCATATCTCACAAACTTGATTGAGTTTTTTGAAGAAGTAACAAAGATGATTGAGGGCAGAGCAGTAGATGTGATCTATATGGACTTCAGTGAGGTGTTCAACAAGGATCCCCATGGAAGATTGATTAGCAAGGTTAGATCTCACGGAATACAGGGATTTGGATACTAGCCATTTGGATACAAAACTGGCTCAAAAAGTTAGAAGATAGACGGTGGTGGTGTTGGAGGGCTGTTTTTCAGGCTGGAGGCCTGTGACCAGTGGAGTGCCACAAGGATCAGTGTTTGGCCCTCTACTTTTTGTTATTTATATAAATGATTTGGATGCGAGCATAAGAGGTACAGTTACTAAGTTTGCAGATGACACCAAAATTGGAGGTGTAGTGGACAGCGAAGGAGGTTACCTCAGATTACAACAGGATCTTGTCAGATGGGCCAATGGGCTGAGAAGTGGCAGATGGAGTTTAATTCAAATAAATGTGAGGTGCTGCATTTTGGAAAAGAATATCTTAGCAGGATGCATGCACTGAAATAGTAAGGTCCTAGGGAGTGTTGCTAAACAAAGAGACCTTGGAGTGCAGGTTCATAGCTCCTTGAAAGTGGAGTCGGAGGTGGATAGGATAGTGAAGGCGGCATTTGGTATGCTTTCCTTTATTGGTCAGAGTATTGAGTACAGGAGTTGGGAGGTCATGTTGCAGCTGTACAAGACATTGATTAGGCCACTGTTGGAATATTGCATGCAATTCTGGTCTCCTTCCTATCAGAAAGATGTTGTGAAACTTGAAAGGGTTCAGCAAAGATTTACAAGGATGTTGCCAGAATTGGAGGATTTGAGCCATAGGAGAGGCTGAACAGGCTGGAGTTGTTTTCTCTGGAGCGTCAGAGGCTGAGGGGTGACCTTATAGAGACTTACAAAATTATGAGGAGCATGGATATGGTAAATCGGCAAAGTCTTTTCCCTGGGGTCGGTGAGTCCAGAACTAGAGGGCATAGGTTTAGGGTGAGAGGGGAAAGATATAAAAAGTGGCCAAAGGGGCAACTTTTTCCACACAGAGGGTGGTACGTGTATGGAATGAGCTGCCAGAGGATGTGGTGGAGGCTGGTACAATTGCAACATTTAAGAGGCATTTGTATGGGTATATGAATAGGAAGGATTTGAAGGAATACAGGCCGGGTGCTGGCAGGTGGCACTAGATTGGGTTGGGATATCTGGTCGGCATGGACGGGTTGGACTGAAGGATCTGTTTCCATGCTGTACATCTCGATGACTCTAGGTGTAGACTGTCCAATTTATAATAGTCGCACCTTACCCAGAACCTGTCCTAAAATCCAACAAATCTGAACCCCTCCCTCCCACACCATCCCTCAAGCCATGTGTTCATCCCACCTATTCTTTTATTTCTACACTGACGAGCACGTGGCACTGGTAGTAATCCCAAGATCACTACCTTTGAGGTCCTCCTTTTTAACTTCTCTCCTAGCTCCCCGAATTCTGTTTTCAGGACCTCAACACATTTTTTACTTATATCGTTGGAATATCAAGAGTTTCATATCGTTTTATTCCAAAATGTGAACTTCATTTTGCGGTATAAAATATACCAGTCTTGCACTCATCAGAACAATTCATAAGAGTATCAATTCACAAGGGAAACCAAAATATATACTGTATGAGAAGACTGATTAGCTGGCAAATGCATTCACATTTGCAGTGATGCCATCACAGGGAATACACCAGTAAATGATGAAAAGTTTTTCTTAAAATTTTAAACAAGGCAGGTTGACGATTTATTTCTTAAAATTAACCACTGACTTCGTTGTGACCTATTTTGATGATTTGAAACAAGCGCACTGCACGCACGTATGAAAAATTCTCCACAGCCTCGCACATTGTTCATTTACCAACCAATGAACACTATTCTCAACCAGCATGACTTGCCCTTAAACTGGATATTTGCAGTTGTCCTCATGAGTGCAAGTTGAGAACTTCGGAAAGATGGGAAGTTTTCAGCAATGCTCAAGCTCTACACCACCAAGCACATACTTAAATACGCCTATATTTTGCCAGCCATTTTTGTATGGATAAGTTATATAACAGATACATGTCAAGGCTTTGAGCTGATCAGAGGATAAATTTACTCGAAATATCTTCAACGCATGCAAGGAAACAATACCAATGTCACCAATTTAACCTAAATCAATTCAAAGGCTCCAGTTTTCAATCAGATATGAAAAGTGAGACACAAATATACCAAGGAAAACAGAATGATTGCAAGGAGATTAGAAATTGGCCCCAACAGATGATTTCAATTCATTGTAGCAGAAAGAGATGAATAATAACCCTTTTGAAATACAAGGTCTATTCTAGATTACATTACAGTGTGGAAACAGGCCCTTCGGCCCAACAAGTCCACACCGACCCGCCGAAGCGCAACCCACCCATACCCCTACATTTACCCCTATACCTAACACTACGGGCAATTTAGCATGGCCAATTCACCTGACCTGCACATCTTTGGACTGTGGGAGGAAACCGGAGCACCCGGAGGAAACCCACGCAGACACAGGGAGAACGTGCAAACTCCACACAGTCAGTCGTCTTAGGCGGGAATTGAACCCGGGTCATTGGTGCTGTGAGGCAACAGTGCTAACCACTGTGCCACCCACAAAAGGTCAAACAGTAAATAATACCAAATGCCAATTTTTTTGATGCACTAGCCAAATAGTAGTTATAAAACTATGTGCAACTATTACTACACCTCAAACAAAGTGCGCATGAGGAGGAGGACTGCAGCAAAGGTGAGTAAGTGCTAAATGGTTGAGTTGTGAAGATGAGAAATATGGTAGCTCCAGAATAGAGAAAAAAAAACACAGATTTTATGGGTGTGTGCACGCGCATGTGCAGAGGTGGGGAGGGTGGGGATTGCGTGTGTGTGGTAGGTGAGTGTTTGAGGGAGTGTGAGTATGACAGGGAATCCTTTATTGGGGTACTCTGGAGGTACATTATAGAGATTAAGATAAATCCAGAGTTAAGTACATACCAGTAGAACTACACTACTTCAAATTCACACTTCACATGAAAATACTCAAAGTTGACCACTCAAATGAATTTACAACTCCTGAAATAAATGCAAGGGCATTCTGAACAAATAAATGGTAAGCTGAGTTAGAATACTGAAAAAGCTGTCTTGAATGAGCTGAATAGTTGATGTATTTTCTTATACTGTTGTTGCTCAGGCACAATTCACCATGGCCTGAGAACGAGCTGACTTCTACTCCCATTTGACTCTTCAGATTAACGCAATCTGAAAAAAAATAAACATGGCCAAACTAGAGTTGACTGTAACTCAGCTTTTTTTTAAAAAAAATTAAGTGAAAATCACAAGATTAAAAAACTCATTGTGTTCACATGAAGATTTGGTTTTGAAATAAAATTAAGAAGTAGTTCATTAGGTCATTGATTCCAGTTATCCTGGATTAAACTTTATATGGAATGCGAAAAGTGACATAGAAATTGCTGAACTCGTGCTCAACTGTGGGGATGCTATTCGATCATATAGTTTGGAACAGGATTGGAAACTACTTCAACTATGGCTATAAACAAGCATGTTGAAGCAATGTCACGCGTAAATCATAAATTGTACAAGTATTGCTTATTATATCTAGTGACTTGAAATGACTAAATCTTAGGACTGGAGTCTCCAGCTCTAATTATAAGACACAGGATAATGAAAATTGTGTGCAGTTAACTTGTCCTGATTTCATAAAGAACCCTTCCAGATACAATCTTCACAGAATTTATTAAGTTTATCCTAAGTAGAAAAAAAACACAATTAATAAAAACAGAAGTTTTAACATCGATGCTCTTTGGGATACCAGTCTGGACACAAGTATATTGCTGCTGCAGATTTGGATGTTTACAGCATAGTGGTGGCCATTCAGCCCATTGTGTGCATGCCAATCAACAAAGGATCTGTCAACACAAATCGCATTTTCTATTTCGACCCACAGCCCTGGAGGTTAATGTCAATGAAGGCAATATCAAAATACTGCTCTAATATTCTGAAAGTTTTTGACTCGTACATGTTCAGCCAATGACATCCCAAAACCAAAATTTCTCCTCAAATTTGCTAGACTCAAATTTTGTATACCTGTCAAATCTCCAATAAAGATTTTTTTTTGCTCCGAAGTAAACAATTCCAACCTCTGCAATCTACAAGCCTAACTGAATTGTCTCATGCTTGGAATAATCAGTATTTTCTTAGGCTCTTAAAAATTTCAAACGTCTCCATATCCTTATTAAAATGTGGTGCCCAGAACGGATTGTCGTACTCCAGTTAATGTTCAAACAGTGTTGATATACTGGAACAAAACTTGCTTACTTCATTGCTTTTGTATTTTGCAGGAGAAAGTGAGGTCTGCAGATGCTGGAGATCAAAGTTGAAACTTGATTGCTGGAACAGCACAGCAGGTCAGGCAGCATCCAGGGAACAGGAGATTCGACGTTTCGGGCACAGGCCCTTCTTCAGGAATTCCTGAAGAAGGGCCTGTGCCCGAAACGTCGAATCTCCTGTTCCCTGGATGCTGCCTGACCTGCTGTTTTGTATTTTGCACCCTTATTTGAGAAAGCCCAAAATGCTAGATGCTTTATAACTGTGCTCTCAAATTGTCTTGCAATCCTCAATAGTTTATGCATAAATACATCAAGGTCACTCCCTTCCCCCGCAGCCACTTTAGACAGTATTGTTTATTTCATATTGTCTGTCTTGCTCCAGTCAAAATGAGTCACTGCCACAACGATTAGGTTGACTATACACAACAATTTGCAATGACCATCCCTCTCGGGACAATGCCCCTTAAAAGAAGCTCGTGTCCTGAAATGTTCATACTCTTCTCAAATAAAGCTTCTACATTTGAGCCCAGTGCAGGGTGGTAGCTGCTGTGTTGATACATGTAATAGTTCCCTTCAGAGTAGAGAGAGGGACTAACATGGTGTTACTTGGATGGCAGTTCAGGCAATACAGGCAATTAACTGAGAGGCACAATGAGTTACAGTTCCCAGTTTTCGATCAAGTCAGCCATCAAAATTACCGTGGCTTCACAAAGAACAATGTAACGGGAGAGAACAGTTTAAGGGCTCATGCTGCCACCTTGCTGGATGGAAGCAGCAACCAGAAGTCTAACTCTGCAAGAACAGGCAGCATTCCACCTGCAGGTGATAGCATCAACCTTATTTCAGCAAAGCAACAGTTGTCAGCATGGACTGAATCCTGGTTTATGACACAAGCCTGGCAATTTTCGGACTCTAGTTGTGTGTGAAGTGACATAATGATACCCTGGTATAACGGTTCAGGGGTGACTTGATCAAAGTTTAAGACTTTGAAGTGAAACAGGGTATAGATAGAGAAACTACTTGTAATGTTTGTCGAGGAGACAACTATGACATTCTAAGATTTAAAACTAGACCTTAGTAAAATTGGCTAACATTCTTCATTTCCACATGCAAGTGAACTCTCTCCTGCAATCAGTATACGATACTGTATCAGTTGCTCATTTTAAACCAACCATTAATAGTGATGTTATCCGAAAGCACGAAAGGCAGGTTACATGACATTAGTTTGCAGGTTAGTCACAAATGGAAGAACAGGTTCAAGTGGCTCAACTGCCTCACCCTGTTCTCAAAGGCTTACCTCAGTGTTGAGGTCAACCAGACTGATTTGAGGAAGTCAGGGCAGTTTAATCATTTGCTCTTTACCTCCTTTAGCAATGAAGTGGAAAAACACTTGGTTGGAAAATTCTGACTATCACTAGCTCGTCCCTCTTGTTCAACTTTGACCAAGTCAAAAGAGATTTTGTTTCAAGTAGTTTGAAATCTTCTTCTAAGTTGGTCTAAAGTTTAACATTTGCTGAAATATACATGCATGAAGGCAAGTTTCCAAAAGCTTCCAAGAATGATTCATACTCAATAACAGATTTAGTTTTGTAAATAGTCATTAAATTTTTGAGACAGATTACAACATGGACATATTACATCATTTGCAGTTTGTAAGAGCCTGGTTCATGCGTCTTAAATTTCCCGGGACATTGACAATCAACTTTTTCAAGCATTACCAGATTCAAGTAATTGTACCAATTTGCATTCAGTCACTTGGGAAATAAAATAAGTGAATGGTCGAATATGGAGACTCAGCATTTTGATGACTCAAGTTTGCAAACTATTCAGGAGTGTAATTTTGTAAATTTTAAACCGAAAGCTAAAACGACAAGAAATATATCTAATATTGGTCTATAAGTCCATGAGTGAATCCAAAAAACAGCTCCTTTTCCATTGAAAATTGGTCCGTGGGTGAGATAACTTGGACTTTGTTTTATTACAATTTCATAAAAGTTAAGCACAACATTGCATGGCATTAAAAAATATTTACAGAAATATTTTGCTATCCTGAAATAAAACTGTATTAAGTTCGCAGTGGTAATGCAGCATTTACCCAGACTTAGCAAAAACAAACTTGTACTTAAAGTCCCATTGTCAGATTACTCCAGGTTTGGATCAGCACATATTGCTTAATTAACTAGTCTTCAGCTGCATAGTCACACAAGTATTCTTAAAGCCATTCAAGATTTATTACAGAGACTGAGATTTGAGGCATGAAAACAGTATAAAATGGTCATACCTTGACAATCACAACATTCAAAATGGTGTACACTGCTGTAGCATTATTCCGCTTCTTCACGGAATGAAATCCAAGAGCACATCACAGCTTCAATTTAAGTAATAGTCTCATTTGGAAAGGTTTGAAATATCAGTGCTTGAAGAGAAAAAGTGACGTCTTTCATGGTCTTTCATGCAGTTTATCAATCTAATGGTGGATTGCTATGGAATGTGCTGAACATTTTGTCTGTATTCCACCAGCACAAAGTTCCATTCACCTAACATCAGTGGTCTTAAATGACTTACATTATTTTGATACCACATAACGCTCAATTGAAAACATCAGTATTTGTTTTGTCACAAAACTGGTCATTTCTTGATGTTTTTCAGAGAGGTTCTAAACGACCGATGATTCAATCATGTCTGAAGTTTGACTGGTTCATTGGGGCTCTTTTGTTCAGACCTAACAGATAATGCTTCAGGCAGAAAGCTTTCAAGTATTCATTTTTTTTTTTAAAAAAAAGGTATATTCAAGGATGCGTGGCCAGCTCTCTAGCTGGGCAGGTCAGGTCAGTTCAGTTCAGTTCGGGGTTAGTGGAGTCAGGGTCACAGTTGAAACTGAACACTCTTCCCCCTCTTCTGCCCTTCTGATTTTGTGATCTCTAAGCTTTTTTGTCAATTTTACTCTTGGCGCTAATGGGTTTGTTTAATGGGACTGTTCCAAGTATTTTGCAACAGAAACATTAAGTCGAGATAGCCGGTTGGGTTTAGATGAGCTTAGTTAGTTATTCGGGTATTCTACTTTCAGTTCATTATGTTTTATTATGTAATTGTGTAGATAAACACGGTTTAAAACTTGGTAGTCTGACCAGCTAATGCACTCCGGGAATATCTACTATACACTTACCAGAAACAAATAGCAAAGTCACCGTCTTGGAGACATGCTTAAAAAATGTTTTGAGGAGTCAGGCCTAGTACACAACAATTTCAATTCCTTGGTGACTTAGCTTCACTCTCCCTGTTTCTATAACCTCTTCAAAGCCTTCAAGTCTACTCCTCACCATACTCTCAATTCCTGTTACCCAAGTTTTTTGCACGTTCACCCTTGATTGCACAACTCACAAATATGCCTTAAGCCTTCGAGGCTCAATGCTCTAGAATTACTTTCTTACATGTCTAACTCTCTACTTTGCTCTACCTCAAAGTATTACTAAAAAACAAACATTTTCAATCACGCTGCTGGGCATTTCTTTGTCTGAACATAAATTAATTTTCTGCTAACATTTCAAATGAAAAAGGTGGTGTACAAATACAAGTGATTATCACATCCCATTGATTCAGGTGAAATTCCAACTCTAAAATAACCTAACAATTTTAAATATGTAGTTAAAATGCAGCTCAACTCTCCCACCATTTTACATCATTTTGAAATGTTTTATACTTCAGATTATCTGATTATGTTTCTCTTATAATACATATATCACCCCTATTAAACATCTCCTGAAATTTCTGGCTTCATTTGTAGCATGGGTAGAAATTATAATCTAACTTGAATTTCATTCATGGACTATTTTACGAAATCAAGCCTTAAGACTTTTTTTCCCAAAGCAATTCAGAGGAAACACACTAGGAAAAGGACAAGAGCTCAACGCCATGCAGTTGGCATAGGCACTGAATGCTGAAGTGCAAGCATTCATTGCTTTAATGTAATATTAATATAAGCAGAACAACCTTGTCAATGTTGCTTCCACAGTACCTTGAAATCCATGGAGAGTACTGCATTGAACAGCAAGAACAGGAGGAGCAGAGGAACATGACCACTTGGAAGTTGTCCTCCAAGACACACACACCAGCTGACATGATCGCTGAAGTCATTTCTAAACCACTAATCTTTCTGTACTCAAATATACAAAGCCTAACTGTTAAACACAATTGATCTATTAGTTGGTCAAGAAATAGGTTTTATTTAGTTGGTTTGCTGGGTATGAGCATCACTGGCAAAACAAGGTTCATCGATTGATATTTTTCATGTGATGTCGGTGAACCACCTATATGAACTGCTGCAATCATGCAGTGTCAGTACTTGAATTCTCTCTTGAGGGACCATGTTCCAGGTTCTTAACCCAGCAATAACTAAGTGAATAGTGATATAGCTCCAAGTCAGGACGGTGTGGAGCTTGGAAAGGAATTTCCAAGTGTTTCCAATTTTCTGTTGTCCTCATCATTCTATGAGATAGATGACATGGCTTTGAAGATTCTGTGGCAAGATTCATCTTCAAGATTGCCCTACCCAACCTCTAGACATAATACACTACATGCTTGAGGTAGAGTCAATAAGTGGGGGACTGATCAAGTTGGCTGCTTTCTCCCGAATGGTATCAAGCCTGGTGCTGTCCAAGTTGCACTAAGCCAGCAAACGTACATCATTCAATTATGCTTTGTGTCTGTAGATAGTGGAACATCAAGTTGAGTTACTTGCCACAGAATTCCCAGCCTCTGAACCCCCTGGCAGATTACGCATTTGTCAGTTTGGCTACCAGTTAGAAGTATCACTGTCCTATGCAGTGCAGCAGTTGATCATTAGTCTAGCTAGCTAATTCCTTCAAATACTGCTTCAAGAATAGATAACCTGGAAGCCTACTTAGAATATTCTGGATTAGTGGTGCTGGAAGAGCACAGCAGTTCAGGTAGCATCCGAGGAGATTTTACTGCTCCTCGGATGCTGCCTGAACTGCTGTGCTCTTCCAGCACCACTAATCCAGAATCTGGTTTCCAGCATCTGCAATCATCGTTTTTGCCTACTTACAATATCTAAGTCATCCTATCTTGTGCAATAAGAGAAACATACAGGGCAAGAGATTAAATGAATAAAACTGTAAAAAAAGAATATTTCTACCTCTTTGTCCAGTTTCAACAAGCAAAGAGCAGAAAGGAAACTAAACTCCAGCCTCAACTGAATTATCAGGTTACTACATTTAAGCACAATCAGGCACTTGACCATTTCCTCTAAGTACATCTGAGAAAACTTCAGCGTCGTCTCCCAAATTTGTGGAGGTCTATTATTTGGAATTCCTTTTCATGATAAGGGCATACTTGGTAAAATCGGCACATCAGATTGAACTGGCACAAAGCAAATTCATGTTCACAACTGCCATCAACAAGGAGTGCAAATCACTATGAACAGAATTCAACTCCATCCCTTCAAGTCAACTTTGGAAACCAATTATGTAGAAGCTAAATTCTGTTCACACAATTATAAATATTTGTAGATTCCAAAAATCATAGAAAAAAATCAAAAGAAAAATTAAGCATTAGTTTGAGAGAAGGCTACAGTAAACCAAATAACTCATTTCCAACTACTGTTAACAATTAAAGCACTATTTGTCTCTTTCCATGAACTTTTAAGTAAACAGCTGTGACAATTTCAACTCATTCTCCATATCAACTGTTACACTGAAAATGTTTCTGCAATGTTTACAAAAGAAAGAATAATCCACAGCAATACAGGGATAAATAAGCACTCATACCGTCACAACTGATATTATATTTTGAGAAAGGTTTCGTTCCTGACCTTTGCAGAAGCAAGCTTTATTCAGCTTGAAGTATACTTCAAGATTTTGCCAACAAAGTGTCTGACTCCAGAAAGGCCATTATACAGACATCAACCAACACATCAGAGACAGCCTGAAGCACTGAGTCACGTTGGAACAAGTGCGGCAGGATGACATACAAAAAGTCACATAAACTGGGTTTGAGGAACTGTGATATAAATTAAGCAGCAGTATTAACTTAAAAGGCAGAGGATTAAACCTTGATGGAGCCAGAAGACAAAAAGCCAAATAAATCTCAAGATTTAAAAACAATTTTTAAAACTCTGTAGTATTAAAATAAACTAAGCATGGCAACAGAGGCAGATTGCATTCATGTACAGGTAAACTGTGTATTCTAAATTGGCAGCACTGGAGGCATTATTTCTAGGGAAAAACCTATGATACAACAGTGCTAAACACATGTGTTCCTTAGCTAAGGCTACTGAGAACCAAATAATCCTAGTCATAAAGCATTCAAAAGGCAAAGGGTAAGCAAACGTAGGAATGACAAGAAGCCTTTCCTTATAATTGAATGCAGGTGTTCTAAAAGTTGTTGAAATAGCTCAATCAATTTAGTTTATGCTAACTATGAAAAAGTAAAACTCAATTATAGGACAAGAGTGCAACAGACTGAGGGGAGAAATACATTGTCAAATTAGAAAAAAAATGACAACTGAGGTATAAAAATGGATTATTTTAATTCATGAAAGATGAAGTGCGGCGGACAGAGTAGAAAACAAGTGATTGACAAAAGGTAGATATGCCAACAAAAGTATACCCCACCAGTACAGTGAGCCAAATTTGTGTTGAATCATGGCTAAGTGTGCATTATGGATACATATCCAGAGAAAAAAAAAATTTGGTCAAATGTACCCAAACTCATACAGTTATAAGCAAGACACTTGACAACAGAATTCACTCCCATCAATTTCCAGGCCAGAGACTGATGTGCAAAAGTCTTGACTGAGGCACCAGTACAGAACTAACAGTGTGCAGTCTTGTAAACGTATTGCCTTTTGTATGAAGTGTTAAACCAAGACCACATTTACATGCAAAACCAGATAATAAAAAAATGCCATTGTACTACTTTAAAATGAAGCCATGGAATGATCCACTTATGATCAATATTTATCCTTCAATTAGCATATCTCAAACATAGCTTTGTGGAAATGACTAGCAATCTGTTGGAGCTTGCTTTATGAAAAAATGAGAGTACAAGTAGATCATGACCAAAAATAAACACTGGTATTCAGAGGTCATGACAGATGCACTGCAAATACATTTTTTCTTGAGCTGTTTGGGCTTAAAATAACAAATGATAAAAGTCTGCTACATCATAAAAGAAATATCCATGTTGCTCTTCAGAATGACACAGTCATTAATTGATCAACTGTGACCAATTTAACTGCGGGGTTCCCACTAAATATTCCATTCGATTCATTAATCGGTGAAGCATTTCCCAAGCAGAATTGGCATCTTTTTCTGATCAGTTTGATTTTATGACACAATATTTAGGTGAATACTTGTTCCATCTGGGGAAGACCCTTTTGCCATGAGTAATGGAACCATGATTTCTAAAATGCTGGCAGGCAAGCCAATGTAATCCACTGAGACAAAGTCATCTGTAAGCCAGCATGTTGGTTTAACTTAGAAAAAAATGCATGGACAAGCAATCTAGAGCTTTCAGTAACATTCAGTCCCTACAATTGTTGACCTCATCACATGATATGTAATAACTATCCATGTTTAGCCAGTGATAAGGCTTCACTTTGGGAACTGTCATCTCATGACATGATTGGCTTCAGCTTGAGAATACTTCTGTCATACTGACCAATCGTAATTCTAACTATTTGTTAACTGTGCTTTCCATCTTAAGAGAAAAAGTAAAACAAAAAACTCAACTTCAATCAGCCCCCAGATCTAAAATTAGGATTTTAAAAAAAGTCATGGGGTGAACTTCCTTGACAGTTATCACTGACTGGACTCAAATGACAAGGCCATTTCAATATTCTTGGCATTTATATACATGGGCTGTACCTGCTATGCATGGAGCTATTTGAGCACTTTCAAATAGCAGTGTTGTGTGGATCTAATCCCTTGCTTAAAATAACAGCAACATTTATTTTGGGCCACACAATAAGCAGCTTCCAAACTCTACGGACGGCACACAGAAGCAATTTAGCTAATTAATTGAAATAAGGCCGTTTCAACTATATATAAATTATGACTTTTTTTACAAGATTTAAGGTTGGAAAGTGTACCTGAAATTCAAAAATCCAATTAATCCCATGTTTACATGTTCACCTACAAATGATCAACACATAGAACATGACAGCAGCTCACCACAGCTCGCCTTGGTCATTATTGGAAAACATCTAGATTCTGTTTAACTGTTCACTCGATTAGTGCAAGTGAATTCAGAGTTCTAAGGACAAAGGTCTGTCAGAAAAACTGAAGAATCACATGTATGTGATTTCACCACTTGGTTCTACAAGATATCTTAGCACCAACCAATACTGGAATCGGAGTATCTTCAAACAAAAATGCACAGATAACGCAGATAGTTAGATAAAATCATGCAATTTAATGCAAGGAAGTACAATCATAACTTTGATTCGCTCTAGTCTCAAAACTTCAAATAAAAAACGAGATACAATAGGACTTTTCTTAAAAAAAGGGTATCAACAGAAGTAACGGGGGAAAGATGTTTAAATTCTCTAATGCTTGTTTGACCAACACCATAATAACACGTTTGTGCTGCTCATTATACATAGGTTTCATGTTGTCATAGTCAAGTGGTCAAGAATAATTCTGATATTCTTGAACAAAAAACATAAGCAAGTACACTTCCAGAAGACAAGGTACTGAAAACTTTGTAAAGGAACTTCACAAGATATAAATTAAAGGACAACTGACCAGTTCTGCATTATTAAGACTTTGATTTTCAATATTGTTTCACTACAATTTCTGAACCAGACATGCAAAATACTTGGGATAGTGTTAGATTAACATTATGAAATTCCTCTAGGTTAAAACAGAACTAGAAATTTACAAAGATGAGACCAAAAAAACCAGGTGACAAGATTTATTTTTATATGGATTGCGGATTGCTTGAAATGATACTCTACATTTTACACTTCAACAGTTTTTGCATTCAGGACTTAGATTTTTTTTGACAGACCCTTTCAAAAAGGCAGGTGATCCCAGTAACAAATTATTACAGGAGGCAGCTGAACAAATTTCAAAAAACCTTCTCGTATTCTCAGAAGAAACTGATACTTTGCATTATTAAACATATTTTCACAGTCCTATTTAGTTGTATCAAATTCTGAGGCAACAGCTAAAACTTAATCATGGTCATGGCCAATGTGAACTGAAACCTCAGTGAAACCTTATATTAATATAAAACGTTGTGACAACCTCAACTTAGAAATTTCAGAGGTGCCGAAGCCAACATTTAGCAAAAATCATTTTTCTTTCTGTGGTTTATCAAATGTAAAGATTAGGTTAAGCCGAGGCAATGTTCGTCTCCAATAATGGATACCCCATCATAAGCATTTTGCTGCGCATCTATTTGTTCAATCTACCTTTGTGGCTAGATTCACTCATTTTCAATGCAGCAATCAGAGAAAACAGAAATCACATCAGATAAGAATCACATCATAAATGAGCTGGAAATAGGCTTTTTCAAACAAAAGCGTGAAACTCAAGAAACACAACACTCAATTTCACCACCTAAAACAGGAAGAAATCAGTGCCTTTCTGGTTGGCGATCAGAGACTAGTGGTGTGCCTCAGAAATTGGGACCACAATTATTCACAACTTATAAAGACAATTTGAAGTTAGGGATCATGTGCACTGTGCCAAAGTTTGCAGATGTCAAAGATGAGTAGTACAGCAAAATGTGCAAAGGACTGCAAAACTTTGCACAGGGACATGGTTTAACTGAGTGGGCAAAAGGGCAGGCAAATGGAGTGCAATGTTAATAAATGTGAAGTCATCTATCTTGGTAGGAGCAACAGTAAAAATTATTTCAATGGTATAAAATTGCAGCATATTGCTGTGCAGAGGGATCTGGGGGCCCTTTTGCAAGAATCACAGTTGCTATTCTGCAGGTGCAATAAGTAATTAAAGCGGCAAATGGAATGTTGTCCTTCACTGCAAAAGGGATCAAGTTCAAAAGCAGGAAGGTTATGTTGCAGCTGTATAAGATGCTGGTGAGGCCACACCTGGAGTGGTGCGCGCAGTTTTGGTCTCCTTGAGAAAGGATATGCTGGCATTAGAGGGGATGCAAAGAAGGTTCACTCAGTTGATTCCAGAGTAAAGGGAGTTAGCTTATGAGGGAGAGACCGAGTAAACTGGGATTATGTTCATTGGAATTTAGAAGAATAAAAGGGGGAATCTAATAGAAACATAAAATTATGAAGGGAATAGATAAAAGGTAGACACAGAGAGGATGTTTCCACTGGTGAATGAAACTAGGACAAGAGAGCATAGCCTCAAAATTAGGGGAAGGAGATTTCATACCAAATTCAGAAGAGATTTCTTCACTCAGAGGACTGCGAATCTGTGGAATTCCATGCCTAGTGAAGTAGTTGAGGCTTTCTCATTGAATGCTTTGAAGGCGAAGATAGATGATTTTTTGAACAGTAAAGGAATTAAGGGTGATGATGAGAGGGTAGTTAAGTGAAGCCAAGGCCACGAAAAGATCAACCATGGTCTTATTAAACAGTGGGATTGGCGCGAAGGGCCAGATGACCTACTCCTGCTCCTAGTTCTTATGTTATAAAAATTCCAATGTCTGGCAGGTCTATTTAACCATGAGAATGCCTGTGAACACTATAGTTTTTGAAATATGTTCAACAACCTCTTGTAACAAAATCGTAGAGAATTCATCAGGTTCATGTTTGTGGAGAAAGGATTTTAGTTTTTAACATGTATAGTACATACCTGCCATGTGCATGGAAATCCAAATGAACAAATTGGTCATCATGCAATATCGACCGCTTGGCACGTTGATGTTTCTGATGCAATACATCTGTGTCATACGATAGACCTTCATAATGTCTAATGTATTTATTCAAAGGATTTCCCAACTGCCCTGCAGATCAAACAAAAAATTAAATATAGTCATATACTACTAAGGAGGTAAAATAATCACTATGTCTTAAAAGAAGTTCCAAACAACCTAAAGCCCAATATTATATTAATATATCTTATGAAATTTAACAAACCAAAAATTAATACCAATGCAGTAAGCAAAAATCTGTTCTAAATGTTTTGTGAACCATTCAAGTTGCTCCTCCAAATCGAACATGCAAATTACAGCTTTTCTCGTGTTGTATTTAATTATTTGCAGCACACTTAAATGTGCTCCAAAACACACACAAAAAAGGCAATTTCTACTTCATGTCAATTGTTTTCCAAGCCAATCCATATCAGATAATGAATACTGCACCTCTTTATTTATAAGCATCTGGGTCATTACCAATTGCACAAAATTCAAACCTGATGACTCAACTTCACTGTCAAAATAACAATCAAATTGGGCACTTCTATCCAGGTAGACCAAAAAGTATCAAAATCTATAAAATCTAATTTATATTTAAGTCTATCCAAAGATGTAATTCCAAAATATTTGCTTGATAAATACTGAACATAATGAAAACAGCATGATTGACAGTATGCAAGTAATTGCAGTCCCAACATGACTTACTAAACAAAACAAAATGTGGCGAGAAACTCTGCAGGTCTGGCAGTATCTCTGGAAAGATAAAAAAAAGTTGATGTTTGGATTCTGACAGAACTCTTCTTCAGACCTCATACTGGATGCAAGATATGAACTCTGTTTCTCTCACACCTTCCAGGTTTGTCCAGCATACTCTGTTTTTATTTCAGATCTCTCATATCCACGTCACATCGCTTTTACCATCACTACAATATGATCTACTGACTTAGTCATGTCATCAGAATCTGAATCTTGGAACAGGGTGAGACATATTTATATCATATCTATTGATTGCATAGGGAGATGACATCAATGACAAGTGGAGAGAGGATCTTGCATACATGAGCTCAAACTGTTGTCTGTTTCCCCTCTCTCGGTCAAAGAAAGATACCATATAGTTTTAGGACCTCCATCTTTATTTCGGGCTCTGGAGGGAGAGAGAGAATGATTGTCCACGTGCACAGAGACAGGAGTGATCAGTCTTCTCTAGAATAGCAGTTTCTTAATGAATTATTTAGTCATTTTACAAGGAAGAGCATCCAGATAAGGCAACACACATATGGATCAGGTGACCATTACAATCAGCAAGCATCAACAGAAAAGATTAAGCCATCAGCTGTTATCAATGTTTTTTTTAGATTAGATTAGATTACATTACAGTGTGGAAACAGGCCCTTCGACCCAACAAGTCCACACCGACCCACCGAAGCGCAACCCACCCATACCCCTACATTTACCCCTTTAACCTAACACTACGGGCAATTTAGCATTGCCAATTCACCTGACCCGCACATCTTTGTGACTGTGGGAGGAAACCGGAGCACCTGGAGGAAACCCACGCAGACACGGTGGCACAGTGGTTAGCACTGCTGCCTCACAGCGCCTGAGACCTGGGTTCAATTCCCGCCTCAGGCGACTGACTGTGTGGAGTTTGCACATTCTCCCTGTGTCTGCGTGGGTTTCCTCCGGGTGCTCCGGTTTCCTCCCACAGTCCAAATATGTCCAGGTCAGGTGAATTGGCCATGCTAAATTGCCCGTGTTAGGTAAGGGGTAAGTGTAGGGGTATGGGTAAGTTGCGCTTCGGCGGGGCGGTGTGGACTTGTTGAGCAGAAGGGCCTGTTTCCACACTGTAATGTAATCTAATCTAATCTAATCTCCACACAGTCAGTCGCCTGAGTCGGGAATTGAACCCGGGTCTCTGGCGCTGTGAGGCAGCAGTGCTAACCACTGTGCCACCGTGCCGCCCACACGGTGGTTAAGGTTAATGTTATTAACCTTAACTGGCTTCACATGCCAAATACTTTTCACCTTGTTAAACTGACCTTACATAGTCAATGCTTCCAATATGGTTAAATGCCTTCACATAATGAATGCTTCTCCACCATTACCCTAGCCTCAAACACCCAATTGTTAACTGCAAGTTCTTGTCTTATGAGTCATGCTCAGCTCACTCTCTTCTTTCACAAAACTCAACTCTTGCCCTACCTGCTCATACTAGATACACATTATCAAACCAAAACAAGAAAAAACATTGATAACCAGGGAAATATTTTGAAGGTAACATTATTACTAAATCCAATTTATTTTCATCTACAATATCTAGCTTCTCCCAATGTATGGGCAACCTTCTGTTGCAATAGATCGAGCTAAGTATAGCCTCCCCACCTCCTCAATTTGTACATCATTATACCCCAAGGCTTCTCATTTTAGCCATCAGTATTTGGAGTTATAATCCCTACTCAAAGTTCAGAAGTCATTGACTACACAGAACCACATACTTTACTAGCTGCTCAGCTTTGGATCCATTAAGGCTATTCCCAAATGGTCAAGAACAGGCAGACATGATCAGTAGTTAAGACATTAAAAACAAAATCAATTACTTCTGTGGAGCAAATGATACCCTGACAGAGACAGTACAACATAATTCTGATCAACAACTTGCTTGCTTTTCAATATTAGGCAGTTCGGTGCATCTTGTTGAGCTTAAATCTTCACGCCCACAAAGGCATACTGCTCATATGGTGAAGGAATATAATCTTTCAATACCACGAGAGACACTTTCAGCCACAAACCAAAGAGAAGGTTCAACAGCATTACAATAAAGATGTAACTAAACCAAAGCTCAAAAAAGGATAAAAACTGAATAATTTGTTTAAAATTTCAACATGATATGACCTATTCCTGATGCTGTGAAATTATGTGCAGTTGCATAGTTTATTTCAACTTTATGCTAATTTTCCATCAGGGCATTATTAAAACAAACAGTCTTTCAAATGCACACTTCAAAATCCAAACCTTTCAACTATTATTTTTTCCACCTTAAAAAAAAAATCAGAAAGAGTTCATTATTCTCTGATCCTGTTCCACAACTAACATGTCCTTTTGCCTCCAACAGAAATCTAGACTGCATATTCAATATCAACAGACCTGTGGGGTATTTGTTAGGGAGGCAAACTGCGAGAACTGATTTAGAGTCACACAGTTGTAGAGACGTACAGCATGGAAACAGACCCTTCGGTCCAAACTGATATCCCAACCCAATTTAATCCCACTTGCCAGCACATGGCCCTTATCCCTCCAAACCCTTCCTATTCATATACCCATCCAGATGCCTCTTAAATTTTGCAATTGTACCAGCCTCGACCACATCCTCTGGCAGCTCATTCCATACACGTATCACCCTCAGCGTGAAGAAGTTGCCTCTTAGGTCTCTTTTATATCTTTCCCCTCTCACCCTAAACCTATGCCCTCGAGTTCTGGACTCCCCAATCCCAGGGAAAAGACTTTGCCTATTTATCCTATCCATGCCCCTCATAATTTTGTAAACCTCTATAAGATCACCCCTCAGCCTCCGACGCTCCAGGGAAAACAGCCCCAGCCTGTTTAGTCTCTCCCAAAAGCTCAAATCCTCCAACACTGCCAGTATCCTTGTAAATCTTTTCTGAACCCTTTTAAGGTTCACAATATCTTTCCGATAAGGAGACAGAATTGCACACAATATACCAGTGGCCTAACCGATGTCTTGTACAGCCGCAACATGACTTCCCAACTCCTACACTCTATGCACTGACTAATAAAGAAACACATACAAAAACATCATCTTCACTATCCTATCTACCTCTAATTCCACTTTGAAAAGGAGCTATGAACCTCCATTCCAAGATCTCTTTGTTCAGCAACACTCCCTCTGACCATACCGTTAAGTGCATAAGACCTGCTAAGATTTGCTTTCCCAAAATGTAGCACCTTGCATTTATCTGAATTAAACTCCATCTGCCACTCCTTGATCCATTGGCCCATCTGATCAAGATCCCATTGTAATCGGAGGTTACCTTCTTCTATGTCCACTACACCTCCCATTTTGGTGTCCTCTGCAAACTTACTACAGACCCAGAAAACAGCACCACCTTATTCCTCTACAAAAAAAAAAATTGCTCCAGGCTAACTTAATTTTTATGGCTTATATTTTGAAGTTTAAAGAGAAATATCTAATAATCAAGAAAGAAGCCACTCTATTAACTACTGCAGACTTACTGTAAGGCTACACTTAAAATACTCACTTATCTGTTTTTGTGCTGTGACCTCGCCCAAACAGGTTCCTTTAAGATTAGTTGCGAATTTCACGGTTTGTTAATTTTCCCAGAAGCACTCCTAAGTCCAGCAACACGTGAATTCAAACAGCAAAAGGCAGCAACTGTGCAGGTTCACTGCTGTGTCATTCAATAGTGTGGGTTTCTTTCTTCTGCACTGACTGACCATGTGCTGCCTTGGTCTGTCCCGCACCCTTTTAAAAGTGCCATTGTTTTGACTTTTCTTTCCTCCAAACTTCCAAAATAATGCAACAGCATATAAAAACAGTAATTGCTGCTCCTGGAATTTGAGGAAGTCACCAACACCTAAAATACCTCAAAACCAAAAAAGGAGCAGCCTGTCACAGCCAGAAATTTTTACGTCCTCCATCTTGGATTACCCAGAATTCTTGGAGTAAAAATTAAGCACCAAAGATTATCTCATTAGATCAGAAACAAGTATTTTACATTCTGCCAAAATATTTAGTTTTATTACTCGAAACTTTCATAGCCAAAATGAACAAAAAGATATATACATCACTTTTTAATGAAACTGGTCATGAAATCAGTCTCCAGCACACTGTCAAACCAGCCCTGTCAACTGCTGGGATTCAGTTCTAGAGAAAGGATAACCACCCTACCTAAAGCAGTGAAGTTGAGCTAAATGGCAGGCAACCCAACATTTAAAAAAACAGCAGATTCCAGAACCAGAAACTAGCTTTAAGCCAGCTAAACAATGGTAGCATTTTAGCAAAATAATACTTATTTACATATTGTCATTGAAAATAATCGAACTGGAATGTTATATATCTTTACAGCAGTGCAAATGTCAAATACACAATTATCAGAATCAGATAAATTCAGTGAAAGGATTGGTTTCCCACCAGCATTACAATACCAACAGGGAGTTGAAATACATGTAACTACTCTTGCATTTCATGTAAAAATGTTTTAACATTATCAAAGAGTGAGACAGGAAGCACTTGAAAATACTGTTAACACTTCTAGTAAATGGATTGGGACTGCAGAAATAGGAGAACCAAGCTTCCTTTTATTATTCATTCGTGGGATGCTGAAGTCATTGGTTAGGCTGGCACATATTATCCATCACTGAACAACCTAGAGAAGGTGTTGGTGAGCTGTCTTCTTGAAACACTGCCGCCTTTGCTATGTCAGGAAACCTATAGGGCTGCTCACAATAAATTGCAGAATTTTGACACTACACTGGTTTTAAGTTGGCAGTGGGTCTAATGAAGAATTGGCTAAGCACAAGTGATGAAGGGCTTTTGCCCGAAACGTCAATTTTCCTGCTCCTTGGATGCTGCCTTACCTGCTGCGCTTTTCCAGCACCACTCTAATCTAGACTAGGAAGAATTGACCAGGGCTATGTTCAAGACTTAGGTTTGCAACAAAAAAAAAGGAACAGGAAGATGCAAGTTGTTGTTTTCTGATGAGTACAGGAAGTGCACATGATATACATCTCCATTCTGTGTTGTTGCTTAGTAAAGAGGATACAATGTGTCACAGCATCCCACTGAAAATATTTGACCCAATGTGCACGTTAATCAAGTCGGTGAAACAAAAGCAGCAGAACCAATTCAAGTCAAAATAATAGAATCATGGCCACATGTTTGTAGAAATGATACAGCAAGCTGTATTCATTTTGATAAAGCACGTACACCACAGGGGTACCCCAAGAACTATAGATGCTGGAAATCGGAAACAAAAACTATTTTTTTTTCCAGAAATTTTAACAGGTCTGGCAACATCTGTGGAAAGAAACCAGAGTAACATTTCAGGTCCAGTGACTCTTCTTCAGAACCCATATTAACAAGGATAAAATATGCGTGCTAAAGATGGAGTGGGCGAAAATAATAAATCCAAGGTGGCAATGTAGCAGCGAGAGCGAGAGCGAGACAAAAACACAATCGGGCACAGCAATGGTAAAGGTAACTGGCACTGATAATGGGTTTTTTGTGATGGCATCCCATACGATGAGGTTTGGGGTAAGGACATGGGAAATGGCACCTGGCCAAATTCATCCTCACTTTGTGAGAGGAGAAACAAGTTGTCCATTCTTCAGGTTAAAAGGTGACCATAAGTACAAGCACAGGTCTGGATAGGCTGCTCACCAATATCCATTTCAAACCCATCGACTCAGAGTTGCCCTGACCATACATCCTCAACTGCTTCCTGGCAAAACTATTCTGCTATCCAGTTTCTCAGTCTCTGTCACAGTTGTTCCGACGATTTCAGATTCTGCAAGGGAACCCCTGAAATATCCTCCCAGGATCCCCCACTGAGGATCTGAAATCTGATTACAGGGTAAAGTAACTAGCAATAGTCGGGAACAGCTATTTAATACATGCGCTTACGTAGGCAGCAATAAATTGGCTTCTTAATGCAAATATGACGACAAAATGGCTTCTTGGCTGCAAATTGACAATTATGCTGAAAGCTGCATAAAATGGCTTTTAACCCTGCTAAAAGTTAACGAACCATAATCAGTTTCAAAGATTAGCAGACAATGCTTCCTTTACAGCATAGAAATAACTAGACTAGATAAAACATTACTAGTCATCCAAACTGACATTGCAAGTGCAGGTGCAAAGAATAGTTTCACGAGATAGGGGTGCTTGGATGTGGAAAGTAAGGTTGGTTCCCAAGAAATACCATTGGGCGAAGCTGCTATCAGTAAAGCCATTTTATTAAATGACTGGCAATAGTTTAATTGTGCTTTGTAATTATGGCTGTACTTCTTTTCAAAAATAAAAAGGGTATAATAAAATGTCTTTGTCTTAAGCCACATGCGCAGTTTCTCCAAGGAACACTGAAGTGTTTAACCTGTATTAATGGTACAACCTGTGCCCAGCCGGAATTTAATGAAGGTGTGAAATCTTACAGAACTACACTCAATTGTGTGTGTTTATTGACCCCCCCCCACCCCACCCACTCGGGGTCCAGATCTTCACCATCACAGTGGTTGTCAAGGCCCTCCATGTCCAGCCCTCACCCAATCTCTTGCTTCTCTCATCAGTGATTGGGTTCCCCTAGCCCTCCCTTATTATCCCACCAGCACCCACACCTAAAAGGATCATTAGATACCATTTCAGCGACCTCCAACAGGATGCCACA
Source organism: Chiloscyllium plagiosum (assembly GCF_004010195.1). Taxonomy (NCBI): domain Eukaryota; kingdom Metazoa; phylum Chordata; class Chondrichthyes; order Orectolobiformes; family Hemiscylliidae; genus Chiloscyllium; species Chiloscyllium plagiosum. The sequence goes on along the minus strand of NC_057745.1, from coordinate 18,191,763 downwards.
ACCAGAGACACATGCCCCTCCCTTTCCTTGTTAGCCTTCTGCAGGAACCGTTGCCAGACATCTTGGTCCACTTCATTCCCAACACTGCTACACACTCTACAGCACATTCCCATGCAAATTGCAGAAGGTGCAACACCTACTGTTGTACTTGCTCCCTCCTCACTGAGACACATCTTCCAGGTGAAGCAGCAATTTACTTGCACTCTATTCAATCTAGTCCAGTGCTGGCTGCTCAGTGTGGTCTCACTACATTGGAGAGAGGCAGTATTTCAACACTCCATGTTACCCAGTCAACATCTTGGTCTCAGGCTTGCTAGAATGCTACAGTGAAGCTCAGCACAAGCTGAAAGAACGGCATTTCATTTACAGCATCAGGGCTCTGTAGCCTTCAGGTCTCGAAAGAACTGAATAATTTTAGGGCCTGAGCACATTCTCCAAGGTTCTGACCCTCACTCCCACACACCTGACCATGTCATCACAAGGGCTACTACCACAAACAACCCATTGTCAGTTCCGATTAAAAGCTACATATTCTCCCAGGCTGACCTTAACCCACTCCTTTGTCTACCCAACTGTTGTTCTCTGTCTCGCTGGGCTCCTGCGGGACCCATCATTCACTCCTACCCACTACCCATTATTTAGCATATATACCAACACTTTCAACGGTAAAGATCAGTTCTGGTCACTGGAGCTAGAACATGAACTCCGATTTTTCTCCACAGATGTTGCCAGCACTGCTGAGCTTTTCCTGTGATTTCTGTTTTTGTTACCACTCAGTGAAAGCTGGATGAGGAAGATGCACTGGTTGAGGGTGGCTCCAAGGTTCGACTGGAAAATATTGATAAGGTACTCAAAAGAATGGAAAATGATTACTGTGAAGGCTAGGACAAATGCATGCCATGTGTTGGATGTGTACAAGTGACGCAAAGTGGCAATGAAACAAAAACAGAAACTCAGGTCTGGCAGCATCTGCAGGAATCAGAGTTAATAGTTCAGGACCAGTGACTCTTCTTCAAAACGCTTCTGATGAACAGCATCCATAGTTCTTTTGGTTTTTTCGAAGATGATGTAATGAAAGGATAGTTGGACTTAGGAGCAGCAGAAACACTGCTGGAAAGCATGCTTTGATTTGAAATTAACTGCTAGTCCAAGCAGTCCACTGTTTGGAAAATGCAAATAGTGGCCAATATGAAACTACTCTGATGGAATAGAGAGGCCTAGACAATATATCAAAAAGATTGAACAGGTATACCAGCTTCAGGGCCCATTCAATTCACTTGTCATGTGCACATAAATTACACTTTTCCATTTATTCACCAAAAAGTAATCAGTTTCACAAGTTGCCATAAATCTCAAACGACAGAAAAGACACACCTTATTATTCATTATGAATCACAGTATGCGAGACACGCATCACATTAGAAACAGGACCCGTTTTATTTGCACAAAACCACAGTTGAATCCCTTCTCAAACTCTGGACACAAATGACCTTATCACTCCAGCTGCATTTCTCATGGTTGAAACAATGCAAGCACAACCGGTCACATTTATACAACTTGGACTTGAAAAGCATAATTCAAGGCAAAACAACTTTACACCAGTTATGGAGGAACAATATATAGTCTGTTGAAATTTACTTATTTTCCCCCAACTCCAAAACGACAGACTTGCTGAAAATACATCATTCATGATAAACAATTCCATGGGCTTTATGATCAGATTTGGCAAATAAATAAACATTGCTCCAAGTTATATTTAAATTGCCTTCCAACCTGCTTTGTTCATACTGTTTACTATCACATGATTGAAGCTAAAAACCAAAGATGAACGTGCCAGTACATAAGCTTATGCATTATCAGAACACACTTCTAGAAATCATGAGCACACCCTCTTCCCCCTAGTTTTACTAGCTAAAGCAGTTCCTGCTGCTACACAAGTCTCCCTCTCTCTAATGCTACATGCCTTCGTCAAATATGGGAACTAACAGTACCTGCATGCTCAGTTTCAGTTTTCTTCAATGAACTCTGGCAGCATTATGCTGGATGCAAGATTCAAGAACTGTCCAAACTTTTGGAATCATTCAGATACTGCCAACCAATTCAGCCCACCAGGCATGTTCAGGTTAAAGCAGATATAAACAAAATACCCCAATGAGATCAAGTCGGGTGAAAATTCTAATATTTTCCAAATAAATTAGATTAAAATGCCTGAAAATACTAAACTTCAGCCCATGTTGCATTTAAACCTACTTGACAACTTATGTGCCTGGAGACCGAGTTTGTGGAACGCAACCCTTCTGAGATATTAGTGGGGATTGCAGGTGAATTGACCAACATTTATTGTCCACTTCAATTATCCTGGACTTGGTGGTGAGCTGCCTTTGTGAACTGTTGGAGTCCTTAAATATAAGGATATCCACAGTGCTATTACGAACAGTGGTCCAGGATTTTGAATTCTAAAGCTTGCACACTAAAGTCTACAACCACTAAAAAGAAAAAAAAAAGCCTTGCCTCAAACAATTAAAAAGGTTTCAATTCAACTATTTTCATACTTCAGTAGCATACAAGGATAAAGACAGACAAACAGATCTGCAGTTTTGAAAGTTTTTGCTGGTAAATGTTTTTCTACTACCTCAGTTGGCAGCAGACCAAAAGAGACAGCTATTGGTCAGTGCTAATCAGGTGGTCACTACTTGCTCAAATTACAAGGTATCCAAAAATAAAAGACTACTTAAAAATGTACATAACATATGCATAAATGGATCATTTCTCATTAGTAAGGCATTTTAATGGGGTGCCAGTGGACTGCAGACCTGAAGTGTAGGGAGGTTAGGAACATGGCATCAATCTCAAAGGAGGGTGCCTGTAAACAGGAAAGTGGCTTGAAGTGTGTATACTTCAATGCAAGAAGTATATGAAATAAGGTAGGTGAACTTGCAGCGTGGGTTGGTACCTGGGATTTCGATGTTGTGGCTATTACGGAGACATGGGTAGAACAGGGGCAGGATTGGCTGTTGCAGGTTCCAGGGTTTAAATGTTTTAGTAGGGTCAGAGGTGGGGGTAAAAGAGGAGGAGGTGTGGCATTGCTTGTCAAAGATAGTATTACAGCTGTGGAAAGGACGATGGATGAAGACTCACCATCTGAGGTAGTCTGGGCTGAGGTTAGGAATAGGAAAGGTGAGCTCACCCAGTTAGGAGTTTTTTACAGGCCTCCTAATAGTCCTAGAAACATAGAAGAAAGGATTGCGAGGATGATTCAAGAGAAGAGTGAAAGTAATAGAGTGGTTGTTATGGGGGACTTTAACTTTCCTGATATTAATTGGGAAAGCTATAGCTCAAGTTCGTTAGATGGATCAGTGTTTGTCCAATGTGTGCAGGAGGGTTTCCTGACACAATATGTAGATAGGCCAACAAGAGGTGAGGCCATACTGGATTTGGTTCTGGGTAACGAACCAGGCCAGGTGTTAGAATTAGAGGTAGGTGAGCACTTTGGGGACAGTGACCACAATGCGGTGACTTTTACTCTGGTGATGGAGAGGGATAAGTGTGTACTACAAGGCAAGAGTTATAGCTGGGGGCAGGGAAATTATGATGCGGTGAAGCATGACTTAGGATGTGTGGCCTGGAAAAGTAAGCTTCAAGGCAAGGATGTAATTGATATG
>NC_057745.1:18160924-18186287 GCF_004010195.1 Chiloscyllium plagiosum | reverse complement strand
TCTTTATGGGCATTTAAACAGGCATTGGATAGACATATGGAGGATAGTGGGCTAGTGTAGGTTAGGTGGGCTTGGATCGGCGCAACATCGAGGGCCAAAGGGCCTGTACTGCGCTGTATTTTTCTATGTTATATGTTCTAGATGACACAAAAAATAGATCAGAAAAGTATGCAGTGAAGAAAACAAGAGAACACTGACTGATCATAGCTAAGTTGATTAAGGACACAAACAGGTCAGATGGGATAACATGGGAAAAAGTGAAGCTATTTACCTTGGCAGAAAGTACAAGTAAAGCAGACTATTACTTAAATTGAAAATGATTACATGATGTTGATTTGTAAATCATTGTGAATGCTCTTGTATATGAGTAAAAAATGTTAATGTGTAGGTATGGCAACAGATCAAGACAGCTCATGGAATGCTATCATTATGAGAGTGTGTTGTGCTTAAGTTGTACAAGGCACTGCTAAGACCACATTTCAAGTACTTTGTGCATGTTTAGGTTCTTTATTTTGGAATGTAAATGCTCTGGAACTGGTTGATAGATGGTTTACCAGATTAATACCAGCAATAAAGGGGGATGTCCTGCAAGGAAAAGATGGATAGACTGGTCTGTTTCCACTGATGTTTAGAAGAGCGAGAGACAGCTTGCTGTCTGTATACAAGTTCCAGGTAGGAACATGCTGTTTTACAAGGAGTAATTTTGCAACTCTACCTCAAGGCAGGATCATAGAATATACGTAAGGAGGAAGGAGACTGATTCCACTGCTTAACAAAAATCTAAAGATTATTAGGGAGAGATATCAATGTGAATTGCAAAACAAAAAAAAATGAGCCAGCCAACATCTTATTGAATAGTAGAGCAGGTCGGAGGGGCCTACTCCTAATTGCTACATACATAATTAATTTTAAAAATCAACATGCTTCCATTGAACATCTAACTGAAAATACAAGCCAAGGCACATGCACATGTACATGTACAAGGGAGGAAGAGAGAACAGGGTCAAGAACAAGACGGTTTTTATTTCCAGGAAACTTTGCAACACAAGCAGCACAAACCCAGGTTTTGGAAAGGAGTGTCAAGGACAAAAGGTATGGTTTATGCAAGTGAAGTGGCATAACAGATTCTGCAGATTCGTAATATCTCTTTCACTTTGTTACTAAAGATGTACAAAAGTTGTCAAATGTTTGAGCAGATAGTCATAATTAGAAGGATTTAACTAAATTTAAAAAAAGATATTCCCTATGTGACAAAGAAGCCAGGCAAATAGTATTTACAGCACCAGTGATTTATTTTGCATGTTAACAGAGAAAGTTCTCAGATACACATTTTCGCTATTCCATTAATTAAATTTCAGAAACGTACTGGTGAGTGTCAAGCCGATGCGATTAACTTATTAGGATGTCATATTTACTGATCCTAACAATTCATAATACAGCAGGAAATTTTTAATAGAGTTGCATTGAAAATACAAATACTGAACATATGAAATTAAAGACCACAAGGTATAGATTATGTACACACACTGACCAACACAGGGGGAGAGTGAGACACATAGAAACAAAAGTCAACTGTTGAACGCTGAAAGACACATATAGCAAGCAATTTGCCATGACAGCCAAACCTAGATAGAGTGGGACTGCAAATTTTCTTAGTGCCAGTACACTGCACTAATGTAGCAAGCAAACAATAGTTTACATATATAACCCCAGCGGAGGAGACAATTAGCAATAAAGCAGGATAAGCACACTGCTGACTAGGCTAACCACATGAACATCTATTCAAGTCTGCAGGAAATCATATTGTGCGTGTGTGTACATGAATGATAACTCAGTTCCTACTTTTTATTTTAAAGAGTTCAAATATAATGTTTTGCAAATAATTATTTGGGCCCAGATCAATTCTGTTGCTCAGAGCACTGGTGAAAAGGTTGTGGAGATGAAAATTGACTTGATAAAGACTTGAGCGATGAAGATTATCACCCTCATGCTTATATTCAAGAAGGTCTACATCACCAAATAGTTTTTGAAATATTCTAAATAATGAATCAATAATAGGTTTGAACATAGTATCAGCAAAGTCCATTAAAGATTAGACCTATGAATTGCAACTTATCACAATATTGTCCAATTAATTAGCCATATTTAGCAAATCATTACTGATTTAAAAATGAATAATGAACACCATTAGAAACCACGTGTTCTTATTACTCAGTTGCATAGATACGTGAACTGCTCAAGTAGTCCATGTAAACTCATTGCATGAAAATTGGAACGCGAGAGCACCTCCTCAGTTTTACTTCCATGGTTAAATGGTAGATATGCATTTTTTTCATTTTTGTGTACACAACAACCCCGAAGGACTTGGGCAAGGATTATTTTCTTGGGTTAACCAAATTCCGGAAGATCAAATGTCACATAACATAGTTTAGCTCAGCATCAGGATCTTGCAATCTTGCCGGATAATCAAATGCCAGATAATAGAGTTTCCTCTGTACGTACACGTAAAATATTTTCCACTAATTTAGTTCATACGATAAACATGGTACTTCAGTATCTCAGATTTCTGAGAAATAAAATAATTTCTGTTTAGCTTACAGGGACAATGAAGCTGCATTTAAGGGGCATTAAGAGCTCTTGGTCACCACATTACAAGAAGGATGTGACTAAACTGAACGTTGTCAGGAATATTAAACAAGAATGTGGCCAAGAAGGAATATTTTTAGTTACAAGGGAAAGATACGCCGAGAGCTCTCATGAACAGTCAAAGATATAAAACATTCTTGTATTTTGCACTTGATAAATGCTCCATGTTCCCAAAATTCTGTTTTTTTTTTAATTTTCGATAAGCTGGTGTTTTCTTCTTTGGATGAGGCAAGTTGAAGGAAGATTTAATTGAAGTGTATAAAAATAAGGGATCTAGCGACAATGGATAGGAAGGACCTATCTTCCACAACTGAGGTCAGCAAATATTGAATAGAGATTTAAGCAAATAGCAGAAAAAGATTGGAGATGGGTGGAGTTGAGACTATTTTCTGCTTGAAAACTCTGCTTGAAAAGGCAGTGGTGGGAAAAGCCTTCTTTGCATTTATGAAGTGCTTGGGTGTGCAACGAGGTACTATGAACTAAGAACAGAAAAGCTCTTTTGCCCGGAGATGTACAACAGGCTGATAAGTCTTGCAGTGCCATTAATTTTCAATTTTTCTTTGTATATTAGTTAGGGCATTTCCCCACTAGAGTTTTCTAACGAAGATGAAATCCGATCTGTACCTTTCTTGACATGTGTTGTTGCCCATTTTGTAACCAATGTTGCTGTTCAGACAGAGGACAGCAATTAGTTGAGTGTATATTTGCATAGGCGAAAGTGAGGACTGCAGATGCTGGACATCAGAGTCTAGATTAGAGTAGTGCTGGAAAGGCACAGCAGGTGCATTATCTAACAGGAAGGAAATTTATTGCCTTTGTCACAGACTATACACAGGTATTTGAGAGGGACTATTTCAAAAAGGTAATAGCTGTACTATGATTGAAATTCAAATTTGCTGGTCTTTTAAAAAAGATAAGTGATACGTTTGGGTTAGTTTGTTGATGATTCAACAGAAATATAGCTCACCTGCTTATTTGTACAGAATCCTAAACATTTAAAATTCAGACTTAATCGTGTGTGCACGGTCATAAACTTAAAAATAGCACAAAAGTATCACGGAAAGCTCGAACCTTGCAATGACACTGAAAAGGTTTTTCAAAGTTTTGTGCTCATCTTCAAACCTTCTGAAGACCAATTTCATATTCATAAAGGTTTATGACTCTACCCAATGATATGAAGTATGCATTAATACAAAGAGACTAACATCTGCCATGAAAGGTTTTTATTCAAAAGGTTGTCATACATCACTGACTGAAAATCTTAAACACTATTACAGGGGTCAACATTTGCTTTGTTCATACTGCATCAAGTCAAACAGTCAGGGCAGGTAGGAACAAAGCAGAGCACAAGATAGGATTAATAAATTAAACTGCATTTATTTCCAAAGAAAAAGCCTAACAGAAAAGTCAAATAAATTCAGGGCATGGTTGGGAAAATCAGACTGGGATATATATCATAGCAATTAGAGACGTGGCTCAGGGATGGACAGGATTGGCAGCTTAATGTTCAAGGGCATAGATACTTTCGGAAGGGTATAAATGTGTTTGATTAGGAAGGATATTCCTGACAATACACCTGAAAATTTATTTGAATAGAACTGAGAAATAGGAAAAGGATGATCACTGTATTTGGATAGTATTTGGATCCCCCCAGTAGTCATTGGGAAATTGAGAAACAAATTTGTAAGGACATGTCAGTCACCTGTAAGAATAATAGCGTGGTTATAGTAGGGGATTGAGTTTTCAAACAGAGCGGGATTGCCACAGTGTTAGGATGGAGAGGAATTTGTTAGGTGCATACAAGAAAATTTTCTGATTCAGTCTGTGGATGTAACTTCAAGAGAAGGTGCAAGACCAGACCTACTCTTGGGAAATAAGGCAGGGCAAGTGACTGAGGTGTCAGCGGGGGAGGAATTTGGGGCCAGTCACCATAATTCTACTGGCTTCCAAGTTAAAAATCACAACATCAGGTTATAGTCCAACAGGTTTATTGCCAAGTACTAGCTTTCAGAGCGCTGCTCCTTCATCAGCTAACTAGTGGGGCAGGATTATACGACTCAGCATTTACAGCAAAAGATCACAGTATCATGCAATTGAAATGACATATATTTATCAAATCTGGTTTGTTAAGCCTTGGACATTTTAGAATGGGTTGCAGGTTTCAGTTCAAGAAAAGGAAAATCCCAAAAAAGAAGTTCTGGGATTTACATATTAATGAACTGAAACCTGCAACCCATTCTAAAAGATGAAAGACTTAACAAGCCAGGTTTGTTCAATATATGTCATTTCTATTGCATGATACTGTGATCTTTTGCTATAAAGTCTGTATCTTATGATCCTGCCCCACTAGTTACCTGATGAAGGAACAGCACTCTGAAAGGAAGTACAGAGGAACCTCGAGTACCCAAATGACATGGGCAGAGGGTACTTTGTTTGAACAACTGAATGCTGGATAACAGTTTAGCCAAGCATCGGGACCTTGCAATCTTGTTTGGATAATCCAAAATTCAGATAATCAAATGCCAGATAATCGAGGTTCCTCTGTACTATAATCTGGTATTGTGTAATTGTTAACTTTTGCCCACCCAAGTCCAACATTGGCACCTCCACATATTAGAATCAAAACAGCAATGGAAAAAGTACAGACAAACTTTAGAAGTTGAAGTTCTATACTAAGGAAGGCCAATTTTGATAGTGTAAGACAAGAACTTTGTTAAATTGAATGGGGACAGATGCTGGCAAAAGGGGCAGGTCAAAGGGAAAGCCTTCAAACATGAGATAATGAGAATCCAGAGACAGTATATTCCTGTTAGGGTGAAGGGCAAGGCTGGTCAGTGTAGAGAGTGCTAGATGGCTAGAGGCTTTGGTCAAGAAAAAGGAAGAATGTGTCAGGTATAGATAGGACAGATCGAGTGAATCCTTAGAGTTTAAAGGAAGTAGGAGTAGACTTAAGACGGAAATCAGGAGGGGGAAAAAAGGGGACATGAGATAGCTTTAGCAAGTGGTGTTAAGGAGAATCCAAAAGGGATTCTATAAATACGTTTAGGACAAAAGGCTAACTAGGGAGAGAATAGGGCCCCTCAAAGACCAGAAAGATCACATTTGTGTGGAAACTGCAAGAGATGGGGGGGGGGGGGGGGGGGGGGGGAAAGAGTACAGAGATACTAAACGACTATTTTGCATCAGTGTTTAACGTGGAGAAGGATATAGAAGGAAGGATGTGGGGAAATAAACAGCAGAATCTAGAAAAGTGTCCGTATTACAGTGGTGGTGGAACTGGAGATGGTTAAGTCCCAAGAACTCTGTGGAAGGCTCGGGAAGTGACTGCTGAGAGATTTGTATCATTGATAGCCACAGTTGAGATGCCAGAAGACTGGAAGTTGGTTAACATGGTGCCACTACTTAAGAATGGAAGTATGGAAAAGCCAGGGAACTCTGGGTTGGTGAGCCTGACATCAGTGATGAGCAAGTTGTTCGAAAGAATCCTGAGGGACAGGATTTACATGTATTTGGAAAGGCAAGGACTGATTCAGGATGGTCAACATGGCTTTGTGCATGAGAAATTGTGTCTTACTAACTTGATTCAGTTTTTTTTGGAAGTAGTAACAAAGAGCATTGATCAGGGTAGAGCGGTGGATGTGATCGATTTGGACTTCAGTTCAGCAATCAAAGAACATTTACAGCCCAGAAACAGGCCCTTCGGCCTCCAAGCCTGAGCAGATCCAAATGTACTGTCTAAGTCTGCCCGTCTATTCCTGAGCATCTGTATCCTCCTGTTCCCCACCCACTCATGCATTTGTCCAGCCGGATCGTAAATGAATCTACCATGCCTGCCTCTACCACCTCCGCTGGCAACGCATTCCAAACGCCCACCACCTTCTGTGTGAAGTACTTGCCGCGTGTATCCCCCTTAAAAACTTTCCACTTCTCACCTTGAAAGCATGACCTCTCGTTATTGAATCCTTCACCCTGGGGAAAAAAAGCTTGTCTCTATCCAACCTGTCTATACCCTTCATGATTTTGTAAACCTCAATCAGGTCTCCCCTCAATCTCCTTTTTTCTAATCAAAATAAACCTAACCTACTCAACCTTTCTTCATAGCTAGCACTTTCCATACCAAGCAACATCCTTGTAAACCTTGTCTGCACCCTCTCCAAAGCGCCCACATCCTTTTGGTAATGCGGCAACCAGAACTGCACACAGTATTCTAAATGTGACCAAACCAGTGTCTCGTACAATTTTAACATGACTTGCCAACTCTTATACTCAATACCCCGTCCAATGAAGGAAAGCAGACCATATGCCTTCTTGACCACTCTATCCAACTGTGCAGCAACCTTCAGGGTACAATGGACCTGCACTCCCAGATCTCTGCCCATCAACTTATCCCAACGTTCTTCCGTTCATTGTATAATTCGCTCTAGAATTAGTCTTGCTGAAATGCATCACCTCACATTTGTCTAGATTGAAAACCATCTGCCACTTTTCCGCCCAACTCTCCAGTCTATCTATATCCTCCTGTATTCTCTGACAGTCCCTTCTGCTTTCTGCTACTCCACCAATTTTGGTGTCAACTTCAAACTTCTGATCGTACCAACAGTGCCCTGTTCCAGATCATTTATTTATATTACAAATAACAGTGGCCCCAATACTGACCCCTGCGGAACACCACTTGTCACCTTTCTCCATTTCGAGAAACTCCGTTCAACTACTGCTCTCTGTCTCCTGTTGCTCAACCAGTTCTTTATCTACCTAGCTAAAACACCCTGCACACTATATGACTTCACTTTCCATTCGTTTACCATGAGGAACCTTACCAAACACCTTACTGAAGTCCATGTATATGACATCTACAGCCCTTCCTTCATCTATCAACTTGGTCACTTCCTCAAAGAACTCTATTAAGTTGGTAAGGCTCGATCTCCCCCGTACAAAACTATGTTGCCTCTCACTGATAAGCCCATTCTTTTCTAAATATAAATAGATCCTATCCGTAGTACCTTCGCCAGCAACTTTCCCACCAATGACGTCAGGCTCACTGGTCTGTACTTACCCAGAATATCCCTACTACCTTTCTTGTACAGGGGGACAACATTAGCAACCTTCCAGTCCTCCGGCACCTCACCTGTATTTAAGGATGCCACAAAGATATCTGTCAGGACCCCAGCTATTTGCTCTCTCGCCTCCCTCAGCAACCAGGGATAGATCCCATCCGGTCCTGGGGATCTGTCCACCTTAATAACCTCTAGCCTTTCCAACACACCTTCCCTCCTTATGTCAACGTGATCCAGAGTAAACAAATTTCTACCTCTAATCTCAACATTGATCATTTCCCTCTCCTCAGTGAGCACTGATGCAAAGTAATCAGAATCTCACCCATTCTCTCAGGTTCGACACACAGCCTTTCTTCCTTATCCTTTCGTGGACCAATCCTTTCTCTAGTTACCTGCTTGCTTCTTATAGAAGAATAAAATGCTTTGGCATTCTCCTTGATTCTGCTCACTAAAGCTATTTCATGACCCTTTTTAGCCCGCTTGATTCCTCGTTTAAAAACTTGTCCTACTCTTCCAATATTCTTCCAGGGCCAGTTCTGTTCTTAGCTGCCGAGACCTTATGTATGCTTCCCTTTTCCTCTTGGTTCGTCGTACAATTTCTCCTGTCATCCACGGTTCACGAAACTTGCCTTTCCTATCCTTTGCCTTCAATGGGATATGCCTATCCTGCACTATCCTTGAAAGTCTCCCACATCTCAAATGTGGACTTCCCTTCAAATAGCTGTGTCCAATCCACATTTCCACAAGGTTCCGATTGGTAGACTGGTTAGCAACGTTTTATCACATGGAATACAGGGAGAACTAGCCATTTGGATACAGAATTGGCTTGAAAGCAGAAGACAGAGGGTGGCTTTTCAGATTGGAGGCCTGTGACCAGCAGTGTACCACAAGGGTCAGTGCTGGATCTGCTGCTTTTGGTCATTTATACAAATGATTTGGATGTGAGCATAAGAAGTACAGTTAGTAAGTTTGCAGATGACACCAAAATTGGTCGTGCAGTGGACAGCAAAGATTACCTCCGAGCAGAACACAACGTTGATCAAATAGGCCAATGGGCTGAAGAGTGGCAGATGGAGTTTAATTTAGCTAAATGTGAGGTACTGCATTTTGGAAAGGCAAGTCAGGGCAGGAATCATACACTGAATGGTAAGGTCATGGTGAGTGTTGAAGAGATCTTGGAGTGCAGGTTCATAGCTCCTTAAAAGGGGAGTCACCAGTAGATAGGACAGCCAAGATGATATTTGTATCCTTGTCTTTATTGGTCAATGCATCAAGTATAGGAGTCATGTTGCAGTTGTACGGAACATTGGTTAGGCCATGATTGGAATGTGCAAGTCTGGTCTCCATGCTTATACAAAAAAAAGTTCAGAAAAGGCTGACAAGGATGTTATCAGGGTTGAAAGGTTGGAGCTATTGGGAGAGGCTGAATAGGCGGAGGCGGTTTCTCCTGGAGCGGAGACGGAGGGGTGACCTTATGGAGGTTTATAAAATCATGAGGGGCACGGATAGGGTGAATGGACAAGGTTTTTCCCCCCAGGGTGAGGGAGTTCAAACGAGAGGACACAGGTTTATGATGAATGGGGAAAAGATTTAAAAAGAAACCAAAGGGCAACTTTTTCACACAGCAAACGATACACGTATGCAATGAGCTGCCAGAGGAAGTGGTGGAGGCTGGTACAATTGCAGAATTTAAAAAGGCATCTGGATGGGTATATGAATATGAAGGATTTAGAGGGATATTAGCCAAGTGTAGGCAAATGGAACTAGATTTATTTCAGATATCTGGTCAGCATGGACAAGTTGGACCCTAGGGTCTGTTTCTGAGCTATATGGCTGAATGCTAGCAGTAGCAACAATCCTAAAATTTAACAAAGAATTGTAGATGCTAGAAATCTGAAAAAAAAACTGAAATTGTTGGAGAAACTCAGGTCTGACAGCATCTGTGGAGACAAACTTTTCAATCTTGAAACTCAGATCACTGAATTCTCTCTGCCAAAGATGCAACAATACTTCGCAAGGGAAAAAAGCGGCACATGAAAAGAAAAGCTAAAATTATAAAAGTTACCCAAGTTAAATGAAAAATACGCAAATCACAAAAAGAAACATTCAACTTGAGACACCAATATGGACTAGAATGCAGCTCCAAAAGGTATCAAAGTCACTGCAAAACCATACCCATTTGACACTGTGAGAAAGCTGTTTGACAACAAGGATGATTCGAACCAAATCAAATGCTATCCTCATGCCAAGGTCAGTGTATGGATATGAACACATGCTCAAATCCTAATCTGGTCTCTCCAACAACCCAAGGATATTACACATACAATCAAACCTGTCAAGTGAATGAATCATAATCCTCTGGAATCTGTTTAAAGTTATATTTTCAAGCAATTCTGATTTAACTTTTAAAAAAAGGTACGAACCAATATTTGTGTTGACTATCTGTAATGAAACGTGCCATGCTTTCAAATGGAGGTTTAAAGCTAAAATGAGTACAGGTGAATGAAAATAGGTTGTGTCAGACTCCTCTGATGTGGCATTATGAAATTCTCCTTTCATAACATGAACAAAAATGATAGACCCTGACAAAACTCTCCAATCAACATGCCCTGACCTGATAGTATAACTGATGACATCAAGTTGTAAAGAAATTGGTTAAATTTAAGTATCACACCACAATCCCGAAGCAATGTCATAAAATGGAAAACACAAGTTTTCTAGATTTTGAGATTTCCATTTCATGCAACAATGCATCTCATGCAAGCTTAAGGGTGCACTTTACCAGCTCAGTGTGATACCTTCCTTTTTAAACGTGTATATGAAAATGGAGGAATAGGCCATTCAGCACCCAATAACCTGTTTTGCCACTGATTATTACGGCTGATCTGATTTTCACCTCAAATCCACATACAAAGAAATGTCGATTATCCAAATTACTTGGGTGGGGACTTTGTGTCGATAACTGCATGCTCAGATAACAGTTTAGCCAAGCATTGGGACCTTGCAATCTTGCCGGAATCATCCAAAATTTGGATAATCGAATGCCAAACCAATTGAGATTCCTCTGTACTTGCGATTACGAATAAACTTTCATCCTCACCCTTATCAAGAAGCCATCTCCTGTCCCTGAAAAATATCCTAAGTGCTCTGCTTCTGACCTCAGTTCAGGAAGAAAATCAGGAGACGCCCATTTCAACAGCAACCCCTATTTCTAGGTCTCCCCCAAGAGAGAACATTCCTTCTACAACTATCTTATCAAAGCCCATCAGAATTTTGTGCATTTCAATCAAGTCACCATTCATTCACTCTTCTAAACTCCAGCAAATGCAAGTACAACTGATCGTATGAAAATCTAACCACTCTCTGTATTCATCTGTATTCTCTGAACTGGTTACAATGCATCTACTTCCATCCATAAAAGGTGACAATAACTGCGCATGTAGTCTTAGCAGTGCTTTGTGTTACTGAAGCATACCCTGGTTATTTAGGTAATTAATTCCCCTTTCCCCATTCACTTTCCTATTTGTTTCCTTGCACATGTACACTAACCATTTAAAATTTATCCACTGGAAGACAGATCCTTTTGTATCTCAAAGCTCTGAAATTTCTCACCATTTAGATATTTTTTTTGTTATTCCAGACAAGATTAACAATTTAACATTTTCCCCACATAGTATTCTATTTGCTAGATCTTTGCCTCTGGTATTCCATGTTGGAATTGTAATCAGAGACAGCTTATAACTTTCATTTTGAGTTAAATATGAAAAGCTACAAACATAAGCTTGCAACATCACACACTTCATCCAAATGAACAGAGGCACAAAGTGTACCAAAATAACTAGATGGAGAAGATAGTTAGATGTAGGAACACTGACTTCTAAAACCAAGAGTGTGCTGGACAAACCTAGTTTCTTGAATACAGTACATGGAAAATGGGAGAACTGCAGTGGTTGCACTGTCAATGGTCTTTAGGAATGCTTCTAACAAGGTGCTTCTCCAGATATGATTGGAGAACATCAAGGGATATGGAATTATGGCAAAAAAGGATAATAAACATAGACTGAAAGTTAAAAAGGGAGAATGCAGAATAGGATTGAAAGACAGTTTTCGCAGAATGGATCCAAGAGAATAGCCTTCATGTCTCAGTACTTTGGTCACTTGATAGTGTATTTATTTTGTTGAAAATGTGTTGCTGGAAAAGCAAAGCAGGTCAGGCAGCATCCAGGGAACAGGAGAATTGACGTTTCGGGAGTCCTTCGTGATGGGGGATGGAGGTGTACAGGGACTGGATGTCCATGGTGAAAATAAGGCGTTGGGGACCGGGGAAGCGAAAATCATGGAGCAGGTGGAGGGCATGGGTGGTGTCCCGAACGTAGGTGGGGAGTTCTTGGACTAAGGGGGACAGGACGGTGTCAAGGTATGCGGAGATGAGTTCGGTGGGGCAGGAGCAGACGGAGACAATGGGTCAGCTGGGGCAGTCAGGTTTGTGAATTTTATTTGTTTTGTTTACAATCTTAAAAGGTGTGGTGTCCATATTTAAATAGAACATGAAAAGAGAATGTAGTTAACTTTTCAGAAAATGAAAAGGAAACAGTAAAAAGTGAATGAAGTATAAAATGGGGAAATGAAGTATAAAATGCAGATGGAATTCAAAGCTCTTGTACAGTGATGCAATTTTGTGAGAAACACAGTAAATTTATTTTGATTACAGAAATGTGTGGTGAAAAGACTAATGGATTACAGAGTCAAAAATTAAAATTAATTGGACAGGTTGCTGCTGCCGTTAGATTAATAAATAAAATTACCAGCCTTTATTTCAAGAGAAACAAAGTTTGAAGGTAAAACTTGAATAACAGTACACGCACTATCAGATTGTGTAGCATCAAAAATAAAGGGATAGAGTGAATGAAAACAGTATCTAGGACGAAAAAGTATGAAAAATAGTAAGCCATGGATCAAAGTTGAGAGATTTTGACAGATGAGAAAGACAGCTCTCTACGTGGAGAAATGCAAGTCTGTGAGATTAACTCGAAGGATAAATCAATTAGGGACAAAAAAAGCTTAGTCAACATCCAACATTGCATTGGATATGTAGGTAGAACGAATGCAGGAAATGATCAGGAAACTTCATAGATTTGACTACCTAAAAGAATAAATGTGAATATCAATTAGCTAGGCCAAACAGCCTGTGCCTCTTCTTTCATTTTTTGGTACAGTTTGTGCTTAAGTTTAATACAGTCTTCGTACTTCCATATTCTCCTAGCACATTTAATTAAGTCTAATTGAAGAAAGGAGTGTAGATATTCAATCAGTTTTGTCATTCATATACTGTGGATTCCGAGACCATTTTTCACCTTCACCAAGTATTCTATCCAATAAACTGTATGCCCTATGGTTCAGGCTGCAGCATTCTTGCCTCACTCGACTTCTAGTCGAAGAGATGAAAATACCATCAACTGATCCAGGAGTCAAGCTTCAAGAGACAAATAGAAACAATTCCAACTTCTGAGAAACACCTGATAGTTCCCACCTGCGCAATCTCCACATCTTCCATTCACCTCTCTTCCCTTCCAAACACTCAAAATGTTACTGAGGAACACATGGATGGTCTTAGACCACAGCGTTGGGAGAACAAATGCAAAGCAACCAGATTTGAAATTAACAGCAGCATGCACACCACGAACCCAACACAACCCTATTGGCACAGAAACTAACAACTGCTGTGGCAGCATCCTACAGATGGATACGCTTACGTGCACACATTGCAACCCTTCTGATACGTTACATCTGGATCCAAACACCAAAGCAGGTATGAATATCCATGCACCAAATTCTATATAAGCTGTGAGTGAATGAGATGAAGAATAAAAATGAGAACAAAAGTATTTCAGAATTAACAGGTCACTGTTTCGGCATCCATGAGACATGTACTCTTTCACAGAAATTACAATCTAGTTGTCTGTGAATACCGAAGAGATAAGAAAAACAAACTATTTCTTGTCAAACCAGTTCAATAGTAGTATATTTCAAGATGGGAATTTTATTTAAATTAATCCATAGTATTCAGCCATAATGCTCCAATGTCATTCATCTCACACTCCCGTAATTGTCACGTCAGTGCTGTTTCCAATATCTAGGATTTCGACCAGCTCGTCAAATTTGTACAATACACAAGGTTGTATATTCATTTTTTTTTTGTTTTTCTTACACTGCTCATACCAATACTAGAGCTTACTTTAGGGACCAAACAGAACCAAAATGACTATTTGGGCAAATGCAATGTGAGAGACAATCCACCGACATACAAATGAACATTTCCTGAATTTAACTTGAGGCTTTTAGCATTTATTGTGCTTTGCAAACAGAATCTTGAAATCTATTTTATAGTGCTGTAATTCACTTAAGATTCGTGATGCAATAAGCTATCTTTCGAACAAGAAGGTTATTTTTTTGATTAAAGAAAAAGGAGAAAAAACTGCTCTAAGAATTACAGAATCAAGGACAAATTTCAAAAGTAAACAATTGCCAAACTCCATTTCTTGTTTCCTTTTGTACTAATTTGATCTGGTTTCTCTCAAGACTCAGGTTTCGTGGTTCTGCCCTAAAAATCAACAATTTTATTCATGGATCAACTAAATGGCATTTCAAATAGGCACTTCTATGCAACTGGATTTCACAATACTAAGACTCAGCCACAATGCCACACTCTTACGATTAGTTTGGCTGCAATATCCGCTGAAGGTCAAGTGGGAGATTAGGCATTTCCCACCTAGAAAGGAAATAAGACTAAACCAAGCAAGCACATGTACCTTGGTTCTCTTAAGTCTGTCTGAAGCTTTTGAACAAAGAGCATATCAAAGACCCATCACAGAAAATGGCACACTGAATAGACAACCATAAAATGAAAACAAAATCACATGGCAAGTTAGCCAAAAATACAAAATGCAGTCAGATCTCTCTCAATTAGCCTAGTAATGAAAATTTATTCTACGAGGTAGATTCTGTAACATTTCAAATTGATAACTTTAGTGAGCAAAATTGTGACCTCAATTATGGGAGAACAATCTCCAAAATTCAGGACAGGAAGAGAAAACAAGTTTTTTTAAAATATACAGAAAAAAAGTAGTTTCGTGAAAAGCCATATTATTGGCATATCCATAGACACAAAAGAATCAGCATGGCTTTGCTAATACTAGCAACTGGAGACAGAGCAAGCAAAACTATTTTCTAACAAAGCTCAGTGTTTAACTATTGCCACATAACTTCTGGGATTTCTGTTGGTAGGACAGCAAACACTAGCCTGCCTTGAAGAAGTTTTCCTCCTCTCTCTACAAGAATCTCAGGGAGTCTCTCTCTCTCACTGCAACTCCCAGGTCATTTCCTCAGCCCTGAAGCTCTTCAACCATGTCCTGAAACAAACTCGCTGTACTCTATGCCCACTCTCTCCTCACCCCCACCCTCCTCTAGCTTATCTCTCTACGCTTCAGGCTCTCTGCCTTTATTCCTGATGAAGGGCTTTTGCCCGAAAGGTCGATTTTGCCTGTCTTCGGATGCTGCCTGAATTGCTGTGCTCTTCCAGCACCACTGATCCAGCAAACACTAGAACCATACCATACCACTGAACTTGAATAGGACTGCTATGGTGACTTCACCTAAAAGGATAGATCGATAAATGTGTGCTACTGCACCTCTTACAAAAAAAAAAGGTCTATTTCAGAATGTACAGAATAGACATATACTAACAAGTAACAAAAATACTAAGGGGACAATCCACCATCCCCCACGATATTTCATCCTCATAGTATCAATTTTCAATAAAAAGTATATAATTGTGTTGAGGTAGCAGAGCAGAACACTGGACAGTAAAACATCAAAAAAGCAAAGAATGACCAAACATATAATACGTGGAGAGTATAGAGCAATTTAGCCAGAGATTTAAAAATATTAAGAAGTCCTAAAATTTTAGAGTTTAAGTGAGGAAGGGTCACTCAACCCGAAACATGAACTGGATTTCTCTCCACAGATGCCACCAGAACTGTGAGCTTTACCAGCACTTTTTGTTTTTATTAACAAAGAGAGAATCAGTTCTATAGAACACAAGACTAATTAATAATGGAAAATAAAGAAATGGCAGATAAACTCCATGGGTACTTTACATCAGCCTTCACTATAGAGGATACAATGTGTCAACACCCAGTCAGCTTGCATGGGACCTCAGTGGCTGGAAAGCCACACAATTTGGAGAGAGCCGTGTGTGTGTGTGTGTGTGTGTGTGTGTGTGTGTGGGGGGGGGGGCACGACACAGCACAGCACAGGGGAAAAATCACAATCAATCATCAGACAAATGCTGCTGGGCATGGTTAGAGTTGCATCCCGAGAAAGTTCATCTGGGGATTTTGAAATGATCTACTTGATGCATGGTTTCCATTTTCAAAAAGTCCCTTGTTTCAGGGATAGCCCCATTAGATTGGAAAATAATGAATTCAATTCCTTCATTCAAAAAGGCAACAAAACAGAAAGGACAAAAGCTCTAGGCCGGTTCACTTAAAAACTCTGTCATATGGATAATTTCAGAAGCTATTATTAAACAAGTTACAGCAAGGCACTTATGTGAGTTCAAGATGATCAGACACAATCCACATGGTTTTGTGAAAGCAAAGTCTTGTTTGACAAATCTATTGAAGTTCTTTGAGGAGGTAACATGCTGTGGATAAAGGGAAATCTGGTGGACGTGCTATACTTCAATTTATAACAGAAATTTGATGGGACACCATTGTGTGCCAAAATTCTTAAGTAAAATAAAAACTTGGGGGCAGGAGGTAGCATATTGGCATAGATTGAAGATTGTCTAGCCAACAAAGCGGAGAATGAGGTCCAAAATGTTGTTTTTCAGGTTGACAGGATGTAAGGTAGTGGTGTGCCACAGGGATTGGTGCTGGAATCACTCAATTGTTCACAATTTGCATAAGTAATTTGAAGGGACAGATACAAAGAGAAGCAAGAAAAGTTGTGAAGAGAACAATATGTGGCTACAAAAAGATTGTATATTAAAAAGTTGAAAAAGTGGCACTGGGAGGCACAGCCAGCCAGTCAGCATCCAAGGAGCAGAAGAATTGAAGTTTCAGGCATAAGCCCTTCATCAGCAATGTGGACACTCCTGATAACGGGTTTATGCCTAAAACGTCGATTCTCCTGCCCCTCAGATGCTGCCTTACCTGATGTGCTTTTCCAGTGCCACACTTTTTGACTCTGATCGACAGAATCTGCAATCCTCATTTTCTCCATTTTTTTTCAATGTTTGGGCAAAGATGTGGCAAATGGAGCATAATGTGGGAACACGTGAAAGTGTCCATTATGGTTGAACAAAGAAAATAGTAATTATCTAATGGTAAAAGATTGCAGTGCTCTGAGATACAAAGGAATCAGAGTGCCTTCCCATATGAATCGCAAAATATACAGGTTCAGCCAGTAATTATGAAATTTAGTAGAATCATTTATTGCAAAGAGAACTGAATACAAAATAGGAATGTTATGCTTCAGTTATACAAGGTACTACTGAGACCACATCAGTACTGTGCATAGTGGTCACTTTATTTAACAAAGGATGCAAATGCATTGAAAACAATTCAAAGAAGGTTTACTTGACTAATACTGGAATGAGCAGGTTGTGTTATGACCAAAGGTTCGACAGGCGATACTGGGATCTGGAATGTAGCAGAATAAGAGACGACATGACTGAAGCATATAAAATCCTGAAGGGACTTAACAGTGGATGTGGAGACAATGTTTCCTCTTATGCAAAAGAAAATCTAGATCTAGAGGTCCTTTTAAAAGCCAAGGGTCACCCATTTCAAACAGATTAGACGAAATACTCATTTGAATTCTTCCTGAGAAAGGCTGTGAAAACAGAATCCTTAAATACTTTTAAGCACAGGAGGTAGATAGATTATTGTTAATCAAGAGTGTGCAGGAATTTTGATGAGGTTACATTCAGATCAGCCATGAGCTTATTGAAGACAGAACTGGCTCAGGCATCAGAATGGCCTTTCCCTACTCCTGAAACAAAATGTCATTTGTTTGTATACTAGATGGCACAAACTTAAAGGAACTGGCAAAAGAATAAGTGGTGACATAAATAACCATTTTAAGCACAAGTAGTTAAGACTCAGAATGCATGCCCTCATAATGGAGTAGAAGCAGATCCAAACAAAGCATTCAAGATAGAATTGGATTATATACAAACAAAAGAACGTGTGTGACCAGCAGACCACGTCTGTAGACTGGCATGAGTTAAACAGCTCTTACCGACAGTCAAAATAGACCCAACAGGTCAAATAGCTTCCACTGTGCTCTAACTATTCTGTGACAGGGAAATCAGGGTTCGCTGCAAATGTTCCACTTCACCCGTATGTCCCCATTGCACCCTCCCCAAAAGACTTTCATTCATAACATGCTTCTCGTGACCAGCAGACTTGTCAAATGCTTTGTACCCACTAACTTCCTTTCTGAAGGCTTCTCATAGTTAAAACTTATAAACTTGGCAGTCAACTTGAGCTTTGTTAACACCTCAGACAAAGTATGATAAAAAAAATTTTGTTTGTCATGTTGATGGAGATAAATATTCTGGTCAGGACAGCAACGACTTCTCTGCTATTGTTCTTCAAAACAGAACCATGGGATCTTTGACATGGCATCCAGCAGCAGGTGGGGGCTTTAATGTCTGATCCAAAACTCTGCACCTCATAAATGGTACACTCACCAACTCTGTGCTCAAGCGTCAGGCTTGATTTTCAGGCACAAAGTCAGTGGAAAAGGCCGTTCTTACTCTCATATTGCTTTTCCAGTTTTAAACAGAAAGAACAATTACTTGTTATATCCCATAGTCAGAAGCTTACTCTAAAAGTCTAAACTACAAAATCTTACCTATTAATGTAATGGCGCGAAAAACTTAAGCTCAGTTATTATCTTGGCCTGCATAATATGGGAAAGCATTGCAGTGTTTTTAACTAGATATAAAAAGGGAATAAGAGACTTCTTCTGCATTGTTAAGTTCACATTATTCTTGTGGAAAGAATAATGAAGCTCCTCAACAAAAAGTCTCAAATAAAATTAGAATAATTCACTACGCTTAGATACCAACTTATTCTAATTTTGCGGGTAGGACAGCAGCAAAATCAAAGACTGACTGAGAACAGAAACACGCGGATTTCTACCAAACACAGACTTCAACTGAGGGAAACTCCAACTATCTTTACATTAAGACAGTTACTTTCGATATTGAAGAGTAACGTTATGATTCATCTGAAGAATTATTTCCACTGAATGGCATTCATTTTTAACATAGACAGGAAATACATTGTGACAAAGACGCAAGCTGGAAGTCCATTTACCATACAATTGCACTCCACCAAACAGCCTGAAGTTGTCACAAAAAAATTGAAATCAATATCAAAAAGCTCCTGTGCCTCGATAATTTCACGTCAGATGTCAATTTGGTTGAGACTGGGGCACTTACTCTCCTACCATCTTCTCACAAAGGAAAACACAGTCAGTGGTACAAGTCAAAAAGTACAAAATAAAAACTTTCCTTCTTCACAAAAAATTCTACTCTTGAAAAGAATCAGCCCCAAAATAAGTGTTGAAAACTTGAAAATAATTTATAGTTGCAACAATTAATATCACACCATCAACACAAGAAATTTGTCATGTTCTCAAAAGCACACAAAACATCAAATTTTAAAACTAACAAACTTCGCACATCTTAACAGTTTCTGGGAGGATAAACATTCATTGTTAAACAAAGCATTTGGCATTTTTGTACTGGGAAAGGTTTTCCCATGTCGCTGAGCCCTTAAGGAATTAAACTTCCTCTTATTGTCGGAAAAGAGAAAAATGGGTGGAAACTCATAACAGGAAACTTCAGATACAAAAAAAAAGAGAATCTCACTTGGAGGTGGAGTGAGAGCCCCATACTGTATTCTTGCCCATGTTACAATATTAATTCATATGCTAAGCCAAAATAGAGAAATTTCAAACAATTCTAGCTTAACAGTATCCTACTGAAAGTGGATTAATATTTTCATTCAACACGCACTCTGCCTGAAAGCCCGCTAGCTGTTAAAGCTCCATCTTATGCTATTTTACTTGGCAGTTTTCATTGGGATGTTTTGCCATTCTCGGACGGGAGACAGGTCATCAGTCTACCTCTGCTGGAACAGGAATAAAGCCAGAGTTGCTGATATTACATTGAACCATATTAGCTATGTAGCCAACTTAGCTAACAGGACCTTGTACTGAGCACAACAACTAAAAATGTCAAAATTGTGCCACATAAATGCACTATCAGATTAGAAAGACTCAGTACAATACTTTCTTTCTCCACTATGGAGGAAAACAAAAGAGTCATATTATGAATGGCAACTGTTACCCACAGGTCTTTGGTCAGATAACCTACACAGAGCAAGACCTCACGATAACTTTAGCCTGTCAAACTGCTTCTTCATGTTTATTACAAAAAATACAGTGAAGGCGGCATTTGGTATACTTTCCTTTAATGGTCAGAGCATTAAGTAGAGGAATTGCGAGGTCATAATGCGGCTGTACAGGACATGAGTTAGGCTGTCTTTGGAATATTGTGTGCAATTCTAGTCTCCCTCCTATTGAAAGGATGCTGTGAAACTTGAAAGGGTTCATAAATGATTTACAAGGATGCTGCCAGAGTTGAAGGGTTTGAGCTTCAGGGAGAGACTGAATAGGATGGGCTTTTTTTCGTGCAACGACAGAGGCAGAGGGGTGATCTTAGAGGTCTATAATATCATGACGGGGATAGATAAGGTCTTTTCCTTGAAGTGGGGGGGTCTAGAAATAGAGGACATAGGTTCAGGTTAAGAGGGGAAAGACATATAAAGGGACAATTGCTTCACACGGAGGGAGGTGAGTGTCTGAAATGAGCTGCCAGAGGAAGTGGTGGAGGCTGGTACAATTACAGCATTTAAAAAGACATCTGGATGGGTATATGAACAGAAAGGGTTTAAGAGGGATATGGGCCAAGTGCTAGCAAATGGGACTACATTAGGTTGAGATATCTGGTTGGCATAGACGAGTTGAACTGAAGGGTCTGTTTCCATGCTGTACATCTCTATGTATCTATACGGCTTACTGTTTCAGAGCTCCTCATGTCTCCATAACCAAACAAGGCAACAGAAGGGATGCAAAACCGGGTACTGATGTTCAAAACATTTGAAAAGAATTTGCAACTGAAACATGCTACAATTTCGAACCACACATCCAAGACAATAGCTGCAAAATTTAGTTAATATTCCTTAAGTAACTTGATATCACATAGTTGGTACCTTTCATAAGGTATCACGTGAGCAAGACAAATTGATTGGATTAAAGACGACTAAAAAAAACATTTTCCTCAATCAAGTCTAAAAACTTCCCGATTGTTTAAAAAGTGGATATACTCTACATGTGCTGTTAACACATGTTATAGTTCCACGGGTGGCTGCAGCTGCCGCCAGAACCTCATTCAAGCAGTAATCCTTCTAGGGTTTTGACAAAAATTGAAGAAAAACAACAAGTCATGCCACCCTTTGTCCAACATAAACAAAAAGAGGTACGGCGATCCCTGCAGCAATCACTACGTGGAATAAGGAACCACGATTTATCTTTTCAAGAATACTAATACGGTATTCACGGTTACATGGACTGATGTGATTCAATTCACCACTGACTTCGAGAATTGCTGGGTAACTTTATGACTGTGCGTGACAAAGTGTCATGGAACATTGCCAGTCAGATTGATTGGTTTCTGACAGATGAGTAGGCTGCAGAAATTTAGGGCCACTTCAGAGGTTCCTTTGTAAGCCGTACATGTGGGCGACGCATTTTCTCCAGTCATTTGAAAAAACGATCAGTCTGAAAATTGTTGACCACGTTAAAAATCCGCATCAGAATTGCATGTCAGTGACCATCAAGATCTTCAGTGCCCGAGTCACATCCCCATTAAAAAAAAACACTGTTTACGATGCGAGGCGCTCACCTTACTTCCTGACGCGTTCGTGCCTTGCAAAATGCAAACAGCGCGACAAATGCGAGATCAAAAGCAACCACCACCCGCCACTTAACAAGAATGGAAAGCATAATGCACATGAAAATCGGGCTTTTCGGCATTCGCTGTTTCACTGAAACTAAGAGAAAGCAGTGAAGGTTTGATGATGTGATACTGGGTGTCGCCGACTTGCTGGAACATGCATAAACCAGAAGAAGGAGATTGCACAATGAACACAAGGAAATGATAATCGATAAGAGGGAGGGATTTAAAAAAGGAAAAGATAAAGTTAAAATAAAAAGTCTATAACAGACACCAAAACAAATGGAAGAACGACAGATTCTCAGTCTTCCGTGATAGCCGAGAGGACTAAGCCAACTGCAGCATAAGCTGGAAGGAAACTCTCATAAACCAGGGGTTTAAGTTAAATAAAACACGACCGGACGAGGTACAGCAACGGCAGTACGTGTGAAATAAAAATAAATCAAGGCCCATGCCGGAGAGGGATCGGCGGCGAGTGTCGGTTACTCTGGACAATGGGAGCCAGGCCTCACGGTCCGAGTGCACAGCCTCGGACTCTTCTCCAACCCTGGCAGCTCACTGACACCCCGCCCCGGCAAGAAAACGGAGGCCTCTTACCGCGCAAACTCGACGCCCAGGTCAGCAGCAGCCCGACTCCGAGCAGGAGCATCGTCGGCGCCCGCATCCCGGGCCGCAGCCCCAGGGAAAGCGAAGAAATTTAATCTGGAATATTCCGCGGGCGAACCGGTGCCTTCGGCTTCGTCCCCGATCCCACCCCCTTTATTGTCCTCCTCGTCGCCAATTCTTCTCGTTATCCGGACGTTTGTTGACTTAGCTCCTTCCTGAGGAACTGAGGCCGACAGTCCGAGTTGCGGCGGACACCAGCCGCGAGCTGACTAACTGATCGTTCCTGGAAACGCCGCTCCTTGGCCGCCCTCGCGCGCTGCCAAATAAGGAACCCGCCTCACTCTTAAAGGGGCCGCGTCCTCCGCTCCAACTGCACCAAAACACACCCGCCACAGGAAGGTAATTTGAACCAACATTCGTGGTTCAATAATTAAAAATCACACAACACCACTAGCTTTCGGAGCGCTGCTCCTTCATCAGGTGGCGGTGTGGTCTGTTTTAACTTTACTGTCATCCCAGGAATATCTCTTAAGTCTGATTAAATAAATTTTAGAGTCACAGAGCATAGAAACAGGCCCTTTGGTCAACCACCTGATGAAGGAGTGTCGCTCCGAAAGCTAGTGCTTCCAATTAAACCGATGGACTATAACCTGGTGTTGTGTGATTTTTAACTTTGTACACCCCAGTCCAACACCGGCATCTCCAAATCATGGTTCAATAATGACGGTGTGCAGAAGTAGATATTGATAATGGACCTGCTACAACACTCTTCTGGAGTGAGGTGGGACTTGAACCCAGGACTTTTCAGCTGGGGTGGGAATGGGAACCACCATTGAACCACGAGAGTCCCTTCTTGAGCGCATGATGGTCTACCTCTAAGTCAGACAAGTTACTCATTTGGCTATATGAGCTTAGTGTGTGTAGAAGTACCCTCCTCAATCACAGGAGGATGTGCTGGTTAGCTGAATTGGCTGGACAACAGATTTGCAATGCACAGTGGCACCAACAGATTCAATTCCATTATCAGCTAAGGTAATCATGAAGGACTCTGCTTCTCAACCTCCTTCCCCTGCCTCCCCATTCAAAGTTCAGGAAGCATGGATGACAGCATGGTCTGGTTCTGTGCTGTATGATTCCATGACCTGAAGTGTGGTAACCCTCAGGCTAAGATGACAGCAGTGTGGTCTATTTTAACTTTACTGTCATTCCAGGAATATCTCTTAAATCTGATTAAATACATTTTAGAGTCACAGAGCACAGAAACAGGCCCTTTGGTCAAACCAGTCCACAGCAACCAGGTTTTCCAAACTGAACAAGTACTACTTGCCTACACTTGGCCCTACACCTTTCCTATCCATGTACCTTTCTATATGTCTTATAAATGTTGTAAATGTACCCACCTCTACCACTTTGTTTGGCAGCTCATTCCATATACATACCACCTTCTGTATGAAAAAGTTGACCCTCGGGTTTCTTTTAAATCTTTCCCTCTTCACCTTAAACCTATGCCTTCTAGTTTTGGACTCCCATACCCCGGAGAAAAGACCTTGGCTATTCATTTTATCTCTGCCCCTCATGATTTTATAAACAACTATCAGGTCATCTCTCAACCTTCTGCACTCCATGGAAAAAAGCCCCAGCCTATCCAGCTTCTTCTTATAATCAAACCTTTCAATCTCAGGGCATCTTCGTAAATCTTTTCTGTATCATTTCCAGTTGCAGGCCAACCAAAACTGTACACAGTACTCCAAATGTGCCTTTATCAATGCCTTGCACAGCTGTAAAATGATGTCCCAACTCCTGTACTCAATGGTCTGACCAATGAAGGCAAGCGTACCAAACACCACCTTCACCACCCTGTCTACCTGTGACATCAACCTGAATTTGATGAGAAAAGATAGTTGTTGCCATTTGGCATCCTTGTGTCTCTTGTAATCTATGCAAAACTAAAAGCTTCAGCAATATTACCTTTCAAAGGTTCTTTTTTAACAACAACCATTGCTTCTGCAAGCTTCCTGGGTGAACTTAAGGCGTAGATCGGTACTTGGAACTACGATGTTGTGGCCATCACGGAAACGTGGATAAAAGAGGGACAGGAATGGTTGTTGGAGGTTCCTGGTTACAGATGTTTATATGTAAATTGCAGAACTTTTTTAAAAAGATACAAGGCGGGGGCGTTCCTAATTAGAAATGGTATAACGGCTGCAGAAAGGCAGTTCGAGGGGGATCTGCCTTTGGAGGTAGTAAGGGCTGAAGTCAGAAATAGGAAAGGAGCAGATACCTTGTTGGGTGTCTACTATAGGACCCCCAATAGCAGCAGAGATGTGGAGAAACAGATTGGGAAACAGATTTTGGAAAGGTGCAGAAGCCACAGGGTAGTAGTCATGGGCGATTTCAACTTCCCAAATATTGATTGGAAGCTCTTTAGATCAAATAGATTGGACGGGGCGGTGTTTGTGCAGTGTGTCCAGGAAGCTTTTCTAACTCAGTATGTAGATTGTCTGACCAGAGGGGGGGCCATATTGGATTTGGTAGTGGGTAACGAACCGGGACAAGTGATGGGCTGGTTAGTGGGTGAGCATTTTGGTGATGGTGATCACAATTCTGTGACTTTCACCTTGGTTATGGAGAGAGATAGGTGTGTGCAACAGGGCAGGTTTTACAATTGGGGGAAGGCTAAATACGATGCTGCAAGACAGGATCTGAGGAGCATAAATTGGGAGCACAGGCCGTCAGGGAAGGATGTAGTTGAAAAGTGGAACTTTTTCAAGGAACAGATATGACGTGTCCTTGATATGTATGTACCTATCAGGCAGGAAAGAAATGGTCGTGTGAGGGAACCTTGGTTGACGAGGGAGGTTGAATGTCTTGTAAGGAGGAAGAAGGAGGCTTACATAAGGTTGAGGAAACAAGGTTCAGACAGAGCATTGGAGGGATACAGGATAGCCAGGAGGGAGCTGAA
>NC_057745.1:18071358-18160380 GCF_004010195.1 Chiloscyllium plagiosum | reverse complement strand
AGGTGGAGGAACAGAGGGATCTTGTGGTCTATGTTCATAGATCTTTGAAAGTTGCCACTCAGGTGGATAGAGCTTGTAAGAAGGCCTATGGTGTATTAGCGTTCATTAGCAGAGGGATTGAATTCAAGAATCATGAGGTGATGTTGCAGCTGTATAGGACTTTGGTAAGGCCACATTTGGAGTACTGTGTGCAGTTATGGTCGCCTCATTTTAGGAAAGATGTGGAAGCTTTGGAGAGGGTGCAGAGGAGATTTACCAGGATGTTGCCTGGAATAGAGAATAGGTTGTACGAGGATAGGTTGAGAGTGCTAGAGGTTTATAAGATGATCGGGGAATAGACAGAGTATACAGTCAGAGACTTTTTCCCTGGGTACAACAGAGTGTTACAAGGGGACATAAATTTAAGGTGAAGGAATGCGCTGCCTGTGGGAGTGGCAGAGTCAGAATCACTGGTGACCTTTAAGTGGCAATTGGATAGGTACATGGATGGGTGCTTAAGCTAGGACAAATGTTTGGCACAACATCGTGGGCTGAAGGGCCTGTTCTGTGCTGTATTGTTCTATGTTCTATGTTTTATGAAACAAGAATTGTATTTAAAAGCATGCTGAAACTGCACTGGTGGCTTATGAGGTCTGTTTATAATGTGTATTTCTGCAAATAAGTGTTTAAAAAGTGTAAGAAAAACACTCACTTGCTCAATTGTATGCAGTATGATTGTGATACCCTCCAAAACAGTTAATTTATCATTATTTCTAAAGAAGGTGTTTGAAGAAATGCACAGTGACTTAATGAGAAAAGTCCAAAATAAAGCTATAGATTCATGAAAATACATAAAAGGTCTGGCAGTATTTCTGGTTCTCCAATGATAGATGATCCCAAATGTGCTGACTGTCTCTAGATTTGGAGATGCCAGTGTTGGACTGGGGTGGACAAGGTTGACAGGTTTACTTGATGAAGAAGTAGCACTTTGAAAGCTAGTGCTTCCAAATAAACCTGTTGGACTATAACCTGGTGCTGTGTGATTTTTAACTTTGACTATTTCTCAAATTTTCTGGTCTTTGGTAAAGACTCCAATAAAAACTCAGGATTCATTGTTGTTACTTTACTCACCTGTAACTAGGTTATATTAGTCATTTTCTCAAATGTTCTTGGTGCAAGTGACAATGATTATGTTCATAAGTATTTTATGTTGGGAAATTGGATTGAGGTGTTGTGAATGACAATTATGTTGTGTTGCAAAGCTGTTCCCTTTCTATCTTTTTATGCATTCTTTTCCATCGAAGTTTTGTGACACAGAGCACCAATGTGGACCAGCATATAAAAGTTTATGTGATTAACACTTACTGAGTCCATAAAAATGCAAACTTGCTGCTATTGCAGTGAGCAAAACTCATTCAGAAATGTTAGTCAGTCCAACGCTTAGATACAAACTAGGCTTTAATGTTGCAGAAGAGCTTTTGTGAGTCTTGTAATGTCAAGCTACACACTGTATTGAAGATCTTAAGTAACTCAAGGTAGCCAGATTGCATGTTGAAATCGTAAATAGTCATTGTTGAAAAAAAGGGCTGTACTCACAAACTTTCCATTCATGACAGAAATTCATTGTTGTTTGTCAGCAGTCTAAACTGCCAGTGAATTGGTTTTATGCCTTACTGAAATCTTCAATTTTATTTGTAAGTTATTGATACATATTTATATACACTGCCTCCAATCTTGAAATTTCAGTATGCTGAGCAATTCCATTGTCAATTTCAATACAGTCATAGTGTTGTGTGATTTTTAACTTTGTGCACCCCAGTCCAACACCGACATCTCCAAGTCATAGAGTTATACAACATGGAAACAGACCCTTCAATCTACTCATCCATGCTGACCAGATATCCTAAACTGATCTCGTCCCATTTGCCAGAATTTGGCCCATAGCCATGTAGGTGATTCCTAATCATCTACCCATCCAAATGCCTTTTAAATGTTGTAATTGTACCCAACTCCACCACTTCCTCTGGCAGCTCATTCCATACATGCACCACCGCCTAAGAGAAAAATTGCCCCTCCAATCCCTTTTAAATTTTTCCTCTCTCACCTTAAATCTATCTCCTCTAGTTTTGGACTCCCCTACCCTGGGAACAAGACCATTGGCTATTCAGCCGATCCATGCCCTCATGATGTTATAAAGGGTCACCCTCTACAAGGTCAGCCTTTGGTCTCCAATGCTCCAGGTGAAAAAAGCCCCAGCCTATCCAGCCTCTCCTTATAGCTCAAATCCTCCAATCCTGGCAATATCCTTGGAAATCTTTGCCAAACTATTACAAGTTTAACAAAATCTTTCTAGCAGCAAACCAGAACTGAATGTAGTATTCTAAACGTCATGTATAGCCGCAACATGACATCCCAACTCCTATATTCAATGCACTGACCAAAGAAGGCAAACATGACAAATACTTCCATCATCACCCTGTCTACCTGCGATTCCACTTTGAAGGAACTATGCACCTGCACCTGTAGGTCTCTTTGTTAGGAAACTCTCCCCACAGTCCTACCATTATCTGTGCAAATCCTGCCTTTATTTCCTTCCCAGAATGCAACACCTTACATTTATCAAAATTAATATCCATCAGCCACTCCTCAGTCCATTGGCCCATCTGATCAAGGTCCTGCTGTACTATTAAGATAAACTTCTTCACTGTCCACTATACCACCAATTTTGGTGTCATCTGCAAACTTACTAGCTATACTGAAGTAACTCCACAGAGGCTGGTACCCCTGTCACCCATTCACCCTTTATTTATAAGTGCAAAGTCATTGACACTGATCCAATTTTCTCAGAGTCAGCTCTCAGAGTGAAGAGAATCTCTGACACTCCTGTTTATATCTGTCAGCCAGGGCTCCCTGATTGGACCAGATTAATATCCCCAATTAGGGAACTCATATTCTATGAGGTCCACCTGGCTGGCCTCCTTACAATCACTACCTCCCTCCCTCTCTGAGTCTGAGGATGTAGGCCATTTTCTTTCTCGCCCCTCCTGGGTCAGGTTCCTTTAACTCTGCCTCCGATATGGGTGGTGTGTAATGCACCGTAGTTCGCTTCTTGCGCCTGGAATGTCTCAGAAGTAATTAATTCTCTTCTATATGCAGCAAGGACATTGAGGGGGCAACATCCACCATGTCCATCTCAAATTCTGAGGTACCTTCAGCATTTGAAAGACAGGGAGAACCCATGTGTTCTGGAACATTCAAAAAGGTTGTTGAGGAGCCAGGCACATTTTTTTCCCACACAATTTGTGAGTTTGCAGCTTTCATATGGTTCACATATTTGTTCAGGAATGTTGCACCTACCCAAACTTTATACGTCACTGGACCATGCCTCTTAACCATGCAGGGCCATTCCCATGGCTAAACTTTATCCCCTTAAGTAAACTCTCTCTCTTGCTTAGTGGAGACTCATTTCCAGCATTGTGATTCCTGATGCCATTTGACCCTCTCCCACCCAGGTCTGAGAAGATCAGTTTTAACCTGGTGCAGAGTATTCTCCCTGTTAGTAACTCTGCTAGAACTATCCTTGTAGTTGCATGAAGTATGGTCCTATAATCAAACAGGAACTGGGACAGGTTGATAACTAGCAAAGCTATAAGCTGTTTCTTTAAGCCTAGTTTCAAAGTTTCAACTGCTTTTTCTGTCAGACCATTGGATGATGGAAGGTATAGAGCTGTCCTGATATGACGAACAGTATTTGACTTTTGGAAATATTCAAATTCCCTGCGAGTAAACAATAATCCATTTTCTGGGATCAAACTTCCAGGAATGTGTGTATTGCATAGGATGAGTGTAGTTTTTCTGTCATTGTCCTTGTGTTTAACAAATGAATCTGTGCATGTCCAGCTACTGAGTTGGCGTCTACAATGACTACAAACATTGAGCCCACAAAAGGACCTGCATAATCGATGTATAACCAAGTCCAGGGTTTACCAGATTATTCCCATGAATTTAAGGGAGCTGTCCTTGTTGGCACTCTGAGCACTGCATTACCAACGCAGCTGTGTCTGTATCCAATCCTGATCACCAGACATAACTTCTCACCAACATCTTTATTTTGGAAACCCCTAGATGACCCCTGGTGGAGTTCAGCCAGTAACTGGCAGCAACCTTTGCTTGGGACTACTCCCCATGATAATATGCCATCCTTTACTGTGATGTGCTCCATTGAGGTCTAAAAAGATTTCAATTCTGGTTGTGATGAGTCTTTGGTTTTCCCCATCACCACTAGCTATTTCAGTTTTGCCAGGATTGGATCTTTCTGCCTCCAAAGTCTAAGTATGTCCAGAAACTTTCAAACCATTATGGACTCTTCCAGTGGCGGTACCAATGGTGGTGTATCTGTCAGCGGGAGGCAGTTCAATACATCCACATTTGCTACCTGGCCCCACAGAAAGTG
This sequence comes from Chiloscyllium plagiosum, assembly GCF_004010195.1. Classification (NCBI taxonomy): domain Eukaryota; kingdom Metazoa; phylum Chordata; class Chondrichthyes; order Orectolobiformes; family Hemiscylliidae; genus Chiloscyllium; species Chiloscyllium plagiosum. Next base: position 18,155,948 of record NC_057745.1, on the reverse strand, counting down.
TTCCAAATTGTAATTATACATACTCAGTATTAAAGAGCATCGCTGAATTCTCCCCAAAGCTATGGGTGACACTGCCTTGTCCTCTTTAAGTAGACCTAGCAGGACTTTGTGGTCCGTTATTATTATAAACTTAGGTCCATAAAGGTGTTGGTGGAACTTGCTGACTCCCAATATGAACAGAGCTGAAAATGTGTTGCTGGAAAAGTGCAGCAGGTCAGGCAGCATCCAAGGAACAGGAGAATCGACGTTTCGGGCATCTGCAGTCCTCACTTTCTCCTCCCAATATGAACACCAAACTTTCCTTCTCTATCAGGATGTATTTATGCGTTACTGCATCAGCCAAAATCCTGGATGCGTACACTACTGGGTGTTCCTCTCCATTGGGCCACCTATGAGCCAATACTATTCCGATGCTGTCCTTGCAGGTATGTAGACAGGCAGGAGGTTGGAAGAACACAGCAAGCCAGGCAGCATCAGGAGGTGGAGAAGTCGACGCTTCGGGTGTTACCCTTTTTCTTGGAGGCATAGCATTTCAATACCAGATGTTGCTTGGGATCTTAGCAACACCTTACAGTCTGATAACTGTTTCTTCACTTCCCTGAGGGTTATGGCTTGGCTATGCGACCATTTCCATGGCTGACCCTTTTTTAAGAGTTGATGCAAAGGTGCCAGGATGGAGACCAGGTTGTGAATGAACTTTCCATCATAGTTGACTAGCCCAAAGAAAGACCTAACTCTGGTACAAATGCGATGACCTACACTTTATCTTCCAATAGGTACTGTTGACTCTGTAGCCCAATTAGTCACTTGAGTTGACTGAAACACACATTTCTCCTTTCTAAGACAGATGCCCATCTGGAAGAAATGTCTAAAGACTATGTTCAAGTTCTCAAAATACTCCTTAATGGTCTTCCCTTTTATCAGAACATTATCCAGACAAGTGGCGATCTGGAGTACATCTTGTAAATGTCCTCCCTTGTCTACTGAAAAATTGCACAGATTGACGATACTTCAGGTAGCAGTCTTGTACATTGGTACAAACACTAATGGGTATTAATTGTAGCATACTTCTGGGAATCCTCATCTAATCCTTCACACTAATCATAGCATACATCACTGAACTCTTATCTAATTTTTTAAAGCCTTCCACTTTACAAACATCCCTTTACCTGCAAGTAGCCTCTCCCAATGAACTTTTGAAAGTTCTTGCCTCAAATCATGAAAATTGCCCTTATTCCAATTCAGAACTTTAATTTTTAGATCAGGTCTATCCTATGTTAAAACTAATAGAACTATGATCACTGGCACCAAAGCGCTCCCCCGCTGAAATTTCAGTCACTTGCCCTGCCTTATTTCCCAAGAGAGGGTTAGGTTTTGCTCCTTCTTTAGAAGGTACATCCATATACTGAATCATGAAATTTTCTTGGACACACTTAACAAATTCCTCTCCATCCAAGCCCATAATACTATGGCAGCTCTGGTCTATGTTTGGAAAGTTAAAATCCTGTACCATCACAACACTATTATTCATAAAATATTTGAGATCTCCTTACTAATTTGCTTCTCAATTTCCCATTGACTATTTTGGGGCTTATAGTATAATCCCAATAAGATGATCATTCCTTTTCTACTTCTCAGTTCCATCCATTTAACTTGACTGGACATTCTCTCAGGAAAACCTCCCTAAGTACAACATTGTGCTTTCCTTAACCAAAAATGCCACTTCCCCTCCTCTCTTGCCCTCCTTTCCATCATTCCTGTAGTATCTACACTATGGAACATTGAGCTGCCAGTTCTGCCCCTCCCTGAGCCACATTTCTGTAGTAGCTATGATATTCAAATCCCATGTTCCCAACCATGCCGAGTTCATCTGCGTTACCTGTCAGGACTCTTGCACTGAAATACTGTTTATTTTATCAGTCATACCTCATTCCTTGCTTTAGGCTTGCCTGCCTTGACTCCTCTCTCTACCTTACCAGCCTGAGACTGATCTCCTTTCCCACTATCTCCTGCCACCATCACCACCACCATCACCACTACCATCTGCCCCCACAACCGCGGCCTACTAGTTTAAACGCTCTTATGTAGCACTAGTGAATCTCCCCATCAGAATATTGGTCCACTTCCAATTCACGTGCAACTCATCCTTCTTATACAGGTTATTTCTACCTCAAAAGAGATCCCAATGATTCAAAAATGTGAATCCCTGCCCCTGCACCAGCTTCTCAGCCATGCATTCATCTGCGTTATCCTCCAATTTCTCCTCTCACTAGCACATGGCGCCAGGAATAATCCAGATATTATTACCATTCAGGATTTACTTTTTAACCTCCTGCTTAATTTCCTATATTCTCCCTGCAGAATCTCGTCCCTCTCTCTTCCTATGTCATTGGTACGAACATGTACAATGACCTTCCACTGGTCACTCTCCCCATTGAGTATGTTCTATACCCTCTCCAAGACATCCTTGAGCCTGGCACCTGGGAGGCAACACATTAATAACCCAGACAATTCTTAACTTACGATAATTGGCAGAAGTTATGGTGAAACATGTCATTTTTGAATATTGTTGCCAAAAGACACGTTGTTGAAGCTTTCAGGATATTCACAAGAATAACAAAATAAAGGGGAACAATATTTAGTACTGCATGAGAAGAAAGTGCTGATTGTTTGGCAAGTGAATTATGATTGGTAGCAGTGTTGCCATGAAGAGGAGTACAAAATGAAAAGTTTCAACAAAATGTGTCTTCATTTCTGCCATACTCAAGTTTTGTACCACTGCTGAAAATGTGTTGCTGGAAAAGCGCAGCAGGTCAGGCAGCATCCAAGGAACAGGAGAATCGACGTTTCGGGCATAAGCCCTTCTTCAGGATTCCTGAAGAAGGGTTTATGCCCGAAACGTCGATTCTCCTGTTCCTTGGATGCTGCCTGACCTGCTGCGCTTTTCCAGCAACACATTTTCAGCTCTGATCTCCAGCATCTGCAGCCCTCACTTTCTCCTCAAGTTTTGTACCACCAAGTGTTCATAGCTGTAACAAAATTGATTGGTTAGATTTCAAAACCTGTTCAGAAACAGCAACAATAATAGTTCTTACACAAATAAAAATGTGCAACTCTTCAAAAAGATAAAATGGGTCACAGTGTCTGAAATATTATTTTTGTAGACATCAAAACTGCATTAGTAATGATTATTCTGTATTTGTAGAAAAGAATGCAAATCATTTGAGCTAATGCAGTATACTGGTTCAGGGAGTGAATACTCCAATTATATACCTACTCCAATAGATGAGAAAATTTTTTTCTGAAACATGACACAGATTTAGGAATTCTTAGCATTGCGATATTCATGAAGGAAATCATAACTTTCATTGTGTTAGATAACTTTGCAGTTGTATTCAGATATATCAATTTTGATAGACTGAACTGGTACAGCTTTTGAGGTATTCTGATACAGTACATCTATTACAATATTCAAAGATGAATACTTTTTTAAAATAACATTGATTGCATGTTTATTCTTACATACTTTTAAAACTATATTTGACTCCAGATAAACAATGTTGTACACTCACAAAATCCACATATGTAATAAAACTTCAGTGAGATACTGGAGTTTTTTTAAAACAATATCAAAATTAAATTCTTCAGTACTGCTAACATGACATTTCAAAAATATATAGGCAACTCACTGGTTAAACATTTGCTTGTGACAAAACCTTAGGTCCACTGGAAAGTTGCAAAAACCTGCTATGTTCTGTACTATTATTGTTTCTGAAGCTTAGGAGACAATTTGTGTTTCTCATCATTCAGAAATCAGATACTGTAAGTCAGACTAATGTTTTTGATATGGTTTTATATTTGGAATCATCGCAACATGGCACCAATGTTCCTCCGAACTTTGGATAAATTAGATTTGTATCTATTCTACTGTACAAAACCAACTGAATCAAAAAAAGAAAAGAAAATGTAGCACAGTGGCTCAGTGGTTCACCCTACCACACAGCACTAGACACCTAGGTTCAATTCCACCTCAGGCAACTGGCTGTGTGGAATTTGCACGTTCTCACTGTGTCTGAGAGAACGGTTTTTGCCAGGTGGTCTGGCTTCTTTCCACAATCCAAAGATGTGAAGGTTAGGTGGACTGGCCATGCTAAATTACTTTGTAGTATTTAGGGATGTGGGAACTAGGTGGATTAGCCATGACAAATGGGGGTTAAAGGGGTGAGGTGTGATGTGGTTTGGACGGTTGGTGCAGACTCAATGGGTCACTGCATCTACACTGCAGGGATTCTGTGAAAATCACACAGATGTTAGAAATCTAAAATAAAATCAGAAATGATGTATATATTGAGCAGGTCTGAGAATATCTATGAAGTGTTACCTAGAAAAACAGATTACTTTTACCATTTCTTAATTTATCTAAAATGACTTATTCATCAAAATTACATCCGTAAATTAAGGTTTATTATAGCCATGAAAGCATACAACCAATTCACTGCCTCAAATTTGTGTCAAATATTTATAATAGATGGTTTTACAATCCTGTTTGCTGCAATGTTTTATTACTTTTTGTTACTTTTCTCAGTTAGTTTCAAAGTGTTTTTCACTAAGTTATTGTAAACATTGTTGAATTTAGTTATTCGGATTTTAAAATGTTAAACATTATACTATATAAAGAAACATTGCAAAATGTGTGATATAATTAGTTTCAAAATGAGTTTTCTGAAATTACTTTTCATGCCATGCACCATTCCCTAGGCAGGAAGCTGTAAAGTGATCTGTTATCAGGTCATTGTCAATGCCATTCTTGAATCAAACACTAGGAGATGCATGACTGCAGTTTGGGATAACGTTCTTGATGTTTGCATTTCCTTGTTGGGAAGCATCAATCCTTTTATCAGCTCTCCAGATGGCATTGCTGAAAATGGAAAATTCATCATTTGGGACAGTGTGTACAAATTCTCATCCAAGTGCTCCATCACATATCCAAGCAGGTAATATGAGTAAGTTTTTTGATGTGCAGTGAAGGCATAAATCAAATTGCATTGTTATTAACATCCATCGATTTTAGTTTTTAGATAAACAAGAACTGTTTATTGAAAAGGATGAAAAACGTTTTGAAGCTGCTTGTTTTTCACCTAAGCTGTACAGAAATTAAATTTCAACATTAATTGCTGTGATATTAGCAAAAAAGGAGAAATATTTCTATCCATGTTCAAAATTATTTTGAAGATGTTAAATACAATAATTTTTGTTCACAAAGATAGAAGACAATGTTAACAGTGAAATTGCTGTTTCACTCACTACAAGAAATATAATGATAAGAGTTTTTCACATAACAGTGAATGAATGGTGCAATTTTTCCACCCCATATCATTATAAAAAACAAAATGGTTAATAATCATTGGCCAATGAAACAGGAAAGCTCAATTTGCTTGACCAAAGAGCAGATTTTAACCATATTCTTAGAAAAACAGACCTGACTGCACTGGTTAAAGTTGCATTCACCATCCATCTTAGTCTGAATAAAAATGCAGTTTGGTGCTAACCCTTACAGGAATGATTTATAATTGATTTTGTTGAAGGTTTATACAGACAACTGCAAGAAGATAATTTTAATCCCCTTGATCTGGGCTGAATTTAAATCTGTGACAGCAAGAGAGATGAAAGAAAAACTTCCACTTCCACTTACTTAGGGGACATTTAAGAGACTACTGGACATGCATATGGTCACAGAACTTTGAGAGTGCATACATGAGGATCAGTGGTTGGCACAACATCGTGGGCTGAAGGGCCTGTTCTGTGCTGTACTGTCCTATGTTCTCTATGTTCTCTATGTTCTACTTTAATGGCATTCCAAAGTGCTTTACAACCCCTTACAAACTTTTGAAGTGCAGTTACTTTTCTCAAAGAAAGATTTGCATTTTTGTAGCATTTTTCATGATCACTGCATGTTCTAAAGTGCTTCACAGCTAGTGAAGTAATTTTGATGTTTAGACTTTGGCAATCGAGGCACTTTTAGAGTGGTGCTGGAAAAGCACAGCAGGTCAGGCAACATCCAAGGAACAGGAAAATCGATAAAAGCAAAGCTTTGACAAAGGGTCAGTTAGACTCAAAACGTCAGCTCTTTTCTCTCCTTACAGATGCTGCCAGACCTGCTGAGATTTTCCAGCATTTTCTCTTTTGGCAGGAAAATTGATGTTTTGAGCACATTTTGCCTGAAATGTCGATTTTCCTGCTCTCCGGATGCTGCCCGACCTGCTGCGCTTTTCCAACACCACTCTAATCTTGACTCTAATCTCCAGCATCTGTCGTCCTCACTTTCGCCTAGTCTCGGCACTTTGCCCACTGCAAGCTCCCAAAACAGCAAAGACCAGGTGACCTCTTTTCTCAACGTTCACTGAGGTTTAATTGTTGGCCAGGAGAGCAGACATAGTTCTCCAGCTCTTCTGTGCAATAGTGTTATTTGATCTCTTACATCCAGTTGAGAGAGTATATGGTGCGTCAGCTTAACTTCTCATCGAAAAGTCAGCATCCCTGACAGTATAGTGCTTACCCTGGACTGAACTCATGTACCAGTATTACGTTATTTATATAATTCCAGAGAAAGGCAAAAACAACACTTCCAAAATGTAGAAAATGTCATCATTAGTTTGAAGACGGCAAAGCTTTCACAAACACCAACGTGATTAAGCACCAGAATTTGGTTGAATGATTCATTTGGGCTAGGATTGCACAGAAAAATCAGCTCAGATCGTGGTCTCAGTTCTCTGGAGTGAATCTTGAACCCACAACCGTTAACCTCAAAGGAACCATTGTTTTAGCTGAACCGTGACTTCAACCTAAATCTTTTAAAAAATGATGGTTACAATAGTTTTAACACATGGATGTTATCAAAAGCAACGAAACTCATCCTCACATCTTTTTGAAGATGGACAAAGTAATTTATTGTCAATGTGCCTTTAAGAAAGCAACAGCGGTAGGAGGGCGCATGCCTACAATCACCAATCATAATTTCCTGCCAGATAATGGTCCTTTGTTTTCATTGATACATTAAGCAGGTACACTCTTGTCCGATGCAACACTGGGAAGAATAATTCAAAGCATTCTCAAGAAAAACATATAATTTTGTCCAAACCGAATTGATTGGAAGAAAACATAGTGTCTCTGCTGTTTATTCCTGTAGTTTGCAGCAACTTCTTCTGGAAGTTACTGAACCCCAGTTCGAATGGAACCTTTTCCGGCATGATATTCGTTTGAATGCACGTTTTTAAAAAATTTTCCAGCTAACACATTGTGTTTTGTTTTGGTTGCAGCAAATGGGTATTACGTTCTGGAGACCTGGGAGGGCGAGGCTGCGGATGCGCAGGCGCGGGTGCCGGCGCTAACGTCACGGGGAGGCTGGCGGTGTCATGGCGGCTGCCGGTCAGCGACTCGGAGCCTTTTCCATGTAAACAGCTCGACGGCTCGTCCTCTCCCTCCCTCCCCCCTTCCCCCTCCCCACCCCTCCCCCTCCCTATCCCCCTGCCCCCACCCCTCGGCCGCGCGCACCCCGCCTCATGGAATGTCATGACGGTGCCGAGCGGGGCGGCGCGGCCGTGGAGTTCGCCGGGGCCACGCCGAGCACCCAGGGCGATGGCCATGGCGGCGGGCGGCTGAAAGGCTCCTGCCGGCCTGGGGAGGCCGCCACCCTCGGCCCCACCCCCGCTCCGAGTTCCGGGACACACCTGGGTGGAGAGGAGGAGAGCGAGAGGGTGCAGGACGCCGCCGTTACTGAGAAAGTGAGGGAAGAGGGAGACCAGCGAAACTTGGTAAACAAGATGGGCGAGCTGTGCGCCGAGGTTGAGAGTGGCTTAGCGAAAGGAGCCCTGCCTGGCCTGCCACAGCAACCGCCCCCGCCGCAGACTGACGCTCAGATCCAGGACGAAGGCAGTCCGACTAAAACCCCTGAGGGTGACAAGAATCATAGTGCCAGTGACCAAAGCTTGCCCGGAGAATCGCAAAGCATCGACTCCCTGGAGTCATTTTCCAATCTGAACTCCTGCCCGAGCTCTGACTTGAACAGTGAAGGGGCTGAAGACCGGGCTCTGGCTCTTGCTTTGCAGACTGAAGAGTATAATGGCAAGGATGGTATTGCCAAACCATCTAGTTCGAAGGAGAGGTTCCCGGGACAGTCAGTCTATCACATTAAATGGATCAAGTGGAAAACCGAAAACACGCCCATTATTACACAGAATGAAAATGGCCCTTGTCCATTGCTCGCAATTATGAACGTTCTTCTTTTAGAATGGAAGGTATATTTAGAAATATTAATAGCACCTAGATGTAAAGATTGTATTTTAGTACACAGTGATACCTATTCACTTGTAGCTTGCAGCATACATTACTATGCTTAGTAGCATGCGTTAATTCTGGTCCACCTGCACTTGGATTTAAAGGAAAATAAATTTTACATTGACATCTCTGGACCTTGCCTTTCACTGTCTCTGTAAACACTATGCTACAATGCTTCCAGGGAAAGTATTCCTGAAGCTTGGAACCCAGACAAATGAAGGCAATGATGGGTGAACAATATGGGTGATGACAAGTAATCAGAGTTGGAGGAACTCTGTTCCTGAACCCAGCTAGCTCTCCTCCTGTAACATAATCCTTAACATTCATGTTTGTCACACTTCCTAACATTTTCTTTGGCTCAGAATCAAGGTTTGCCTGATTGTACCTCTGAATTAGTGAGATTTACATTGTTGAAAAGGTGATCAATCTGTTTTCATTGCATTATTCTTTCATAAAATCTGATGTTTAAATACACATTTTTATTATAGATTAAACTTCCACCTATGATGGAAATTATAACAGCAGAACAGTTAATGGAATACTTAGGTAAGATTGCTTTTTTTTTTGTGGTAAGGGGATGTTTTCATTTGAAATGAAATCTTCATTTAAATTTTGTTTAGGTAATTAGTATGATACAACCTGTGACAGTCATTTGTATCCTTGGTTTTCCTGTCTGTCATTTGAAAGATTGCAACCTGCTTGGCTTTATTGAATGCTAAATGGTACTTTTCTTTCTGACTTTCTTGCCAGCATTTTGTCATCTTGTGTGCCAAGAAATCCAGAACTGTTAACTGTAGGATCTTCTAGCAGAACAGAATACTGAACCAACTAAATAAGGAAGCATGGTAGATTAATCCCCCCCGCACAAGGAAAATATAGAGATGTTGAACTGAATATTGAGGACAGGGTTGATATGGTTGTCAACAAGTATCATTTTTAAGTGTTCCTCTGTAACTGAATCATAGCTGTTGAGTTGATGGCTCTTTCAGATAAGCCTATTTACATTCTATCGATGGGATCAACTCCAGAGGATTTTGATCGAAAGTTTTAAGTTGCTAGAATATCTGTAGTATTTCTCTGTAGCAAGGGGCAGATTTCATTGGGTGTTCTGGAATGCTACAGATTCCTTGGTTCCAGCCATGAGTGCCATTTATTAGTTGATGAACTGTCATTTGATTTTGCTCTACCAGCTTTGGTAACATGATTAGATTACCTACAATGTGGAAACAGGCCCTTCGGCACAACAACTCCACACTGACCCTCTGAAGAGCAACTCACCCAGACCCATTCCCCTACATATACCCCTGACTAATGCACCTAACACCACGGGCAATTTAGCATGGCCAATTCACCTAATCTGCTCAACTTTGGACTTTGTGAGGAAACCGGAGGAAACCCACGCAGACACAGGGAGAATGTGCAAACTCCACACACAGTTGCCTGAGACGGGAATTGAACCCGGATCCCTGGCGCTGTGAGGCAGCAGTGCTAACCACTGAGCCACCGTGCTGTCCCGTAAAATCTACAATTCAGTTCCATCACGTGCTGTGGCAGGATTCGAACCCAGGTCTCTAGAACATTATCTGGGTTAACAATCCAGTGATAATACCACTAGGCCATGGCCTCCCTTATATTACATGATTGGACATTTCACATCTTTTGTTCCTCATTGTATTATTTCATCTTATGGCACTGATCTAGCAGTAGGTACGGAACCCCAAAATAGAAAATGTTTTGTTTCTTATCCCTAATATCATATGCTTTGAACTTGAAAACCTCAGTTTTTAGTCAGTGGTGAAGCAATGTTGCATGTCTCTGACCTTCTGCGAAAGCTGTCCACAAAGCTCTACTTATCTTAGGAACACTACTCTGAAGTCCGAGGCAAACACCATTGCTTTCCCAGTTATCCAGTGGTCTTTGTGGTATGAATTTCTCCATTTAAAACATCGACTTGAAAATTTGGAACCAAGTCAACAGAACCTGGCAGAGCAAAATCAAACCAGCAGATTCTGTCAAAAATTCACTCAGATTGTAACTAATAAATCTGTAGCACTCCAAGGCACCAAATGTAATCTGTCTCTTGCCAATGAGAAATACTACAAACACAAATAGAAATACAGTTCTAATAATTAAAATCTTTTTGAAGTTGTCTGGTGTTTGTCCCATTGTTAGAGGTGTATAGACTAGTCTGAAAGAGGCAACTACTGTTGCGATTCAGTTATTGAAATTATCTTAGATGATTACCTGGAAAGTACAATGTACTGATTATTGTTCACCTCTTAATACAGTTTTACAGGGTGAAATGAATAATTGGGAATGCACAGAGGATAAAGATAGAAACTGAAACATCATAAATGTGCCTTTTCAAAAACAAATGGCAACATTTTTTATCATTGTGGAGAAATTTTACATTGCACAACTGAATGATTACCTTTTCTGGGCTAGAGAGGTGGTTTCAAATTATTCTGAATTTGAAATGCTGGTAAAAGCCCAGTTACACCACACTTGATGAAGTATAATTGTTTCAAGTCTTTTACAGTGAAACTGATAGCTCAGAAGAACAATTCTAATTGATTTCTAATTGCATTCTGTGGAATCTTCCATAGCATGTCCTTTGGAAAAGTGCCAAATTATTGGCTTCAATGGAATAATGGTGATAGTTCTGCCTCATTGCTATTGCAAAATCCTTGCATTAATTTAGTAAGCTTCATGTTCATTGTGCATTTTGAGACTGTGTTGTGATCTTTAATTGTGTTGATAGATATTAACAATCATTCACTATCAAAATAGTGGATAATGCAATATTCATTATTGCTTTTGAGAAATTTGTGATAAGATAAATCGCAAAAAATTATTAAAAAGCCAATATGATATAGCATGTAATATTCAATTGAATGAAACAATCGAGATCTATTAGTTTTGAAGAAGATATGGAAAACTAATGTATAAAATTTTAGCATTTCAAAGAAAACAACAAACTAAATTGGGTTGTTTTTACTTTGGTTCTGTGTGGTTAACATAACATGTTCTTTTCAAAGATCAGAGAAAAACCTATCAATAATGATCAGTCTGCTTAGATTGTGTAGAATCTTTGAAGGATTTTTCATTGTCCTCAGACACCATAATTTGTGATGGAGTTGAAAACCTTTCCATTGGTGGACTAGTAGTTTTTCATGTTTATAAATGTGCATAATTTAACAGATAAAATTTTGAAACAATCCGCATTAGTGAATAGCATTGTGAGCTTTGTGCTAAGTTTTTGAGAACTGTGTATTTTATGTTAATTAGTGCTGCTGTTTATTGAAAAGGTCAGAAGCATTATTGAAGCTATATAATGGATGGCTTGTCACTGTAGGTGTGGCAGAGGTGGTGTTTTCTAGATGATAAATTATAACGTTCTTGATATAATGATGGAAAGCATTAGTCACTTGTAATTATTTGCAATCATTGTAGTACAGAATGCAGCCTGTTCTGGAACTTCAGTTTGCAATTCCAGGTATAGGGTTTTTTAAAGCATGTTAGAGTGCATGTACAGGTCTTAAGAAACTCAAATGTACAGTAATCTGAGTCAGATGAAAGCTGCAAGTGTAGTGGAGTCTGAAGCCTATTAACAGTAGAGAAAGTCGCTGAAAATCGCAAGGGTGAATTTATTATATTTTTAGAGTCTTTTTGTGCAGCTTTTCTTGCTTTGGACTGGGTGCAGAACAAAGTTGCTCAAAAAACTTAAAATAAATCTGAAGCGATCTGATTTGTCATTGTGCTGGTTGCTATTTTGTGAATGGGAAGCACCTTTGGTAAACTGTTTATTTACAGCAGATCATTTTTTTGTGGACAGGATGTTTTATGCATCATGTGACATTGGGGGGTGATGTGTATCTTGTGTTAGCTTCTTGTCTGTCTCCTGCCTTTCATGTTTCACAATATTTGGGGGTCTACAACTAATTTGCTACAAATGTTGAAGAAAGTAACATATAAAGAGCAAAGGTGGAAGTGGTTAATTGAGCACCTATCTAATGCACATTGATAACTTTTTTAAATGGGAATTGAAGTTATTGTTGAAAAAGCAATATTTTAATACTGTTTGTAATTTTACTTTGCATTCATAGGTGACTATATTCTCGATGCAAAGCCAAAAGAAATCAATGATGTTCAGAGATTAAACTATGAGCAGGTACAAATTTACTAATTTGTTGGTTGTATATCTGAGGTCAATGAGGTCTTCGTGAATCGGAAATCCACATAGATCTGATGCTGTGAATATTATTGATGTATGTTGGTAATAAACTGATGAAGCATTTGGAGTCGTGAAGCTTATGCTTAAAGAACTCTTGGATCAAGAGAAACTTTGGATTTTGCTCTTTTGCAGTGAAGTGCTGAACAAGTTTTGATAAGGACATTGCACTTGAATATTTTACCGAGAGGTACATTTGTGGAACACTCAAATTTAGGAAGGTTATGAGGTTATTTGAACACATTTTACTCTCAGGGCCCAAGAATTTGAAGTTCCTGATTTCTGAAATCCGCTTTTATTTCCTATTCTACCCTTAGATCAATATAGAAATATCCATCCTGTCACTTTGATGGGTATCTTTCATGTGTGGCTAGTCTATTTTCTAGTTTAAAATAGCAATGCTTAGTTAAACTGCAATGAAAGTAAGATGAACCTGCAGTATACTACTGAGCTGAATACTCTGGAAGATTGTCTTTTGGTGAGACTTAAATTTTAATGCAAAATGCTTTACTGTCAGAATAGATTGAATTGTGCATTTGGTCAGACAAAATATTTATTTGAGCACTTTGTGATTTATCTATAAATTACAAAGAAAACAGTTTTTCATGTTCTTTTTCTGACATACTCTATTCCAGTTGTTTCCAAAAAATTTCAACTAGATCATTAGGCGCATGGGACTGTTTGTTTCGCATGGAGCTGCTGCAGCTGTTCATGTGGGAACCAAACTGTGGATTGACTGTTGAAACTACACACAATTTGTGAAAGCCACAATGAAGTTTTGGAGAAATGTATGCATCATATTTTTAAGTTGAAAACATGATTAATTTCACATATTCAGTGTTACTGGCACAGAACAAAAGGTTGCAGGGCTCCAGAAGGCATAAACTGGAAAGAAAACTGACTCCATTCCAATGATTACTTCTCTAAAATGCATCTATATAGGTAGATGACAGGCTAGCTTGGCTTTGGCTGCGATGATGTCCATAAAGATGAAGAATCAAAACTCTAGTTGATTGATATACTTCAGGGCCCAGGAAACTGGAACCAATTTATGCAAACGTTGCTACTACAGCCTTGTAAAACAGTCTTCAAGCTTTTAGGTCAAATAGCCTGCCGTTACACTCTGTCCAGTTACCTGTCATAGTTGTGAAGAAATGTTACTTAGATGCATTGAGCTGACACAGTTAAAATTGAAAAAAGTAACTTATTTCTAGATACAAAGGATTAGTAAGTTAGCAAAAATGTAATTCTGCTCATAATGAAACTCTGGTTCCCATTGAAATTTTCCAGAAAGTTCAGGGAATCATACAGTACAGAAAAGGCCCATCTGCCCAATGGAGTCTGGACTGCCGAAATATCCTACTACTACACTAGTCCTGCTTCCCCACCCTAGGCCCATAGCCTTGAATGTTAGGACAATTCAAAAGCTCATCCAAATAATTTTCAAAAGTTCGGATTTCCCGCCTCAACTACCCAGTCAGGCAATGTATTCCAGTATGCAAAAGTGAGGACTGCAGATGCTGGAAACCAGAGTTTAGATCAGAGTGGTGCTGGAAATGCACAGCAGGTCAGGCAGCATCCGAGCAGCAGGAAAATCGACATTTCGGGCAAAAGCCGTTCATCAGGAACGACAGTCATTCCTGATGAAGGGCTTTTGCCTGAAACGTCGATTTTCCTGCTACTCGGATGCTGCCTGACCTGCTGTGCTGTTCCAGCATCACTCTGATCTAAACAATGTATTCCAGTTCCCACCACCGTCTGGGTGAAACAAGGTTTTCCTCCGACCCCCTCTGAATCTCCTGCCTTTCACCTTAAAATTATGTCCCTGTGTAATTGACCATTCAACTAAGGGGAATAGCTGCTTTTTATCTACCCTGTCCATGACCCTCGTCATCTTATCCACCTCAGTCAGGTCCCCCATCAACTTGCTGTGCTTCAAAGAAACCATCCCAAACTTAGCCACCCTCTCTTTACAGCTGAAGTGCTCCATTCCAGGCAACTTCCTGGTGAATCTCCTTTGCACTCCTTCCAGTGTTGGATTCTTACAATAAGACTAACAGAAAGGTATTGCACATTTCCTGTCTCCCACAGTCAAGTTCATTCATCTGGACAGTCTTCAACTCAACTCATCATGCTTTGTTTGGACTCAGTTGACCATCCAACTGCTGATCCTGGAATGCTTGCTCAGAAATATTGTTTGTAGACTTCAAATTCAGATAATGTTTCACTCTTAAAAACCACATCACCTGCCTACTCCACAAAAAGTCAATTTTTACTTAAACATAAGAAATTGAAGCAAGAGTGAGTCATTAGGCCCTTCAAACCTGCTCCCACAATTCAACAAGACTGATCTTCCCCAGCTTCAACTCCTTTTTTATGTCAGCTTATAATATCCCCGAAGTCCTCAATATTCCACAAATAAATAATCTACCACCTTTTTTAAATGCTTGTCGTGATTTAGCCTCTTCAACTCTTTGGGATAAGAATTCCAGACATTGACTATACTTTCGAAGAAGAAATGTCTTCAAATCTCATACACGTTGCGTAATTTCCAGTTCAAGATGATGACGTAGGCTTCCTGTGCTCAGGCCCATCCCCTCTGGCAGCTTTTTTTTGTTTCTTTTTCTTGTCTCTTTTCTGTTTCTCACTTACTTCATCTTGGGTTCAAATGGCATTGGCAGGGCGAGAGCCCGGCATGTGGATCTTGAGGGCCCTGGGCCTGCAGACCTTGGGTGGGCCTACCGCAGGCATTGAACAGGTCCAGCATGCAGGAGGGTGAGCCACTACTTCCTTTTCTGGAGCCATCACATGACTTAGAATCAGTGGCTACTACATCAGAGGCCAGCAGCAAAAGATGGCGCCTGAGATTTGGTGACTTCATTGTTCGTTGGTCTGATGGTGGCGGGAGGGCATCACGACAACATCAATTGAGGTGGACCCACTGGCGAGGGTTGCAACTGTGATGTTGGTGTTCCAGCGCAGGTGATGCTCATGGACTATCGCTCCAGAATCTTCTCTGTTTAAATAGGATTGTTTTTGATTCTTCAAGATGCTAAGGAATAAAAGCCTAACCTATTTATATGTTCATGAACTGTCAATCCCTTCATCTCAGGAATCAGCCTATTGGTTTTTTTTGTACTGTCTCCAATGCCAACATATGCTTTTTAAATAATCTGCCACTTGTTTGTTCCACCAGTTACTTGACTTCATATTTAATTACATTAAACTCCATTTGCCAAGTTTTTTGCCCACTCACTATTTTCCCATATCCCTTGGAGATTCCTTGTATGTTCAGTGCAACATGCCTTCCCACCTATTTTTGTATTGTCAGTAAATTTGGATATTTGGTACTCTGCCCCCTTCTCCAAGTCATTAATCTAAATGGGAAATAGTGCCTTTCATGAAGCATGAGGATTGATCCTCTGGGCACTCCACTATTTATTGTCTTTTCAACCTGAAAAAGACCCCAATAATCCTGGCTCTCTGCATTCTGTTGATTGATCCTCAACTAATGTTGCTACGTTATCCCCAAAATGTGTGCTCCTACCTTGTACAAGTTTTATTTGTCTTAATTGTTTTGATGATCTTGACTCACTCTTTGCAATTAACGTCACTGAGTTGAGCTTCATACACAGCATCTCCTCAGTCATCAGGCCGACTTTTATCTCTAATATCCCTCGCCCATAGTTTTGTTACTTCGAAACTCATGTTGTCAAAATTCTCTATTCTACTAAATATTTTCCATTTTCCCTGACTTACTCATTCTGTATACTGCCTGCATTAATTTCCATTCCTCTATTAATTTCATCCTTCTGACCTGCTACTGTTATTTGAAAGCATATATAATTAAAAGTAGGTTTCTTTATCAATTCATTTGGTATAGCTGGCCAGGCCAGTATTTGTCTATCCATAGTTACCCTGGAGGAGATGATGGTGAGCCACCTTTTTGACTCTCTGAAGTCTTTCTGAAGTGCACCTATAATGCTGTTAGGACTATAATTCCAGTATTTTGACCCACCAACAATGAAGGAATGCAACATAGTTCCAAGTCAGTAGTGTGTGACTTAGTGGTCCCATGGCAGCTGCAGCCTTTGTCCCTTTTTCAATTGTTGAGGTCATTTAGAAGGTGCAGTGGTGTAGTCTTTGCTATATTCTGTGGCTTCAATTGTTTCGTGATACACATTGAGTGAATTGAATTGGCTGAAGCCTGGCATCTGTGATGGTTAACAACTGTTCAGCATCTCATTCCATCTCTACCCCTGCACTTTCCTCCAGTTTGTTACATTGCACACCCTTAAGTCGTTTGAAACTGACCTGTCATACATGCTCTCTTTATTTTGTTGTTGCTTTGAAGAAACCTCTAAACATTTACACCTTGAGTTCTTTTTCTAGTTGTTGCTCTATAAGACTTAACAGCCTGTGATTTTCATCCGGCTTTGAGTCACATCTCCTAGTCTTTCCCCATTGGCTTCACTCTACATCAAATTGAAATGAAATCTTTGGAGACTGGACAAGTTGCATATCAAACATAAGATGGATGGAACAGGAATGAGTTAGTATGTAAAGTTTGGTTTACCATAAATTTCTGTTAGTGTTTTGAGTTGATAGATATTGATTTCATTTATTTTTCATTCACCTTCATAAATTTTGGTAACAAAATTGACAACAGTTTTACATCAATTAGAACTGATAATGTTTTAGATCACTGGGAGAAACAAATTGGTTTTTATTAATTAAAGGAAGAGAAGAAAGAACAGTAACTTTGTGAAAATCTGGTATGCTATCTTGTCATAGGTACTTCACACTTTGCCTTTTCAGGCAGGATATGACAGACTTTCACATCGGTCTCATGTAAAATCTCATTGTTTCAGGTCAACTTGTTACTGTAAATGTATGTAGTGTGCAGATTTGCATTTGTGAAGTAATCGTGTTAGTCTTGGGAGAAGGAGTGGCTTCAGTGAAATTTGATGTTTATGATATGGTTAACGGAGAAAATATCATGCAGTGTTCCATATGGTATCTACCTCCTCGCATTTGGTGTTGCTGCAAGACAAGGGGCTGTAAAAGAGCAAGTAAAATGAAAGGAATTCCAAGGTGTGGATAATTGTTGGAGCAAGCTGTGGTACATGCTTCCATTTAAGTCTGGTGGCGGAATACCTAGAATTTTTGTCCTTCCTATTTGGAAATGAATACCTCAGTGTATCTATATTCACAATTTGTTGATGTTTGAGTGTCAGATTTGATTTGGTTGTAATATCTGAAACCGTGACACTGTCCAAAATTATATGTACTAATTTGCACATCACTGCATTGATCAAGGTTTCAATTGGCTTGTTTTATTCCTTTTTATTTCAGTCTTGAACTTTTTGATATGCTTTTCAATCTTGTATTTTCCTTTTTGGTTTCTGAAACAGAACATGAGTGACGCAATGGCCATTCTACACAAGCTGCAGACAGGACTCGATGTAAATGTGAAGTTTACTGGTGTAAGAGTGTTTGAATATACACCCGAGTGCATAGTGTTTGATCTTCTTGATATTGCACTTTACCATGGATGGTTGGTTGATCCACAGGTAAGTTGAAATGTGCGTTGACTGTAATCTTAAACTAGGTCTCTACTCATTTGTTGCACATATTGCCCACTTATGTCTTGTCAGACTCTACTTTGTTTACCCAGTTAAGTGACAATGCAAGGAGTGGTGCCGTTTTCCAGTCGATCTTCAGTACCTGGAGTTAGATACCAGAAAATGATGTGGCATGAGCTAAACATTTTACCTCATGCCCCTTTTGAATTCAGACAGACTAGCATCCTCATGAATAAAGGAGCCAACCTTTAGGGTAGCTTGGGTAAAACATTGAGCTGGGACAGTGACATTTAAGTGTCAGGTTATGTTTGATTCTGACTCCCTGCAACTTCATGATTGGCAGTCAATTTGGTTATTCTTAATCATTTCTACAGCCTTCCTGGCAATTGTTTTTCAATATTATTGCACGTTGGGAAATGTGTATTGTTGCATTTAATCAAGAGCTTTTTGTTTTTGGCATTGGCTTTCTGCTGAAGCCTTGTGGCGCCAGCTCAATAGTGTTTGAAGAAGTCAAATTACATTTCAAAGCTGTTGCTAGTTGAATCCAATTAAATAACAATTACATTATGTTTCTTTAAGAAAAATTGCTGATATCTTGATGTGTTAAGTCTGTTGACTGGTCGGTTTAATTCCGACTGAGAGGTCAGCAAAGCAGAAAATTTAGCAGTAGCACTTCAAGATGAGCTGGATGGGAATTGAAGATGAAAAGTTTTGCGTTCATACAAAATATGATTCTGTTGTTGATGGCATAGCAAAGTTGATAATAAGCATGAGCATCTTTATCATTGTATGACAGCAAAAGTATTCAGCCTATCTCACCTGCCCCATAGTTTTGTCAGACCTGATCATGGCCTCCACTTTCCTGCTTGAACCTCTGAACCATGACTCCTTTTTCAATCAGTGAAAGTGAAGTCGCAGGTAGATAGGATAGTGAAGAAGGTATTTGGTATGCTTTCCTTTATTGGTCAGAGTATTGAGTATTGGAGTTGGGCAGTCATGTTGTGCTGTACAGGACTTTGATCAGGCCAATTTTGAAATATTGTGTGCAATTCTGATCTCCTTCCTATCGGAAGAATGTTGTGAAACTTGAAGGGGTTCAGAAAAGATTTACAAGGATGTTGCCAGGGTTGGAGGATTTGAGCTATTAGGAGAGGCTGAATAGGCTGGGGCCATTTTCCTGGAGCATCGGAGGCTGAGGGGTGACCTTATAGAGGTTTGTAAAATCATGAGGGGTATGGATAGGATAAATAAACAAGGTCTTTTCCCTTGGGTGGGAGAGTCCAGAACCAGCGGGCATGGATTTAGGGTGAGAGGTGAAAGATGTAAAAGGGACCTAAGGGGCAACTTTCTCACGCAACGGGTGGTGCATGTATGCAGTGAGCTGTCAGAGGAACTGTTGGAGGCTGGCACAATTGCAGAATTTAAAAGGCATTTGGATGGGTATATGAATAGGAAGGGTTTAGAGGGATATGGGCCAAGTGCTGGCAAATGGGATTAGGTCAGGATATCTGGTCAGCATGGATCAGTTGTACCATAGGCGGTGTTTCTGTGCTGTACATCTGACTCTAAATCTGTTGATTCAGTTTTGAATATATTCAATGACTGAGCCACCAGTACTCTCAAAAGAGAATTTTGAAGACAAAACAACACTCTTAGAAAGCAAAATCCTCCTCATCTCTGACTGAAAGGTGCAACCCTTTTATATATTTGTCCTGATTCTAGATTTCCCCCAGAAATTGAAACTTATGCAATGTCAAGCCCCCACAAAATTTTAAGATAATCTATCATTCTTCTAAATTCCAGTGACTACAACTACAGCCTGGTCAGCCTTTGATCATAAGAAAATGCGTTATTCCCAGGAATCGGCTTAGTGAATCATTGGGTGCATTCAGTATCTTAAGAAATTTTGAAAGATTATAACCAGTGCATCGACTATCCCTACGCAGCCATTTCTTTTAAGACCCGAGAATGCATGGGGTCAGTCAAAGGGGCATGTCAGTTTGTGGAACTCGATCCATTAGTTCTTCTCATACTTCAGTAATGATCGTGATCTTTCCAGCCTGCCTTTTGCCTCCGGGTTTTCTTGTTTCTCATGTATCTTTATTCACAACAACAAACAACATACTTGTTCAAAGTCTCTGCCACTTCGATATTTTCATTCTTAATTTGCACGTCTCACTAAACGCGAATGCTTACTTTAGCTACTCTGTACTTTTTTGATATATTTGTGGATATTTAATAACTTCTCATTCTTGTTAGTCTTGTCTTGCACTTCAATTTCTCCCTCATTTTTAGGTTTGTAAAACTTTCTGACCTCTCTGACATCATTAATCATTACATTGTGTTTTTTTAATTTTGATTCATCCTTAACATTCTTTGTGAACCATGACTGGTACACCCTTCTCAGAGTCTTTCTTTGTATACCACTTAAAGATATCTACCATGAACAATGTCTGGAATTGCTTCTCTATCATATTAGCCTATAACCTACTTTTTTGTTCTGCTTTAACCAGCTCTTCATACTTTTGTAATTGCCTTTATTTAAGTTCAAGACCCAAGTTTCAGCCTCACATTTCTCACCCTCAAATCAGGTGTCAAATTCAATTATAGTCTTTTCCATGCGGTCGGGGAGTCCAGAACTAGAGGGCATAGGTTTAGTGTGAGAGGGGAAAGATATAAAAGAGACCTAAGGGACAACTTGCTCACACAGAGGGTGGTACGTGTATGGAATGAGCTGCCAGAGGAAGTGGTGGAGGCTGGTACAATTGCAACATTTAAAAGGCATTTGGATGGGTATATGAATAGGAAGGGTTTGGAGGGATATGGGCCGGGTGCTATCAGATGGGACTAAATTGGGTTGGGATATCTGGTCGGCATGGACAAGTTGGACCGAAGGGCCTGTTTCCATGCTGTACGTCTCTATGACTCTGTGTAACTTCGGTATCCTTGATCAGAAGTGTCCAAAGCTTGGAATTCAACTTAACCACGTGGAGCTGAAGCTTCTTGAGCTGTAGACACTGTACATGTTGTTACTGTGGATGATGCGGGTTGTTCACAAATCCCCAACCTGTGTAGCTACAACACATCAGCCCTGCCACCTTAATTTTGTCTAATTAGTTAGGTCTCAAATTTTAAAAAATGCTCTGTGTTTATCTATAGTTACGTTATCAAGTGTAACATGTACCATAAAATTGATATATAATGAAAGGAAACCAAAGTGCAAAAGTTGCACTTTCCTCTGATGTTGCAGTTAGGTTTTTTTCTCTCCAAGTGTGAGCACACTCCTCTCCGCTGCTATTTTCGCCAATCAGGCTTATGTTTTCTCTTCTCCCGTACTCCGTATACTGTGAAGTTATAAATGCTTATGATGAAAGTGTCATTTAGGAGGTTTGCTAATCGATAGCGGCATGGCTCAGTGGGTTAGCATTGCTACCTCACAGCACCAGGTTCAATTCCAGACTTGAGTGACTGTGTGGAGTTTTCACATTCTCCCCATGTCTGTGTGGGTTTCTTCCCAAAGTCCAAAGATGTGTAGGTTAAGTGAGTTGGCCATGTTAAATTGTCCATTGTGTCCAGGGATATGCAGGTTAGGTGGGTTAACTGGGAAAAGTAGGGTTACACAGATGGGGGTAGAGGACTGAATGGGTTGCTCTCCAGAGGTTTGGTGTGGACTTGATGGGCAAAATGGTCTGCTTCCACATGATTCTAATCAATAAAGTTTGCCTTGTGCATACATGTTAAATTACAAAGAAAAGATCATATCAGTAGACTTCTTTTGTTGGTGGTTATGGGGATGTTGTTTTTTTGTGATGAACTTCAGGAAGTGAAAGTACACTTCTGATATTAGATGGATATATGTAATTATGTCTCGGCATTAGAATAGCCCATCTTTCCGCCCATTTGTTTGTTCCCTGTAAATTGAATAGTTTGCCATTTGACATAAGCTTTTGTAAAAATGCAAGAAGTATATGTCTTTGCAGTATGTACAGTAGTCTCCGCATCCTCAACAGTTTATTCTTCATGATACTGCAGATCTTTGCCTGTAATATAAAATGGGGTGTGGAGGCTAGAAATCGTGTTGCAAGTCTTAAATTTAATTTTCTGCTAACCATCCTGTTCCAGACGGCTGATGTAGCGAAGGCAGTGGGAATGTGCAGCTATAACCAGCTGGTTGAGAAGATTATCTTCTGTAAACAATCAGAGAACAGTGAACTTGTCAGTGAAGGTAAGGAAGAATTACATGTTTTGTTTGTCTGCAGTTGTAATAGATACTAAGAAATGGCAAATTTTGTAAATTAATGCTTGAGATGTGGGTATTGCTGTTGCAGGCCAGCATTTATCGACTTTTTATAATTGCCCAGACGGCAGTTAATAGTCAACCACACTGCTGTACACCTGGAGTCACATGTCGACCATATTTCCTTCTCTGAAGACCATGTCCTTTTCTGACTATTAGCAGTATTGGTTACAGTTAGTTGAGCTTTTCATTCCAGATTTATTCAGAATTCCAAATTTCTACCAATGGTGAGAATTGAACCAGTGCCCCAGAGCATAAGCTGAGGTTATAAATTATTTGTCTCGAGACATTGCCATTTGGCCACCATCTCCCTTTAGCTTCTGGTACCACAGGAATCATTATTATGCAATTTTATTCATGGTCTTGAGTTCAAAATGTTCTAAATGCCATTGTTGACTTTTTGTTAGGGTGACTTAAAATATAGTATTGTTATGATCCCCAAATCTGTAAGACTGACAGTAACTACTCGTTGGCTTCGTGCTGGTGACTCATTCTGAAAGAATAGCAAATAGGTTGTACAGGATGTATTTTTAAGAACTCCCTCTCTGCCTCATTTGTAACTGAGAGTATGAATGAGAAGCTGGTTGTCAACACCATTAATTATGTTGAAGTTTATGATTCAAATTCCATACCAAGCAAGTAGTCCAGCATTTCAAAAATGATGAGGAAATGCATAATCATAAACCACTGGGTGAGTTGTATGCACTCTCTGACTGCAGTCCTTGTATCAGGCCACTTAAGGTCTGAATAAGCAGATTCAGGGCGAAGTGACCAGTCATTTTAAATGTTTCTTTCCATTAAAAGTGGACTTTGCTTTAAGCATTGAGGTTTAATCAACCCCAGTGAAGCCAAGTGTGCAAATTGGCAGTTTTAAAAAATGTACATTTACAAGGCGTTCCTTTTGTGTTGCCGATTCATGGGCTAACTGATTTAAAGCAGTATTATCTAATGTTGTTCATGTGATTTCTTTCAAGTTGATGATATGATTTGGGTCATATGGACTAAGTGCGGAGGTTAACTGCTTTCCAACTGGAATGGAGCATTTCTGTTGCAGGCAGTGTATTTTGTATTTGTTATGCAATTGTGTACTTTTAGAAATGGAAGTGCTCAAGCTCTGAGAAGGGTTGTACATAACAGAATATAAATTTCACGAGTCTTAGGCAGGAAAAGCAGAATGTTTTGGGATGTGATTCGGCAGATTAATTTGTTAACTTATTAATTTCTTCCCCTAAATTTGGGATTTTGCTGTTGGTTATCTGAAATAAAAGTTACTTCATGCATTTTCAGGGGTCAATGTGATTTTGAGCTGCTTTGAAGTTATGCTTAATACTTTGGTAAAGAGCACCATACCAATAACAGAAATTTGATTTGTTTTTTGTCTGTTTTATGCTTCTGCTTGAGGCTTCCTTGATTGTAAGCATTTGTTGTGTTGGAGTGTAGAAACAAGTTTTTTTGTTATAAATTAAATGACTTGTGCTTGCCACAGACTGTTGCAGAAAAATGTGTTAACTTGTTACTCAATTGTGTAGCATAAATTTTGAGCTTTTAATGTGTTTGGTATGGGAAGATGATGGAGCCAGTATTTTATGTTAATGTCTGTGTAGGAATTTTTACTTCATCTACATGTATTTTGACAAGGCCCACTCAGTTATTTTAAGCTAAACCTTTTTCCTTGTTTTGGAACCTTCTGAGCTAAAAGAGTACTTTTTGACGAGAAGAATCCATTATATTGTTGTGGTTCTGTTCGCCGAGCTGGGAATTTGTGTTGCAGCTGTTTCGTCCCCTGTCTAGGTGACATCCTCAGTGCTTGGGAGCCTCCTGTGAAGCGCTTCTGTGATGTTTCCTCCGGAGCTGGTCGTGTCGTTTCGTGGCTAGTTGGTGTTCATGGATGCGGATCGTTAGCTGTCTTCCTGTTTGTCCTATGTAGTGTTTTGTGCAGAGGGAAAAAAGGACAACCAGCTCCCATTCCTAGATGTGATGGTACAGCGAACACCGAACAGAGAATTCACCACAAAGGCATACAGGAAAACCACAGACAGACCAAGTCCTGAACTACGAAAGCAACCACCCCAACACACAAAAGAAGTTGCATCAAGACACTGTTCAAAAGGGCCACAACACACTGCAGCACACTAGAACTGCAAAAAGAGGAAGAAGAACACCTGTACAATGTATTCGCCAAAAACGGATACCCCCACAATTTCGTCAACAGATGCCTGAGGGAAAGACGACGGAATGAGGACATGCCACAACCCAAAGGACTAGCCACATTACCATACATGAAGAACATTTCCGAACTGACGACCAGACTACTGCGACCACTAGGACTCATAACAGCACACAAACCAACAGCCACTCTCAGACAACAACTTACCAGGACAACGGACCCGATACCCAGCATGAGCAAAACCAACATAGTTTACAAAATCCCGTGCAAGGACTGCACAAAACACTACATAGCACAAACAGGAAGACGGCTAATAATCCGTATCCATGAACACCAACTAGCCACGAAACGACACGACCAGCTCTTAGTAGCCACACACGCAGATGACAAGCAACATGAGTTCGAACGGGACAATACTATTATTATAGGACAAGCCAAACAGAGAACAGCCAGGGAATTCCTAGAGGAATGGCACTCATCCACAGATTCTATCAACAAACACATGGACCTGTACCCAATATACCGGCCACTGCAGCGGACAGCTGGACAATGTATTCGCCAAAAACGGATACCCCCACAATTTCGTCAACAGATGCCTGAGGGAAAGACGACGGAATGAGGACATGCCACAACCCAAAGGACTAGCCACATTACCATACATGAAGAACATTTCCGAACTGACGACCAGACTACTGCGACCACTAGGACTCATAACAGCACACAAACCAACAGCCACTCTCAGACAACAACTTACCAGGACAACGGACCCGATACCCAGCATGAGCAAAACCAACATAGTTTACAAAATCCCGTGCAAGGACTGCACAAAACACTACATAGCACAAACAGGAAGACTGCTAATGATCCGTATCCATGAACACCAACTAGCCACGAAACGACACGACCAGCTCTTAGTAGCCACACACGCGGATGACAAGCAACATGAGTTCGACCGGGACAATACTACTATTATAGGACAAGCCAAACAGAGAACAGCCAGGGAATTCCTAGAGGAATGGCACTCATCCACAGATTCTATCAACAAACACATGGACTTGTACCCAATATACCGGCCACTGCAGCGGACAGCTGGAACTGACAACGGAAGCGGCAGAGACAAACCACTATAAATACCGGAGGAAACATCACAGAAGCGCTTCACAGGATGCTCCCAAGCACTGAGGATGTCACCTAGACAGGGCATGAAACATCTGCAACACAAATTCCTAACTCAGCGAACAGAACCACAACAACGAGCACCCGAGCTACAAATCTTCTCACAAACTTTGAATCCATTATATAGATGATTCATTCAAAATTGTGCTAATTCTTGTGATACTGAGCATTGAGGGTTCAGCGTGCTGTATTTCCCAGTCTCTGCACTGAATTGGCTAGGAGGTCAGAAGCTGAATTGGCTAATTTTTTGAAATTTAATTTTGCATACAGTTGCAGAGTTGTGACAACATTTTTTATTGCTGAAGAAGCTTTTTGGTTTTGCCAATAATTATTTTTGTCATCAAGGTCTATAAGTATTGTAATCTCTATGTGAATGATTTAATCTAAACATTAATGATAGTATAGTTGCATGTTTTTTAGGGTTTTAATCTTGGAAATCTCAGAGTATCAACCAAAATTTGTTGTTTGCATCTGAGCATGTTAATTAAATACATACTTTACATCAATGTTTTGGCATGCAGTATTTCTACACAAGTAATGCTTCCAAATCCTGTAAAAGCACAAAAACCCCAAATTGTTTCTTTTTTAAAGAAAAAAACTTTTCACTTGAAATCTGATATTGATTGAGTGGTGTTGAAAAGTGAATTAAGCCATAGTCCTGTCACTTTGGAAAAACTTGCATTGCTTCAGTGGAAATAATTTTGAGACTTCAAAATTTGTGTTTTGGGTTTTGAAACCCTTGTAAATAACTTACTTCAGGTTAATGTCTGGAGAGGGTTTAGTTGATTTGCCATTGTTATCCCAATCTGATATATTCTTAGTATGAGTTAGTAGAAAGTCAATTTGGACTTAAAATAATGAATAATGGTAATCCCAATTTCATATGTGCATTGCTGGATAGTTTGATCTTTGACACCCCTCACTGAAAACATTCTCAGGAAAGTGATTAGGTTACAACATAGTTCATGAACTTTGGTTTTTGTTTGGAAGAGCCACAACGACTAGCACTTTATTTGCTGTTTAATTGAAATGGGATTATTTAATGGATAAGGCCAGAGATATTTTCCTTTATTCATCAGTGTGTGACTTTATTTTCCACAAGTGGTCTCCATTATTGTAGTCGAGGAAAGCCATTCTTCACATATGAGCCTTGATTATAGATGCAGGTAGATAATTTAATTGAGAAAGCATTGCAACTGCACCAGATCCTGTTCAAACCTCAGTTTCCAGAGCAAGTCATTGAATAAAGACCAGAAGTAGATTTGTTCTCCCTCTCAAAACATGAGGCCAATTTTGAATCTAGTACTGATTTGATATCAACAAACTGAGAATTGAACCCTGGATTTTGTGCTTTGTATGGGCTTCAGCAGATGAACCACTGAGGAACATGTGATTTTTTTTTTAAAATCAATCTGTTTCTTCTGTTGTTTGAAGAGAAGAAGTTAGAGAAATAAGAATTTGGTAGTTTGGATAGGTGTAAGAATTTTTCAAAGATGGAAATGTGTTGCTGGAAAAGCGCAGCAGGTCAGGCAGCATCTAGGGAACAGGAGAATCGACGTTTCGGGCATTAGCCCTTCTTCAATGCCCGAAACGTCGATTCTCCTGTTCCCTAGATGCTGCCTTACCTGCTGCGCTTTTCCAGCAACACATTTCCATCTCTGATCTCCAGCATCTGCAGACCTCACTTTCTCCTTAAGAATTTTTCAACCATTGTAAAGCTTTCAATAATCCAGTAGGAATTAAAATGTTTAATAAAAGGTGTGGATAGAGCAAAAATTGGGGATAAATCTGTTCATTGACTTGGAAAAAAAAGACAAGGAGAAGTGCGGACATTTGGTCTCACTGACGCGTCAATTTCTTGCTTGTATCGTCTTTGAGTTCACAATAATGGTTTTTATTCAGCCGGAATAATCTGAATTTTTTACTATGTCCTTAGGGTTTGTTGCAGAACAATTTTTAAACAGCAGTGCAACCCAACTGACATTCCATGGGTTATGTGAACTGATTTCTACCGTTGAAGAAGGAGAGATGTGTGTGTTCTTCAGAAATAACCATTTTAGTACAATGACAAAACACAAGGTATTTCTTCAGATTTTAAAGACTTATTTTAAGACTGTGTGCACTGTATTCCTAAATGTTGCATATTGAAAACTTGTACCCATGTAGCTTGCCTTACAATTACAGTAAGCTCAGGATAAAGTGAACTACTTGTTAACACCAGTTGGAAAATATGTTATTTATGAAACAAAATAAAGGATGTCCTATTTCCTTGGCCAAAGTGCTAAATTCCTCAGTGAATTCAATTATATTTTGTTCAAATGGTCTTTGAAATTGAACCAGAACTTAATAAGACCATATTGAACAAAGTAAAATTTAATTAAGTATGCATTGTTGTTCATGTTAGTGAGCTAGCCTCCACTATCACTGTAAAATTACTCAAAAATCTTTGCAGATGGGTCATATTCTCAATTTATGACTAAGTTGATGTGTAGCCCACCACTCAGAACAATATGACATGCCATGATCAACAAAGGACAGCCATGATCGAATGGCCAGATTTCTGCTCCTCTGTCTTATGGTCTGAAGGGTAAAAAAGCACCATGAGCGCGTTAACTTCAATCTCCAGTCTAAAACAGATTATTTTTCGTTTTGATAGTAATGCGTAAACATGTAACTGTCAGGAGCAACAAATTCCTGACAAGGCATCATGCTTGTTCTTGGAATTCTGACATACTTATTGGCACTGATTCTGTAGGGTTCACAGAAAGGATATGATTTAAGGTCGAGCAATCTTTATTTTATCTCAGAACATCCACCAGATACAGATAATGGAGCAGGTAGCCAGCCAATCCTGCTCCCAGGTTTTGACTTATACAAGTGAAATCAGCATTTGGAAGCGCCCCGGAATTAGTTTTGGAGAATCGAAGCAAAATACTGGGGCTGCTGAAAGTCTGAAACTAAAAAAGGAAATGCTGGAGAAACGTGACAGAGATGGCAGCATCTATGGGGCGACAGTTAACTTTTGAGTCTACTGTGACTATGAAATCTGAAAAAGAATCACAGTGGAGTCAAAATGTTAACTGTGTTTCTGTCTGTACAGATGGTTGTCAGAGCTTCCAATTCTTCAGAATTTTCTTTTTATTACAGTTTCGGTGAGATTATTAATTCGACTGAGTGAAGCTGTCAACCTCACCTCCTTCTTCCCAACTTTAGGCATTCAGTTATTGTTTAAAATTGTTCCATTTAATACTGTTACCTTTCAGGCTGGTAAGTCAATAACACCTGTAATCTCGGTGAGTTTTGAGTGATTGGTTTCAGCTTCATTTACCACATGATGTGCAGCATTTTGGAACAGCCTTTCTTGCTCTGTAACTCTGCAACTTGAGCCTGTTCAATGTCCAGCCTTCCACTGTGTGGTCTTTCCTTGTGCTTGACCCTTTGACTTGCAGTCCTGCTGCCAAGGGTACAAAGGAACCTTTAAACACCAGGCTCCAAATCACTTGCTATCACCACCACTTGTACTGGGCCACAGCCATAGCTGCTGTCTGATGGCATCTTTTTGATAGGCAGCAGAAGAAATTGTCCTTGGCTGGCTACAGGACCTGTTGAAAATGATCATGTTGCTCATCTGACAGGTTGCAGAACCCTAGGCTGCCTTCCTTCCTCCTGGCAAATGGATGAGTACTGCTACTTGCTTGGCAATGTATATTGCCAATAGAATGAAATTAGTTCAGTTTATCCCAGCTGTTAGTATCCAAAGGAAGTTTACATTTAACTAAAATAGATGGGTAAGGGGCAGTAGGTTAACAGCATTCACATTTAAACAGATTTACAGAAGTAGGAGTAGCACTTAAATGAACACAAAACTGATCGACCTTGACTCCATCTTTCCATACTATCCCTAATTCTCTTAGAATCCAAAAACTTCTGAACTCTCTTGAATATACTGAATGACTGTGTATTTAGAAATTCTAAGATTGGGAATCTTTTGGGAAGAATTCTTATCTTCGTTCTAATATTCCAAGGTTGTGATTCCCCATTTGAGACTCCTCAGCTTCTATCTGTTGAGACCAACTTTGTTCTTCTAAAGGCTAAGGACCAAATCGCTATTCCGAGACAATCCCCACAACCCAGGGATTAGTCTGGTGAACCTTAATTCCAGAGTAGTACAACAATCCTGTTTGAACTTGTGATTTGTGTGTATGGACATAAAAATCCCTTTAGATAGCAAGACTTGTCTGTCTTTCAACATTGTCAAAATAAAATCTATTTTTTGAAAATTTCCTTCAAAAGTGAATTGTTTCACATTTCCCGGTATTGTATTCTGTCTCCCACTCCTTTGTGTACTTGCGTAATGTACCTCTGACCCTTTGCAACCTTTATGGGTTCTCCTTAAAGTTTACTTTTTCGCCTGATTTTATGTTGTAAACAAAGTTGGCTAGATTGCGCTGAGTCCACTCATCCAAGTCAATGGATCAAATTTTGCAGCTATGTTAATGGCAAATCTCAGTGTTAGCCATTATTACCCTGGAAAACTGATGACATAGAGTCAGTTACATAGCGTGGAAATAGATCCTTCGGTCCAACATGTCTAAGCTGATCGGATGACCTGAACTGATCTCGTTCCATTTGCCAGCATTTATCAATATCCCCCTAAACCCTCCTTCATGCACCTATCCAGATGCCTTTTAAATGATTGTAATTAACCAACCTCTACCAATTCCTCTGGCAGCTCATGCCATACATGCATCATTCTCTGCCTGAAAAAGTTGCCCCTCCGTTCCCTTTTAAATGTTTCTCCTCTCACCAAGCATATGCTGTCTAGTTTTGGATTTGCCTACCCTGGGAAAAAGATACTGGCTATTCACCCTATCCCATGCCTCTCATGATTTTATAAACCTCTAAGGTCATCCCTCAGCTTTCCATGCTCCAGGAACAAAAGCCCCAGCCTTTCCCTATAGTTCAAGTCCTGTAATCCCGGCCATGTCCTGGGAAATTTTTCTCAACCCTTTTCAAGTTTCCCAATATTTTTCCAACAGCAGGGAGATCAGAAGTGAATGCAGTATTCCAAAAGTGGCCGAATCAATGTCCTATACAGCTACAACGTGACAACCCAAATCTTATTTTCTGTGTTGTGACCAATGAAGGCAAGTTTGCTGAATGCTTTCTTCACCACACTGTCTACCTATGACTCAGTTTTGAAGGAACTGTGCACCTGCACACCTAGGTCTTTGTTTGGCAACACTCCCCAGGGCCCTACCATTAACTGTATAAATCCTGCAACACCTCAGTTCTCTAAATTAAACACCATGTTCCACTCCTCAGCCCATTGGCCCATCTGATGGAGGTCCCATTGTTCTCTGAGAGAACCTCCTTCACTGTCTACTACACCACCAATTTTAGTGTGTCATCTGCAAATCTACTCACCATTCCTTCTATATTCATGTCCAAGTCATTTATATAAATGACACAAAGCAGTGAATCCAGCACAGATTCTTGCGGCAATCCACTGGCCACAGGTCGCATGTCTGGAAAAACAACCCTCGAGCACCACCCTCTATCTCTGCCCTTCAACCAACTTCGTATCCAGTTGGCTCGCTCTCCCTGTATTCCATGTGACCTAACCTTGTTCACCAGTCGATCATGCAGAACCTTGTCTTAAGCTTTGCTGAAGTCCACATAGACAAAGTCGACCACTCTGCTTTCTTCAATCTTGTTTGGCACTGCAAAAATCTCCCAAGTTAGTGAGACATGATTTCCCACACGTCAAGTCATGTTGACTGTCTGTACTCAGTCCTTGCCTTTCCAAATGCAAGTAAATTCTGTCCTTCAGAATTCCCTCCAACAACTTAGCCACCACTGACATCAAGCTCACCAGTCTCTAGTTCCCTGGCTTTTTATTACCACCTTTCTTAAATAATGGCACCACATTAACCAACCTCCAATTTTCCAGCAGCTCACCTGTGGCTATTAATGATACAAGTGTCTCAGCAAGAGGCCCAGTAATCTCTTCCCCAGCTTCCCACAGCGTTCTGAAAT
This sequence comes from Chiloscyllium plagiosum, assembly GCF_004010195.1. Lineage (NCBI taxonomy): Eukaryota > Metazoa > Chordata > Chondrichthyes > Orectolobiformes > Hemiscylliidae > Chiloscyllium > Chiloscyllium plagiosum. Next base: position 18,124,119 of record NC_057745.1, on the reverse strand, counting down.
ACATCTGGTTAGGTCCTGAGGGTTTATCCATCTTCATGCTTTTTAAGACATTCAGCACCACCTCTTCTGTAATATGGACATTTTTCAAGATATCACTATTTCCCCAAGTTCTCTGGCTTCCACATCCTTCTCCACAATATATGCTAATGTGAAGTATTTGTTTAGTTTCTCACCCATCTCCTGTTGTTCCACGTAGATGGCATTGTTGATCTTGAAGAGGCCCTATTCTCTCCTTAGTTATCCTTTGTCCTTAATGTATTTATAAAATCCCTTTGGATTCTCCTTTAACCCTATTTGCCAAAGTTATCTCATGTCTTCTTTTTGCCCTCCTTACTTCCCACTTAAATATACTCCTACTGCCTTTATCCTTTTCTAAGCATTCACTCGATCTATCCTGTCTATACTTGATATGTTTCCATCTTTTTCTTTACCCAAACCTCAATTTCTTGAGCCATCCAGCATTCCCTGCATTTACCACCCTTGCTCTTTGCACTAACAGGAACATACTGCCTCTGAACTGTTGTTATCTCATATTTGAAGGCCTCCCATTTTGCAAATATCCCTTTACCTATGAATATGCTCTCCCAAATGACTTTTGTAAGTTCTTGCCTATTAGCTTTACTCAAATTTAGAAATTTAACTTTTAGATCAGATCTATCCTTTTCCATACTTATTCTAAATCTAATAGAATTATGGTCACTGGTCCGAAAGTGCTTCCCCACTGACACTTTGGTCACCTGCCCTGCCTTATTTCCTAAGAGTAGGTCAAGTCTTGCACCTTCTCTAGTAGGTACTTCCACATACTGAATCAGAGAGTTTTCTTTTATACTCTTAACAAATTCCTCTCCATCCAAGTTCTTAACACTATGACAGTTGCAGTCTGTGTTTGGAAAGTTAAAATCCCCTACCATAACCACCCTATTATTCTTACAGATAACTGAGATCTCCTTACAAATTTGTTTTTCAATTTCTGGCTGATTATTGGGGGGCCTAAAGTACAATCCCAATAAGGTGATCATCTCTTTATTTCTCAGTTCCACCCATATAATTTCATTGGACCAGGAATATCCTCCCTAAATACAGGCATAATGTTATCATTAACCAAAAACACTTACTCCCTTCCTCTCTTCTTCCCGCCCCCCGCTATCTGTCCGTTCCATAGCATCTATACCCAGAACAATAAGCTGCCAGTCCTGCCCTTTGCTGAGCCATGTTTCTGTAATACTTTGATATCCCATGCCCTGAGTTCATCTGCTTTACCTGCGTTGAAATAAATGAGGTTAAATTTATCAATCTTGTCTTCTGCCCTACTCTTGCCTACCTTGACTATTTACATTGCTTCTTTTCTCTACTGTACCAGCCTCAGACATATCTCTTCCCATAGGACCTCTTGGCTCCCCAGCCCCTGTTTGCATCTGATTTTCCGCTCCTCCATAACAGACTGTTACTGTTAGAAAATGTTTTGATAGAGTGGTGAGATTGCTTCATATCAAAATATGGTATTGCATGCATGAACTTTGTTCTGTTGTAACATTTCCAGCACTGGGTCAGAACATGGTGTGTTCAAGACCCATTGAAAATGTAAGTAGAAAATTCCACTTGACTCCTTGGTGTGGTCTTGAAAGGGTGTTGCATTACTGAATATGCATTTAGCAATATGGCATTATAGCTGTTTATATCCAGGTGAACTTAAAAGATCCCATGATACTATTTAAAGATAATTCAGTTGCTTGACATTGTCTCCTCAATTAAACTATCATGGGCAGGTGCTCTGAATTTAATTTAATTTCCAATTTGTGCAACCTGTGTTTTAACCACTTGAACAAACCTGCACTTAGCGATAGTTTCATCCAAATGCAAATATGATGTTTCAGTCCTTTGATCAGTACTCAGTTTAGTAGATCGAACAGTTTTAGGAATTTCACTGATGATATTTGCATGTGTTCTTTTGTTCTTAGCTATTTCTTGATCAGATTCCACAAGGTATTTTTTATCAGTGCTTGACAAATAGTTTGCATACAAAGAATCCTTTTCCACTTCAAATCATAAACCTATTCAACACAGGGTGTTGCCTCGTTTGGGGAAATCCAGAGCTTAAGTCTGCTGTCTTAGCCCTTCCTCTTTGTCCATGTATCTTTCTGTGCTTCAAAAGATGATCAATTCTTGCCTTAAAAATGCAATGTTCTGTCACAAATGCTCAAGATGATGAAAAGAGGCCTCTTATTTCAGCAACTTTGTACTTGAAAAGTATTCTCTGAATCTCTCTCACTTGTTGATAATTTGAAATTGCTATAGTCTCAAAAGTGATTTCCCAACCAGAATCAATTGTGCTTTCTTTCATTCTATCAAAATCTTTCAGAACTATAAAAACAATGAAACATTAATTTAACTTTCTTTTCTTCATTGTGAATAGCTGAAATCTTTTGAGTTTCTCCTCATAATGCAGGTTGAACAGCATCCATGGAGAGTAAGACAGATTAACCTTTGCATCCTGCTTCAAAGCTGAGAGGTGAAGAAGCATCTTACTGAAACTAGAAAGACAGAAGAGAAGAAAGCTAAGATATGCACAAATACAGGGGAAAATTCCCTGTAGTTTTGCATTAACATTTAATCTTAGATTGTAGTATTTGCATTTGCTTCTGTTTTTAAATCCATTTTTGCCCTCACCTTTTTGAATTCTGTTAAAATGCTTCTTTCTCCCTTCTTCAGTTTGGAAGGAGATGTTGTTCAAAGCATTAATCTACATTTTTCTTTCTGACATAGACACTAATCAACCTTGCTTTTGCTTTGTTTGCATATTTTTTCCTTGTTTTTACAAATCAGTAGAAGCTAACAATAAACTTGAAATTAACCAGAATGCAGTACATCATAGGAAAGCCAAAATACAGCTCTTCTCATTTTATATTCTGTAAAATGTTTTGACTAGTTACTTTTACAGTTGGCTATGTACCTGAGCATTCAAAATTTTGAATTTGTTGAGACAATCAAATGATATTAATCTTGTCCAGACATGAAATGATAATGGCAGGATTCTTTTTCTTTTGGTTTATGTCGAATAAATTGAGAAATAATGTTCATGTCCTTGTTTTTAATTTCTTTAATTGGCTGCTATTTTATCAGTCTGATAATCATAAATAACATTCACTTCCATAATTTAATTGCTGCTGCTTATTTTGCTTAGACTGTGTCATAGAGCAATGCAATGCACATTATAAAAGCAAATTTTAGTTGCCATTTTCTGCAGATTTGGCTCAAGTACAAAATTACCTCTATTGACTTGTATTAGCATTAAATAAACACAGCCTGTTCTACTTCTATTTTGTGGAAAGACACTCGGCAGAGCTGAGAGCAATAAATTACTCTCATCACTAACTTGAATATTAAGAAAGATGTGAGGGTATTGTCATCTGCATCATTGAGCAGGAGTTTCTCATTTAGCTGAAAATTCCAGGAAACAGATGGGCTTCATTCACTGGGGCTTGGAGGCCCAGCTGTGACCTATATTACAAGCTTCACCTGCATGGTAATCGGCGAAGAAGGCGAAAAATTGTGCATTTAATTTTGGATTTATTTTATGCTTTGTTTTCCAGTCGAAATTTCATATAGAAACATTGATGAAAGAAACAGCTTTTCAATCCAGAAGTTATTTTACAGAGTACCTAGAACATTACAGTGCAGTACAGACCTTTCGGCCCTCAATGTTGCACCGACCTGTGGAACCAGTCTGAAGCCTGTCTATCCTACACTATTCCATTTTCATCCGTATGTCTATCCAATGACCATTTCATGCCCTAAAAGTTGGCGAGTCTGTTAGTGTTGTAGACAGTCTGTTCCATGCCACTACTACTCAGAGTAAAGAAACTACCTCTGACATCTGTCTTATATCTATCACCCCTCAAATTAAAGCTCTGTCCTCTCATGCTAGCCATCACCATCTGAGGAAGAAGGCTCTCACTGTCAACTGTATCTCACCCTCTGATTATCAGGTTAGATTTTTTACAGTATGGAAACAGGCCATTTGGCCCAACAAGTCCCAATCCTCGAAACAGTAACCCACCCAGACCCATTAGCAATTTAACATGACCAATTCAACAGGCCTGCACATCTTTGAATTTGGGAGGAAACCAGAGCACCCGGACGAAACGCACACAGACACAGGGAGAATGTGTAAACTCCACACAGACAGTTGCCCGAGGTGGAAATTGAACCTGGGTTCCTGGCACTGAGAGGCAGCAGTGCTAACCACTGGGCCACCGTGCCGCCCAAGTTGGGAGACATCCTGTGTGTCTCATTTAAGTCACCTCAAAATTCTGTCTGACAAAAACAGCCTCAAGTCCCTCAGCCTTTCCTGATAAGACCTTCTCTCCATACCAGACAACGTTCTAGTAAATCTCCTCTGAACCCTTTCCAAAACTTCCACATCTTTCCTATAATGTGGTTCCGGAACTGTACACAATACTCCAAGTGTGGCTGTACCAGAGTTTTGTACAGCTGCGGCATGACTTCGTGACTCTGAAACGCAATCCCTCCATCAATAAAAACTAACACACTCTCCCTTCTTAACAACCCTATCTACCTGGCTGGCAACATTCAGGGATCTATGTACAGAGACATCAAGACCTCTCTGCTCATCTACACTCGCAAGAATCTTACCATTAGCCCAGTACTCTGCATTCCTGTTACTCCTTCCAAAGTGAATCACCTCACTTTTCCACATTAAACTCCATTTGCCACCTCTCAGCCCAGCTCTGCAACTTAACTATGTCCCTCTGTAACCAATATCCTTCAGCACTATCCACAACTCCATAGACCTCTCTGTTATCTACAAATTTACTAACCCATCCTTCTATGCCCTCATCCAGGTCATTTATAAAAATGGCAAACAACAGTGACCCCAAAACAATTCCTTGCAGTAAACCACTAGTGACAGAACTACAGGATGAGCATTTCCCATCAACCACCACCCTGTGTCTTTTTTCAGCTCGCCAACTGCTGATCCAGACTTCCAAATCACCCTCAGTCCCATGCCTTCATATTTTGTGCAATAGCCTCCCGTGGGGAACCTTATCAAACGCTTTACTGAAATCCATATACACCACATCAATGGTTTTACCCTCATCCAGCTGTTTGGTCACCATCCCAAAGAACCCAATAAGGTTTGTGAGGCATGAACTACCCTTCACAAAACCGTGTTGACTACCCCGAATATGCTTATTCCTTTCGAGATGATTATAAATCCTATCTCTTATAACCTTTTCCACCATGTTACCCACAATTGAAGTAAGGCTCACTGGTCTATAATTACCAGGGTTGTCTCTACTCCCCTTTTTGAACAAGGGGACACCTTTTGCTATTCCCCAGTTTTCTGGCACTACTCCAGTCAACAATGATCACATAAAGATCAAAGCCAAAGGCTCTGCAATCTTCTTCCTGGCTTCCCAGTGGATCCAAGGGTAAATCCCATCTGACCCGGGGGACTTAGCTATTTTCACAGTTCCCAGAACTGCTAACACCACCTTGCTAACGTACATCCCATCTGGTCTAGTAGCCTGTATCTCAGTATTCTCCTCAACAACATTGTCTTTTTCCAGTGTGAATATTGATGAACAATATTCATTTCGTGCTTCCCCTATCTCGTCAGGCTTCACGCTCAACTTCCCCCTACTATCCTTGATTGGCCCAAATCCTACCTTAGTCATTCTTTTATTCATGATACACCTATAGAAAGCTTGAGGATTTTCCTTGATTCTACCTGCCAATGACTTCTTGTGTCCCCTCCTGGTTCTTAACGCTCTCTTCAGGTCTTTCCTAACTAACTTGTAACTCTTAAGCACCCTAACTGAGCCTTCACTCTCATCCTAACGTTAAGCTTCTTTCTTCCTCTTGACCAGAGATTCAGCTTCTTTTGTAAACGACTGCTCCTTTGCTCGACCACTTTCTCCCTGTCTGACAGTTACTTTCTTATCAAGGACGCATAGTACAATTCTTTGTTGTTAGCACTTATTCCTGGCTTTCCAGGAGCAGTGTGGTTTTACCAGCACTTAAAATGAGAACTAAAGTGTATTTTGCTTTCAGGCAAGTTTGTCTTTAATTTCTGTGGTATATTCTTAATGCTTTGTTTATGAAATTGGCCTGAGTATCAATGGAATAGCTTATTGAGGAGGATTTTGTGAAAGCAACCTTTGAGGGATTGATGTGTAATCAAGCTTTGGCTGTTGATTACCTTGAGTATTGCTGTATTACACACATATAAACATCCAAAATAAATCGTGTAGTTTTTTGTTTGTTTAATATTTTTGGAAAAGTACTAACTGAAAGATTGAGAGTCAAAGAATCAGCATGGCAACAGACTCTTGGGTCAAACTCGTCTGTGCCAACTAGGTATCCTAAACTGAATCAGTCCCATTTGCCTGCGTTTGGTCCATATCCCCCTATTCATGTACCTGTCCAACGTATTTTAATGTTGTAATGGTACCTACCTCTACCACTTCCTTTGGTAGCTCATTCCATACATGCACCACCCTCTGAGTGAAAAATGTACCCTTCAGGTCCCTTTTTAATTTTTACTCGTTCTCAATTTAAACCTATTCTCTTGAGATCTGCACTCCCCCACCCCAGGAAAAGACTTGTCAATTTACCCTATCTATGCCTCTCATGATTTTATAAACCTCTAAATTCACCCCTCAGCCTCCGATGTTCTAGGGATAATAGCCCCAGCCTATTCAGCCTCTCATTATAACTAAAACCCTTCTGTCCTGGCAAACATCTGGTTAATTTTTTAAGTACCCTTTCTAGTTTAACAACGTACTAATAGCAGGGTGACTTGAATTGTATGGTGTTCTAAAACTGGCCTCATCAATGTATTGTACAGCAGCAGCATCTCATTTCAACTCCTACATTGAATGCACTGACCAATGAAGACTAGTGTGCTAAATGTTTCCTTCACCACCCTGTCTATCTGCAATGCCACTTTGAATGAACTACGAAGCTGCACCCTCGGTCCCTCTGTCCGACAGCACTCCCCAGGGCCCTACCATTAACTGTGCAAGTCCAACCCTGGTTTGCCTTCCCAAAATGGAACACCTTGCACTTAACTAAATTAAATTCCATCTGCTATTCCTTGGCCCGTAGGCCCATCTGATCAAGATCTTAAACTCTTAGATGACCTTCTTCCAGTCCATGATGATACCACTTTTGGTGTCATCCACAAGCTTACTAACCATACCTCCTATATTCTCATAGAAATCATTGTTCGAAGTGATGAATGACAGTGGATCCAGAGCAAGTCTTTGCAGGACACTGTTAGTCACAGGCCTCCAATCTGAATAACAACCCTCCAGCATCACACTCTGTCTTCGATCATTAAGCCAATTTTGAATCCAGTTGGCTATCTCTCCCTGGATCCTGTGTGATCTATGCTTACTAACCAGTCTACCATGCGGTACCTGGTCAAAGGCCTTGCTAAAATACATGTAGACAGTGTCAACCACTCTGGCTTTATTTAGCATCTTGGTAAGTTCTTCAAAAAAAAATTCCATCAAATCTGAAAGGTACGATTTCCCACGCTCCAATCCATGCTGACTATGCTGAATTAGTCCTTGCTTTTCCAAATGCATGTAAATCCTAATTCTCAGAATCCCCTGCAGCCCCTTAGCTACAGCTAAAGTCAGACTCACTGGTCTACAGTTGCCTCGCTTTTCTTTGCAGCCTTTCTTAAGCAATTAGCTAATAGGTTCAAACTGCTAATAGTTGGGGTTCATTTTTCTGGGTATTACAGAATAATGAAAGTACTGTGAAATATAATGTCATTTGGACAAGATGTGTAGGTACAGTTTTAATTGCAGTAAATAGAATTAGTGCTGGAAAATTTCAGTCAGTGTGTGGACAGTGAAACAGTGTTAGATGTTGAAGAGTTTATTGGCAATGGGCATTCGATGCTCAGCTTCTATTCATTTAGGTTCAGTTTGGATCTTGTAAAGTCATGGCCAGGCAACTATTAAAATGTATGCTTGAGTGTGCAGACTTGAAACTTTGAAAGGTCATGTGATTGAATCCTTGGTTCTAGCAGTTCGTATATTGCAATTTGAGCATTTCAATAGGCAGGAATTTATAGATTACTGCAAGTTTACTGTGGGACCTATTATTTATTAATCAAACTATGTTCATGTGCTATGTTATGTGCTATTTGAATATATTTATGTAGAAAATACTGCTCTGAACCCAAAAGACACGAGGAATAAGTTTGTGAATTAACCAGTTATGCGATGAAAGAATCATGAGAGATTGTGTAGATTAGGCCTATGTTTCTCAAATTAGAATAAGTCATCCAGTTGAAACATAAAAAATTATTTACGTGCTTTCTTGACAAAGTAGATGCAGGCAGGATTTCTCCTTTGTCTTGAAGTTGCGATTTCTGCTAAAGGTTCTACCATTTACGAATGAGACGAAAAATTTCTTCATTCAAATTGTTGTTAATCTTTTGAATTCTATATTCCAGACGACTAGAGGTGCTCTGTTTTTGCATATATTCAAGAACTCAGATTTTGGGTATGAACCTAATCAAGTAAATGGAGATAGTTCAGGAGAGCAGTTTGAAGTAAACCATGAGTCATGATGTGTCAAGATTGAATGGTTCCATTTTTTGATCTTGTACATATTGCTAAATTACTAAACTGTAACCAGGAGCATCATAAATCTTGTAAAACTGAGTAAAATCACATGAATTAAAAATAAGTGTGCAATAGTGGTTCAGTCATTTGGATTTTAGTGTCAAACATTGAAGTGTTAAATTGTTTGAATTCTAAGTGTTGTTAACAAGTATAGTTTGCTTCTTAACTTGATGATTAAAAGCATCTTGCTTAAAAGATTACATGTGCAAAGTTTGACTCTTGAGTCGGTAATTTTGCAGTATCTTTGGAGAGAGAGATTGTAGCTAATACTGGATGCAGTCAGTTCTAGAACATGGAACAATACAGCGCAGAACAGGCCCTTCGGCCCTCGATGTTGCGCCGACCTGTGGACTTTTCTCAGTTCGTCCCCCTACACTATCCCAAAATCATCCATGACCTTATCTAAGGATTGTTTAAATCTCCCTAATGTGGCTGAGTTGACTACCTTAGCAGGTAGGGCATTCCACGCCCTTACCAATGTCTGTGTAACGAACTTGTCTCTGACATCTGTCTTAAATCTATCACCCCTCAATTTGTAGTTATGCCCTCTCGTACAAGCTGATGTCATCATCCTAGGCAAAAGTCTTTCTCTGTCTACCCTACCTAATCCTCTGATCATTTTGTATGTCTCTATCAAATCCCCTCTTAGCCGCCTTCTTTCCAATGAGAACAGACCGAAATCTCTCAGCCTTTCCTCGGAAGACCTTCCCTCCAGACCAGGCAATATCCTGGTAAATCTCCTGCACCTTTTCCAATGCTTCCACATGCTTTTTGTAATGGGGCCACCAGAACTGTACACAATATTCCAAGTGTGGCCGCACCAGCGTTTTGTATAGTTGCAGCATGATATTGTGGTTCCAGAACTCAATCCTTCTACGAATGAAACCTAACGCACTGTATGCCTTCTTAACAGCACTATCCACCTGGGTGGCAACTTTCAGGGATCTGTGTACATGGACTCCAAGATCCCTCTGAACATCCACACTACCAAGAATCTTTCCATTCACTAAGTACTCTGTCATCCTGTTATTCTTCCCAAAGTGCATCACCTCACATTTAGCTGCATTGAACTCCATTTGCCACCTCTCAGCCCAATTCTGCAGTTTATCCAAATCCCCCTGCAACCTGTAACATTCTTCCAAACTGTCCACTACTCCACTGACTTTAGTGTCTTCTGCAAATTTACTAATCCATCCGCCTATGCCTGCGTCTAAGTCATTTATAAAAATGACAAACAGCAGTGGTCACAAAACAAATCCTTGTGGAACACCACTAGTAACTGCACTCCAGACTGAATATTTTCCATCAACCACCACTCATGGGTCATGGTGCATTAAATCTGCTTTCCCTTCAGCTCTGTGTTGAAGGCGTTCTCTTCGGAGATGCTACCAGACCTGAGTTTTTCCAGCAATTTGGTTTTCAGCATCTGCTGTTCTTTTGAGTTTTGGAGATTATGCAATTTTTTTTAATTTTGAAAAATTGATGCAAACAAGTTTTGCTGTCAGCTTAGTTTCATTGAAATTCTCCTATGTACTGTAGTTGCCTGATTTTATTATCTTACTGGGTCTAATTTTCTTTTCTGGAAATGAAATCCTTTGAAGCAGTTTTTTTGACCTTCTGCATGCTTTGGTTTAGAAGGCTGCAGAAATGCACTATTTTTGAATCTGAGGAAATGAAAGCGCATTTGAAACATGAGTAAGATTAAGAAGTGTTGTGTGTCAAAACAGCTATCAGGATTGGAAAAAATTCAGACAAATTTAGGATAGTCAGAGAAGGGGCTTCTCTAACCTAGTAGAAATCTGATGATGCGCTGCTTTCAATTTGCATTGATAACTATCTAAATAAGCACTTTGGGTCTGTAACTCTTGTTTGCAATGTTAATTATATTCCATTTTTTGAAAACTTGAAAATAACTGGTGTTGAGCTTCCAATAATATCTGTTGTAGTAGTGACGGTAAAGCAGGGTTCCCAAAGTGGGGCTGCAAGCTGAAATTTGTCATCACCTCATAGTGGTTGCTTTGCGGCTGTCTACTGCCTGATCTGTGTTTCTTTTCCTTGCTCTGTCCACCTCTCATAGTTATCCATGAGGAGTTGTGGCAGTATTAAGGCCTCAGCGAAAGTCTAGTATGAAAAATGTTGGGAAGCACTGTTATGTAATGAAAGTCAACTAATTTAAGGTAAAATACTGTGGAAATCTGAAACAAGCAGAGAGAACGCTGGAGAAGAAGAGTCATGACAGACAAGAAATATGAACTGTGTTTTTACATCCACAATGCTGACAAACTGACTGAGTTTCTCTAGCATTCTTTATTCTGTTGAGTTTAAGGTTGTCTTTCTAAGCATAGCTTCAGTTAAGTAAGAAAGCATGAAATGTTTTGTTTTCACATTTGGTTTTTCTTCATATTTCATTGCTCTATTCATGAGATGATTCCTGAGCTGTGCAGCAGTGAACTCATTTTTACTGTATCTGGATATTATTTTTTAGCCAGTTGAAAATGTGAGAAGAATTCCACAAATTAATTCTCCCTGTTCCTCCTCATTTTTCCCTGTTCCTCTTTCTTTCTCATCCCTTCTCATCTATTTAGCGTCAGGCTCCAAATTCAGGGTGTGGAGTTGGGATGGTTAAGGGTATTAAAGAAACAGTTAAGAAACACAAGAAGATTGTGAAATCCATTCCAATCAGGATAGCCTGACCAAATAAGTAGGAAGTTCCCATTCTCCGAGACCTATAACTACTACCTTCTCTAGTTTTAATTGTTGCTCTTGATGACCGAATGTGCTACTTGAGTATGTATGGAAGTCTATCTGTTCTTCCCAAGTTCTGTATTAACGTGACAACTCATTCAAAGCTGACTTTAGCAGAAGAACATAAGAAATAGCAGCAGGGACAGGCAATTCCTGAGTCTGCTTTGCCATTGATACAGTCATGGCTGATCTCATCTCAACCTCAACATCACTTTCCTGCCCACACTCCATAACTCTTCCACCCGTTACTAATTAAAAACCTGTCTCCTCCTTAAAGTTACTGCAGCCCAGCATGCACCACATTCCAGGGTTGTGAATTTTAACAGATTCAAGACCCTTTAGGAGAAGTAATTTCTTCTCATCTGTGCTTAAATCTGCAACTCCTTAATCACAATCTATTATATTTTATTCCAGATTGCCCAACATGAGGAAACCTGCTTGGTCAATCCCCTTCAGCATCATGTGCCCTTCAATTAGATCTCCTCTCATTTTCCAAACTCGAGAGTATATGCCAAAACCGCTCAATCTCTCTTAATAAGACAAACCCCTCATTTCTGGAAGAATGCGTGAACATAGTGAGTTTTAGTAAACTTCCTTTGAAGTGCCTCCGATACAGCTACATCCCTCCTTAAGGGACCAAACCTCTGTACACAACTTCAGGTGTGGTCTGCTTAATGCCTTGTTTAGCTGCAGCAGCACTTTCCTATTTTCATTTTGGTCTTCCTTCAGCAATAAATGCCAAAATTCTATTTGCTTTCCTTATTACCTGCATGTACTTGTTTACATGGTGTCACTATAAAATTGTCACCTTCTTCTTTTTGCTCCAATTAATGGACCTTTCTGACAATACTTATCATCAGGTGGAAGTTGAAAACAGCTTGCATTCTGTATAGCACTTAGAACTTTGTAAAATTACCCCGGTGAGATCTGTAGATCAATTCAGGCAATGTTGCTCCTTACAATGTAGCAGACGTCCTTTGAATCTGGCAGCAAGTCAATTTAGCAGTTATACGTGAGGTCAGTATTTCACGAATCTTCTCACACCAGTGCAAGTACGTTTTCCTGCTATTTGAGTTGTGATTATTAGAGTTGCAATTTTCATGGAAGACTGGCAACATCGTTCTGCTCTGGTTTACAGTGATGAAAGCCAGGAGTTCAGACACTTATCGGTGAATAAATTCTTTTCAGAAAATTCAGTGCTGTTACACTGCTGTGTGTTAAATTTTAAGCAGTGCATTGAATGTTGGATCCACTTGTGTGCTGAACTAGTGTATCGATGGTGCAATATTCTAGGATGGAGAAAATAAGACAGTTTGAAACAAGGATAAACATACAGCTGAAATGCTTGATGTTTAAAATAGCACACATGCATTATGTGACTACATGTCAATTCAAGACATGGATTACTTAAAGAGGGGTAACAAGTTAGGTGAGTCGTGTGCCAATTTTCTTCCTTCCCCTCTTCAAGGCATTCCTTGTGAAACAGATCCATGGCCAGCCATCATTCTCTGGTTTTGTTTTCGAAGCAGTCTGTTCAGATATTGTATTACATGCCAGTGAAATGGATGGAACTTCAATCTTGGCCTGCTGGCACAGAAATAGGGATACTACCACTGAACCACAAGAGCCCATAGACTCTCTGGTTTGATTTCCAAAGAGCCAGTATTTGAACAGTTATTGAGTCATTCCGTGTAAATGGGCTGGCTGTAAAGGTCAGAGCTACAACTAATAATGGTTGGATTTGACATCCAGGTATACATACTTAGAGTCATAGAGATGTACAGCACAGAAACAGACCCTTCGGTTCAACTCGTCCATGCCAATCAGGTATCCCAACCCTAACTAGTCGCACCTACCAGCACCCAGCCTCTATCCCTCCACACCCTTCCTATTCATATACCCGTCCAAATGCATTTTAAATGTTGCACTTATACTGGCCAGCACCACTTCCTCTGGCATCTCATTCCATACACATACCACCCTCTGCATGAAAAAGTTGCCCCTTAGGTCTCTTTTATATCTTGCCCCTCCCACCCTAAACCTATGCCGTCTAGTTCTGGACTCCACCAACCCAGGGAAAAGACTTGCCTATTTATCCTGTCCTTGCACCTCATGATTTTATAAACCTCTAAAAGGTCACTGCTCAGCCTCTGACGCTCCAGGGAAAACAGCCCCAGCCTATTCAGCTTTTCCCTATAGCTCCCTGGCAACATCCTTGTAAAACTTTTCTGAACCCTTACAAGTTTCACAACATCCTTCCGATAGGAAGGAGACCAGAATTGTGCGCAATATTCCAAAAGTGGCCTAACCAATCTCCTGTACTCAACACTCTGACCAATAAAAGAAAGCACACGAAGCACTGCCTTCACTATCCTATCTATGTGTCACTCCACTTTCAAGGAGCTATGAACCTGCACTCCAAGGTCTCTTTGTTAAGCAACACTCCTGAGGAGCTTACCATTAAGTGTACAAGTCCTGCTAAGATTTGCTTTCCCAAAATGCACCACCTCGCATTTATGTGAACTAAACTCCATCTACTCCTCAGCCCATTGGCCCATCTGATCAAGATCCTGTTGTAATCTGAGGTTACCTTCTTCGCTGTCCACTACACCTCCAATTTTGGTGTCATTCTGCAAACTTACTAACTATACTTCTTATGTTCACATCCAAATCATTTATGTAAATGACAAAAAGTAGAGGACCCAGCACTGATCCTTGTGGCACTCCACTGGTCATAGGCCTCCAGTCTGAAAAACAATCCTCCACCACCACCCTCTGTCTTCTACCTTTGAGCTAGTACTGAATCCAATTGGCTAATTCTCCCTGAGATCTAACCTTCCTCACCAGTCTCCCATGGGGAACCTTGTCGATCGCCTTACTGAAGTCCATATAGATCTCATCTACCGCTCTGTCCTCATCAATCCTCTTTGTTACTTCTTCAAAAAACTCAATCAAGTTTGTGAGACATGATTTCCCACGCATAAAGCCATGTTGACTATCCCTAATCAGTCCTTGCCTTTCTAAATACATGTACATCCTGTCCCTCAGGATTCTCTCCAACAACTTGCCCCACCGATACCAGGCTCACTGGTCTATAGTTCCCTGGCTTGTCTTAACCTCCTTAAACAGTGGCACCACATTAGCCAACCTCCAGTCTTCCGGCACCTCACCTGTGACTATTAGCAAGAGGCCCAGCAATCACTTCCTTAGCTTCCCACAGAGTTCTAGGGTACACCTGATCAGGTCTTGGCATTTATCCACATTCCCATATTTCAAGACATCCAGCACTTCCTCCTGTGTAATGTGGACATTTTTCAAGGTGTCACCACCTATTTCCCTACATTCTATATCTTTGAATCCTTTTCCACAGTAAACACTGATACAAAATACTCATTTAGTATCTCCCCATCTACTGCGACTCCACACAAAGGCTGCCTTGTTGATCTTTGAGCGACCATATTCTCTCCCTAGTTACCCTTTTGTCCTTAATGTATTTGTAAAAACCTTTGGATTCTCCTTCAAACTATTTACCAAAGCTATCTCATGTCCCCTTTTTGCGCTCCTGATTTCCCTCTTAAGTATACTCCTACTGCCTTTATACTCTTCTAAGGATTTATTTGAACTATCTTGTCTATATGCTTGCTTCTTTTTCTTAACCAAACCCTCAATTTCTTTAGTCATCCAGCATTCCCTATACCTACCAGCCTTTCCTTTCACCCTGACAGAAATATACTTTCTCTGGATTCTCGTTATTTCATTTTTGAAGGCTTCCCATTTTCCAGCTGTCCCTTTACCTGCAAACAATCAGCTTTTGAAATTCTTGCCTAATACCTTCTAAGTTGGCCTTCTTCCAATTTAGAACTTCAACTTTTAGATCTGGTCTATCCTTTTCCATCACTATTTTAAATCTAATAGAATTATGGTCGCTGGCCCCAAAGTGCCCCCCCACTGACATTTCACTCACCTGCCCTGCCTTATTTCCCCATCTGCCTTCCCTTTTGGGTCTCTTGCATTGAAGTAAATGCAGTATAATTTATCAGTCCTACCTTGTCCTCTGCATTGTCCCTGCCTGCCCTGACTGACTCGTTTCTGTTATCAACTGTGCCAGTCTCCGATTGATGTCTTTCCTCCCTATCTCCCTGGGACCCACCAAACCATCTCTCCCTTCCCCCACCTTACTAGTTTACACCCTCCTGAGCAGCTCCAGCAAATCTCCCTGTCAGTATATTAGCCCCCTTCCAATTTAGGTGCAATCTGTCCTTGTACAGGTCATTTCTATCCCCTGAAGAGATTCCAATGATGCAAAAATGTAAATCCTTCTCCCATTCATCAGCTCCTCAACCATGCATTCATTTGCTCTATCCTCCTATTCCTACCCTCGCTCGCTTGCAGCACCAGGAGTAATCCAGATATTACTACTCTTAAGGATCTCCTTTTTAAATTCCTGCCTAACTTTCTGTATTCTCCCTTCAGAATATCATCCTTTTCCCTTCCGATGTCGCCAGTTCCAATGTGGACAATGACCTCTTGCTGGTCCCTCTTCCCCCATGAGAGCATTCTGCACCCTCTCTGAGACATCCTTGATCTTGGCATCAGGGAGGCATCATATCATTCTGATTTTTCACTGTTGGTAACAGAAGCATCTGTCTGTGCTTCGAACTAGCGAGTCCCCTAACACAATTGATCTCTCGGAACCTGATGTACCTCTCATTACATTAGAGCCAGTCTCGATACAAGAAACTTGGCTGTTTGTGCTACATTCCCCTGAGAATCAATCACGCCATACATTTTCCAAAACAGCATACTTGTTTGAAATGGGGATAGCCATAGAAGACTCCTGCACTCCCTGCTTACCTCTCTTACCTTTCCTGGCATTAACCCATCTATGTGACACGCCTGCTTTCCATTGGCCAGTGCATTGAGTATAGGCGTTGGGACATTACCTTGTGGCTGTACAGGACATTGGTGAGGTCACTTTTGGAATGTTGCATTCAATTCTGGTCTCCTTGTTCTCGGAAAGATGTGAAACTTGAAAGAGTTCAGAAAAGACCTAAAAGGATTTGTTGGTGTTGGAGGGTTTGAGCTGTAGGGAGAGGCTGAATAGGCTGGGGTTATTTTCCCTGGAGTGTTGGATGTGGAACATGGCCTTAGATGTTGAGGGACATGAATAGGGTGAATAGCCAAGGTCTTTTTCCCAGGGTAAGGGAGTCCAAAACTAGAGGGCATTGGTTGAAGGTGAGGGGGAAAGATTTGAAAGGACTCTGGGAGCAACCTTTTCACGTTGAGGGTGATGCATGTATGAAACAAGCTTCCAGAGGTGGTGGTGGAGGTAACCACAATTGCAACATTAAAAAGGCATCTGGATGGTACCTGAATAGGAATGGTTTAGAGTGATATAGGCCAAATGCTGGCAAATGGGACTAGATCAGTTTCAGATATCTGGTCGGCATGGACGAGTTGGACTAAAGGGTCTGTTTCTTTGTTGTATGACTCTATGGCTAAAATCTTTGGATTTCCAGTTACTAACTTAAATTTTTATGATGTCAACTTTGTATATAGCAAATGGTCATCTTCAGAAATGTACAAATCTATCTTGTCATAATTGGGCAGAACATCTATTATCTGTAGGTCTGGCAACTTGCAGATCTACTATGTGACAGGGTGCCCTTTCCTCCACGGGTGACCTCTTTGAATGAGCTAGCTGTAAGCCCTGATCAGAAAAAGCAACTTAATGTGTAAATAAACATTTCCTGAAGAAGTATCAGACATACTTAATGTTGCCGTTTCTGTAACTACAAAATACTATGTGGCATTGTGAAAACAGGAAGAGGCAAGAAAGCAATAAAATGCACAGAATATTGGGGATATAGGAAGGTCAGTTTATGACTAGAGCTACCAGAATGTTAGATATACATTCTGCTAAAAGTTACATGAGACCGATGAAGAATGTCAGAGCAGTGAGAGGCTTTACAGAAGGAAACTGGGAGAGCACAGGGTCAACATGTTCCAGTACAGACAAAGGGTGACCCAAAAATCCAGTGATCCCTGGACATCAAGGGATATACAGGCTTGGATGAAGACAAAAAGGGAGGCTACGGTAGATAGCAAGAACTCAAACAACAGAAGTGCTATTGTACAGTGTGCAAGGAGAAATTCAAAAAGGATATGTTAAAGGCTCAAAGAGGACATGAAAAATAATGGCCGGTTGGACCATTTAAGGACCACAGTGGTAAATTGTGTATGGAGCCAGAGGATGTAGGTAGGGTTCTTAAAAAATTATTATTAGTTTTCACTAGCGCGAGGCATGATATGGTTACAGAAATCAGGATCAAAAAATTGATGCACTTGAAATTAGCATAGACAGAGAGGAGGTACTGAGTGGCCTGGAAGGCTTACAAGTAGACAAACATGCAGGGCCAGATGAGATGGATCCCAGGCTTTTGAGTGAGACAAGGGAGAAAATAGCAAAGCCACTGGCAATAATTTTCAATTCCTATCTGGCCACGGGAGAGGTGCCAGAGTACTGGAGGTCATGTAGTGTTATACTGTTGTTAATGGGAGCAAGGGATAAACCAGGAAACTGCAGGCTGGACAGTCTAACCTCGGTGGTGGGGAAACTATTGGAAGCAATTCTGGGGATGAAGAGGTACAGGGATTAAATCAAGAATATTCATGTCTGACCAACTTGATTTAACCAGGTGTGTGGATGAGTGCAATGCACTCAACGGAGTTTCTTTGGACTTGACGAAGTGTTTTGAGAAAGTCCCACGTGGGAAGCTGATAGTGAAGGCAGTAGCCCTTGTGATCAAAGGAAATTTACCTAATTGGATCCAAAATTGGCTGAGTCGCATGAAGCAGAGGGTGATGGTCAAGGAGTGTTGTTGCAAAAGGCTTGTATTCATTGGGGCTCCACAGTGGTCAGTGTTGGCAATCCTGCCTATTTGTGGTGTACATCTAAATTCAAGCCGAAATCATTTTTGAGTGATGATCAGAAAATCTGAATTATATGAAAATTGGTGAGATGGTAAATATTGAGAAGGATAGCCTTTTAGCATAGGAGGATATAGACAGCTGATCAGTGGCAAATGGGATTCAATTGGATAAGTTTGAGGTGATGTGCTCACGTGGGATAAACAAAGAGAATACATGGAGGTTGGATTGTGGGAAACAGAAGATCAAAGGACCCTGATGTACATGTCCATCAGTCTCTTTGGTCCAACTTGTTCTGCTGACCAGATATCCTAAATAAATCTAGTCCCATTATGCCAACATTTGGCCCGTATCCCTCTAAGCTTTTTCTATTTGTGGACTCATCCAGATGCCTCTTAAATGTTGCAATTGTACCAGCCTCCACCACTTCCTCGGGCAGCTCCTTCTCTACACACACTACCCTCTGCATGTAAAAGTTGCCCCATGGTCCCTTTTAAATCTTTCCCCTCACCTTACACCTATGCCTCCCCCGCCCCCCCCAAAAATACCTTTGCCTCCACCGCACTGGACTCCCCGACCCCAAGGAAAAGTCCTTGGCTATTCATCCTATCCATGTTCCTCATGATTTTAGAAACCTCAAGAAGATCACTCCTCAGCCTCCGTCCCTGGGAAAACAGCCCCAGCCTTTTCAGCCTCTTGCTATAGCTCAACCCCTACAACCCTGGCAACATTGCTGTAAATCTTTTGTGAACCCTTTCAAGTTTCACAACATTCTTCCAATAGGAAGGAGACTAGAATTGCATGCAGTATTCCAATGGTGGTCTAACCAATGTCCTGTACAGCTGCAACGTGACCTCTCAACTCCTATATTCAATGCACTGACTAATAAAGGCCAGCATGCCAAACGCCTTCACTATCCTATCTACCTGCGACTCCACTTTCAATGAACTATGAATCTGCACTCCAAGGTCTCTTTGTTCAGCACTGTTTCTCTTTAGGAATTGTGCACATTTATCAATATTGTACATGAAGCAATTTTGTTTTAATATCCAAATGCAATCTTAGATATAACAAAAAATGAAATTTCACTTTGAGCATAAAGCTCTAATACTTCTGCATCACCATCTAGAGGAATTTAATTGTATTGCAGCAGCTTCCTGTTTCAAGAAGCATACAATATGCATTGCTCAATCCAGCTGTCAACTACTGACCTTATTCCGAGAACGGTTTTTTAACTGGCATCTTGGCCAATATTCCTTCATCATACAAAAGAATGAAAACATATCACTGCGAGTAGCGTCACTTAAGACATGTCAGTCTCTGACGTTTTTAAATCCCACCAAAAACAGTGTTGATTTTTATGACTAATACAATAGTTATAATATCTGGTAGGTTAATTTGCCGTTTATGGTATGCTGTGTGCAAGTTGACTACTGTATTTAACCGATGTATCGGTGACTGCTCTAATCTAACTAATTGGCTGGAAATCATTTTGGGACATTTTGAAATGCTTTCCGTTTGTTTATTCGTGGGACGAGAGTGTTACGGACTAGGCCAGTGTTTATTGCCCATCCTTAATTGCCCAGAGGGCTATTAAGAGTCAACTGTGTTGCTGTGGGTTTGGAGTTACATGTAGGCCAGAATGGTCAGGATGGCAGTTTCCTTCCCTAAAGAAAAGTAATGAACCAGGATTGTTGTTCTGACAATTGTCAATGGATTTGTGGTCATCATTGGATGCTTATTTCCAGATTTTTATTAAATTCAAATTCCGTCATCTGCTGCGCTAGGATTCGAACACAGATCCCCAGAATATTATCTGGATATTTGGATTAATAGTTGAGAGATAATGCCACTAACTCTTACTACATGCAATTTTAACAAACAGCTTTTTCTCTTGTCATTGCTGCTTTTTTGTTTTCTTTTAGAAAGAGAATTGTACTCGTATATCGTTTCAGCGTTGTCTTCACCTTCTGTCCCTGGCTGGGAAAAAAAATGGAAGTCTCTTGCATGGATTTTCTTAGAACTTTATTTTTGTCCAAAACGTGGATTTGATTCCATGTATTTAATGCCATAAACATTGCATGAAAATGAAAATCTATGTTTATTCTGGTATATACTCAACCAGTAGAATACCGAACCAAACTAGGAACAATATTCTTACAGAACAAAGCTGTGTTAATTATACACTCATTATTTCAGGCTTTGCAATGGCTGTGAAGCATCTTGTTAAGATTAATCTATCTTTCCCATAAATGAAATGTTAGTTCCCAAAATGAATTATTATTAAGCTGGAGAGGGTTCCGAACAGATTTACTGGGATGTTGCTGGATATGGAAGGTTTGAGTTTGAGTTAGAAAGAGAGGCTGGGAGTTCTTTGGAGTAAAGGAGGTTGAAAACTGACCTGGTAGGAGTTGATAAAAGAATGAGAGTTATGGGTAGAGTTAATGGTTGTTGCCTTTTCCCTGGAATGTGGGATTTCAAGACTGGGGTTTTTAAGGTGAGAGGAGAGAAGTTTAAACAAGACATCAGACAAATTTGTTACACAGTGGTTCGTCTGTGGAATTGATGTCCTGAGGAAGTGGTGGATGTAAGTAGAATTAGTGTTTAAAAGGCATTTTGATAAGTACATAAATAGAAAAGATTTGCAAGGATATGGGACAGAGCACGAAGGTGACACTGGTTTAATTTGGGATTATGTTCAGCATGGTCTGTTTGGACTGAAGGGTCTATTTTGATGCTGTATGACTTTGACCTGGTACATCTCCACTCCTACTAAGAAATGTTGCTCTTGTTTCTCTTCAAACTCAAATCTTCAGACTACTATACAAAAGGAGCAAACGGTGTTGAGGAGATTAGTGTGTGTGTGTGTGTGTGTGTAAATACTCTCTCATTGACAAGATTATTAACATTACCTGTTCCCTTCATGCAGAATATTTTTTAAAGGAATGGAAATGAAAAGTCTACTGAAAACAGGTGAAAAGTTAACTCATTTGAAAACTGCAAATAATATGGATTTATTTTTAAATACTCCTCCTCTATGCCTGAGAGCTGACCTGAGAACTAGTTTTTGGTTGTCCAAACATATGGCCACAGAACTTCAGCAATGAGTCACTTTGTTTTATTTTGAGTTCGAGAATAATCATTGACTACTTAGCACACATGATTTATTTTTATTCATTCATGGGATGTGGGTGTCATTGGCTAGGCTAACATTTATTGCCGAACCCTATGTCCCCTGGAAAAACTGCTGATAAGTTGTTATCTTGAAATGAAGTCCATGTGGTGTAGGTACACCCATAATGCTGTTAAGGAGATTCATGATTTGACCTAATGGCACTGAAGGAATGGCAGTATAATTCCGAGTAAGGATGGTACTGTCTTTGGGGAGATCTTGCATTGGAACGCCAACTGCATCTGCTGCCCTTGTTCTTCTGGCTGGTCGAGATTGAGAGTTTGGAAAATAGGGTCAAATGCCTGTACTGTACTGTGTTCTGCTCCAACCTTGAAAGAATGCTTGGTGCACCAGTGCATTCTCTTGTAACCCAGCCTCATTGTAAACTTTAGAATTCTCTGAATTTTGTGGATCTCATCTACAAAATGCCTGGGGTTGTTAGGATTCTACTGATCCAATTGACTATAGTGAAGAGAGGTACTATATGGGCTGGATTAATTTTCCCGGATGAAACGATGGTGTTGACGAACTGCGTTGTACAATTTCACATACTCAAACTTTATAAAGAAGGTGAAATTAATCTTATTAATTAATCTTATTAATTAACGGCTATTATTAATCAATGCCGTTAATTTGCTCAACAAAAATTTCACCTTTTTTATCAATTTGTTCAGAAAGAAATCTGACTGAAATGAAGTTGAATTCATGTTTCATCTTTTTAATGTATTAGGGCCAGCTGTATCTACTGGTGACAGACCAGGGCTTTCTGACAGAAGAGAAGGTGGTCTGGGAGAGTTTACACAATGTGGACGGAGATGGCAATTTCTGTGACTCTGAATTTCACCTGAGACCTCCATCTGACCCAGAAACTGTGTACAAAGGACAGCAGGATCAAATAGATCAGGTAAACTAAAGAACAGCAATGTCTATTACTAGCTAATTTGACTACGCATGGTTAATGATGCAGCATTTTGACCTTCGTACTTAACATTGAGGAAAAGCAAAGGAAATGGTCACGAAGTCGAAGGAAAATCTCTCTCACTGGGGAGCCGAAGATGTGTTTGATAAAAATTGTCTTGAAATGAAACAAAGGTAGCATGATAACAGGGATGAGGCAAAGGTTCCAAACTACCAGAGTATTCTAGCTGACTGGCCAGTGGTGCAGTTGAAGTAAAGGTGAAACTTATTGGAAAAGGCATGTACAAGATTTGAAGCTGAAGGAGATAACTGAACATAGTGTTTTACTGGTATTACTGAAACTTTAGCTTCTATCGTAGAGGTGTACAGCACAAAAACAGACCCTTCAGTCCAAATCGTTCATATCGACCAGATATCCTAAAGTAATTTGGTCCCATTTGCCAACACTTGGCCCAAACCCCTCTAAACCCTTCCTATTCATATACCCATCCAGATATCTTTTAAATGTTGTAATTGTACCAACCTCCACAACTTCCTTTGGCAGCTCATTCCATACACGCACCACCCTCTGTGTGTTCCTTTTTAAATATTTCCCTTCTCACCTTTAACTTATGCCCTCTAGTTTTGGGCTTGCCCACCCCAGGGTACCGTATCCATGCTGCTCGTAATTTCATAAACCTCTATAAGGTCACCCCGCAGCCTCCAACGCTCCAGGGCAAACAACTCCAGCCTACTTGGCCTCTCCCTATAGCTCAAACCTTCCAACTCTGGCAACATCCTTGTAAATCTTTTTTGAACTCTTTAATGTTTCACAACATCCTTCCAATAAGAGGGAGACCAGAATTGCACACAACATTTCAAGAGTGGTCTCACCACTACCCTGTACAGCCTCAGCATGACCTTCCAACTCCTATACTCAATGCTCTGACCAATAAAGAAAAGCATACCAAATGCCACCTTCACTATTCTACCCACCTTCAACTCCACTTTCAATGAACTATGAATCTGCACTCCAAGATCTTTTTGTTCAGCAACACTCCCCAAGACCTTACCATTAAATGTATTAGTGATTTGCATTAGTCACTGGGGACTCCATAGTTAGGAAGACAGATCGGAGGTTCTGTGGGAACAAGAGAGTCTCACAGTTGGTGTGCTGCCTCCTAGGTGCCAGGGTTCGTGATGTCTCTGATAGTGTTTTCGGGATCCTTTCGGGGGAGGGGGGAATAGCCTCAAGTCGTGGTCCACGTAGGCACCAATAACATAGGTAGGAAAAGGGGTTTGGATTTAAGGCAGAAATTCAGGGAGCTAGGGCAGGAGCTTACTGCTAGAACAAACAGAGATGTTATCTCTGGATTGTTGCCCGTTACACTTGCTAGTGAGGAGAAGAATAGGGAGACAGGGAAGTTGAACGCGTGGCTATAGGGGTGGTGCAGGAGGGTGGGTTTTGGATTCCTGTATAATTGGGGCCCTTTCTGAAGTAGGTGGGACCTCTACAAACAGGATGGTCATCTCCTGAACCAGAGAGGTACCAATATCCTGGAGGTGAAATTTGATCATGCTCTTCGGGTGGGTTTAATCTAATTTAGCGGGGGGTGGGAACCTAAATTATTGTCCGAGTATAGAGGAGGTTGAGACTAGGGAGATCTGAAATAAGGTTTCAGGGTCGCAAGAGGGCACAGCAAGCAAAAGTATTAGTGATTTGCATTAGTCACTGGTTTGAGGTATGTTTATTTCAACGCCAGAACATCCGGAATAAGGTGGGTGAACTTGTAGCATGGGTTGGTACCTGGAATTTTGATGCTGTGGCCATTTCAGAGACATGGGTAGAGCAGGGACAGGAATGGTTGTTGCAGGGTCTGGGATTTAGATGTTTCACTAAGAATAAGATTGTAAAAGCGTTAGGGGTGTGGCATTTGGCAGTCAAGGACAGTGTTATGGCTGCAAAAAGGACATTTGAGGACTCGTTTACTGAGGTAGTATGGGCTGAGATTGGAAACTGGAAAGGAGAGGTCACCCTGTTGGGAATTTTCTATAGGCCTCCAAATAGTTCCAGAGATGTAGAGGAAAGCATAACAAAGATGATTCTCGATAGGAGCGGAAGTGACAGGGTAATTGTTATGGGGGATTTCAACTTTCCAAATATTGACTGGGAATACTATAGCTCAAGTACTTTAGACGGGTCAGTTTTTGTCCAATGTGTGCAGGAGGGTTTCCTGACATAGTATGTAGACAGGCCAACAAGGGACGAGGCCACATTAGATTTAATGCTGGGTAATGGACCTGGCCAGATGTTAGATTTGGAGGTCGGTGAGCAATTGGTGATAGTGACCACAATTCAGTTATGTTTACTTTAGCGATGGAAGGGGATAGGCATACACTGGAGGGCAAGAGCTACAGCTGGGGGAAAGGTAATTATGATATGATTAGACAAGATTTAGGATGTATAGGATGGGGAGGGAAACTGCGGGGATGGGCACAATAGAAATGTGGAGCTTATTCAAGGAACAGCTATTATGTGTCCTTGATAAGTATGTAACTGTCAGCCAAGGAGGAAGTTGTCGAGCGCAGGAGCTGTGGTTTACTAAGGAAGTTGAATCTCTTGTCAAGAGGAAGAAGAAGGCTCACGTTAGAATGAGATGTGAAGACTCAGTTCGGGTGCTTGAGAGTTAGAGTTACCAGGAAAGACTTAAAGAGAGAGCTAAGCTGAGCGAGGAGGAGACATGAGAAGTCGTTGAGGGAAAACCCTCAAGCTTTCTATAAGGGATAAAAGAATGACAAGTAAGATTAAAGCCAATCAAGGACAGTAGTGAGAAGTTGTGCATGGATTCAGAGAAGATAGGAGAGGTGCTAAATGAATATTTTTCATCAGTATTCACATTGGAAAAAGACAATGTTGTCGAGGAAAATAGTGAGATGGGATTGAGGTTCACAAGGAGGTGGTGTTAACAATTCTGGAAAGTGTGAAAATAGACAAATACCCTGGGCCAAGTGAGATTTGTCCTAGGATTCTCTGGGAGGAGGAGATTGCAGAGCCTTTGGCTTTGATCTTTATGTTGTCATTATCTACAGGAATTGTACCAGAAGATTGGAGGATAGCAAATGTTCCCCTCTTGTTCAAGAAGGGGAGTAGAGACAACCCTGGTAATTATAGACCAGTGAGCCTTCCTTCGGTTGTGCGAAAAGTGTTGGAAAAGTTAAAAGAGATCGGATTTGTAATCATCTCAAAAAGAATAAGTTGATTCGGGATGGTCAATACGGATTTTTGAAGAGTAGGTCATGCCTCCCAAACCTTAATTAATTATTTGAGAAGGTGACCAAACAGGTAGATGAGGGTAAAGCCATTAATGTATATGGATTTCAGTAATATTCAGTAATTTGATAAGGTTCCCCCTGGTAGGCTACTGCACAAAATACGAAGGCATGGGATTGAGGGTGATTTAGCAGTTTGGATCAGAAATTGGCGAGCTGAAAGAAGACAGAGGGTGGTGGTTGATGGGAAATGTTCATCCTGGAGTTCAGTTGTTAGTGGTGTACCGCAATGACCTCTTTTGGGTCCACTGCTGTTTGTCATTTTTGTAAACAACTTGGATGAGGGCATAGAATGATGGGTTAGTAAATTTGTGGATGACACTAAGGTCAGTGGAGTTGTGGATAGTGCCAAAGGATGTTATAGGTTACAGAGGGACATAGATAAGCTGCAGAGCTGGGCTGACAGGTGGCAAATGGAGTTTAATGCAGAAAAGTGTGAGGTGATTCACTTTGGAAGGAGAAGCAGGAATGCAGAGCACTGGGAGAATAGTCAGATTCCTGGCAGTGTAGATGAGCAGAGAGATCTCTGTGTCCATGTACATAGATCCCTCAAAGTTGCTGCCCAGGTTGATAGGGTTGTTAAGAAGGCATACGTTGTGTTAGCTTTCTTTATTAGAGGGATTGAATTTTGGAACCACGAGGTCATGCAGATATACAAAACTCCTGGTGCAGCCGTACTTGGAGTATTGCGTGCAGTTCTGGTCACCACATTATAGGAAGGATTGGAAGCTTTGGAAACGGTCCACAGGACATTTACTAGGATGTTGCCTGGTATGGATGGAAGATGATGTGCGGGTTAGGTGAATTGGCCATGCTAAATTGTCCATAGTGTTAGGGGAATTAGTCAGAGGGAAATTGGTCTGGGTGGGTTACTCTTTGGAGGGTCGGTGTGGACTGGTTGGGCCGAGGGGCCGGTTTCCACACTCGGGAATCTAATCTAATCTTGTGAGGCAAGGCTGACTGACTTGAGGCTGTTTTTGTTAGAGAGAGAAGAAGGTTGAGAGGTGACTTAACGGAGACATATAAGATAATCAGAGGGTTAGTTTGGGTGGACAGTGAGAGCCTTTTTCCTAGGATGGTGATGGCTAGCACGAGGGGGCATAGCTTTAAATTGAGGGGTGCTGGATATAGGTCAGATGTCAGAGGTAATTTTTAACTTAGAGTGTAGTAGGAGCATGGAATGCACTGCCTGCAACAATAGTGACCCACCAACTTTACGGATAGGCATATTGACGAGAATGGAATTGGTTAGGTAAGTTAGATGGGCTTCAGATTGGTTCCACAGGTCAGTGCAACACCAAGGGCCGAAGTGCCTGTACTGCCCTATAATGTTCTCGTCCTCCCCTGACTTGCCTTTCCAAAATGCAGGACCTCACATTATCTAAATTAAATTCTGTCAATTGGCTCATCTGATCAAGATCCTGTTATACTAACCTTGTGAACAAGTCTACCACGAGGAACCTTGTCAAACATGTTACTGAGGTCCATATAGATCATGTCCACCGCTTTGCTCTCATCAATCCTCTTCATTACTTCAGAAAACTAAATCAAGTTTGTGCACATGGAAAATCACATCTCACTATCAGTTGACTATCCCTAATCAATCTTTGCCTTTCCAAATGCATGTAAATTCTGTCCTTCAGGATTTTCTCCAACAACTTGCCCAACACCGACATCAGGCTCCCCAGTCTATAGTTTCTGCACCATTACATTTCTGACATCACTTATCCTGCAGCTTAGTGATGAGCGCACTGAGATTTGTGTTTGTTGCGAAATTATTTTTGACTTGTTAATGTACAAATAGTTGGGATTGTGTTTCCTGTCCTTGGAAATATTCCAGTCTTATTTTATACAGAGCCTTTCATGAATTTAGTATCCTACAATCCTATCAGTAAAATGTGTACATGTGCCGTTTTTATAATAGAATTGAGAATGCTATTTGGCAATATCCAGAAAATAAAACTTGCTTTAAAAGCAGCTGGAGTGAAAGATGCCAAATTGAGTACCATGTGTAGAATTTTCCACCACATAGAGTAATTGAGATGGTGAGTAATGGAGGCAAGTTGTGTGCATGGGAGAAAGAGATAAAAGGATTTATTGGTAAATTTCAGCAAGAAAAATCTAAGGAAGCTGGTGAGGAATCTAAACATCAATCACTTTGGTGAAATTGTGTTCCTGTGCTCTTGAGTTAAAAGGTTTTCGTTGAACTGCTTGTAGACCTGAAACCTAGCGTGGTAATAGCATTGCTCTGATCAATTGTGCAGCATTGAGGTGGTACACCGCCACCATAAGAGTTGATCATAAAGAGGTCTTGATATAATAAAAACAGAAATCAGTACAGCTCTAACGCAACTTGAGTACATTTAACTAAATGTCCTCAGGCACATTATTCATGTGCCGTTGGATACTCTACATTGTGGTGCTATTTTGATGGACTACCATTCAACTTTGTGGCTTAGAGCTGTCACCACAAATGCACAAACAACTTCTGTCATAATTCTACAGCTTGAATCCTGATTTTTAGTTGTACCACAGAGATAGCTGATAAACTGAGAGAGAAAAAAATGTTAGGTAGGGTGAGGAGGAACATATTTGGAAATGATTTGGTTGTGCTCAGATGTACCACAGGAACAGAGAGTGTAGGAGGAGGAAGCTCATGCTTTGAAATTGTTAAGCTTGAATCCTGAAGTTTGCTAAGTGCTGAGGCAGAAGTTCCATTTTCAACTATTCACATTTCTTGTTAGCATTTCTCTCTCTTGGCTTATCAGCTATCTCTGTTTGCCTATCCTTTCTCTCTCTCTCTCTCTGGGCTCTGTCTGTATGCACTCTATTCACTCTTCTCTCCACCAACCCCATCACCAGTATAAATGTCACCCTTTGCCAGCTATCTTTGTTTCTGAAGAAAGGTCACTGGACTTGAAACATTAACACCGTTTAAAGATGCTGCAAGACCAGTTGTTCCTCTGGTGTTCTGTCTTTATTTTGATATTTATTATGTTGTACTCAAATTGATTAAATAATAAAGTTAACAGCTTTAATGTAAGATTCCCAGTCAAATTTTCAATTTAAAAACTGCATTAATGCAAGGAGGTCCAAGGAAATGTTCTAGAAGAGTACTTGCAGCAACCCACTGTACCCATCGTAGGGATACTGATGTGATTTGATTTTGTGCATGTGTGTGGTGCTCCATCTTAGTGAAATTGCCCACCATGCCTTGGAGGAATTAATTTGACAACTGGTACCTTCAGTTTTTGCATTTAATGATTACTGAAATTCCAGCCTGATCATGCTGTGGTTTTATAAGTAGTAACCATCTGAATATTTCAGCACATCCAGAACCATTGTGCCCATTCAGCTAACTGATCAAAGCTTAAACAAGTATAAGATCTGTGTTAATGAGAAAACTGTACAAATGAAAGCATTCTCAAATTCTTGTGCTATTGTATTTTAACATTAACAGGTGACTTTGAAATCATGTAAAATATCCAATGTACAAAAATTCTTCCAAGTTTTGAAAATTTTATGTCAAATTTTATCTTCTCACTCGAACTGTACATGCATTTCAAGGGTAATGACTGATCCCTCATCTAGGGATTTCCTGATTGGACGTTATTTCTTCTCTCAGGACTATCTGATGGCCTTGTCCTTACAGCAGGAGCAGCAAAGCCAGGACTTATCCTGGGAGCAGATTCCTGAAGGAATTAGTGATCTGGAACTAGCAAAAAAACTGCAGGAAGAAGAAGACAGACGAGCATCCCAGTTCTATCATGAACAGGAACAGGCAGCTGCAGCTCAAAGCCAGGTAATGAAATGTTACCAAATGGAAAGCAGTTTGACATTGAACGCTTTGAACAACTTTGAGCAATTCTGGTCACTTAAGGAAGGATATTGTTGCTCTTGTATGATTGCATAGGTAAGCAGCAAACTTGACTCCATAAAATGTCCCAACATTTTGCGAAGGATTAAGGAAATCAGGTTTATTTCTTCAAAAAGACGTTTTGTTTGAATTTTGAAGATTCTGAAGTTAGTTAGATATTGGTGCGGACAATTATTCATGGAGGTGAAGAGTTTTAAAAAAAAACAGACCAAAATTTAAAATATGTGAATGTATAAGGAGGAACGTTGATGAAATTGTCAGCTCAAAATTGTGTGTCTCTGAACAAATTATTGGAAAAAAATCTTGATTCACATTCTCAGGATCAAAAGACTTGAGGATAAAAACAGGGCAGGTCAGCAAGCTTGCAGCATGCATTAGTAATAACTTTTTTGCCTCTTCTATCAAGTCCTTAAGTAATCCATCATGATTCTGCATTGGCTGAGTGGAGGATTACACAAGGTATTTCAAGGTTGTTTACTTTAGCTATTTGTAAACAAACCACTTGGTGATATACAACAAAACTTGACTTTTGATTTTGCATCTCTTCAAAATCTGTGTTTGTATAACCATTAGTGTTGAGAGTAGGGGTTGTGCTGAATTCTTCAGTGTACTAATGTGTACCACGGTGAATATCATCAACTTCTGAGAAAATTGCTTTTTAATTTTTAAACTTTTTCAGTGTTGCAGACTGATGACTTGTTTTGATATTTCACAGGATTATAACTTAATTAAAATGCGTATTTCTTCTCAGAAATGTCAGACTCTGTGTAATTTCATTAAAACAGATTGAAAAAGATCTCTGAATCATACCAATGCCACTTCTACAGGGGGTAACCTGCTTACCTACTCTGAATTCAACTCTCTCACAACCTTCTGATGGAAGTTTCTGCATCACCTTTCCTCGTAAAGTTAACCAAATGACTTCAAACCATCTCCACATCTCTCCATTTGATCCTGCCCAGTCAATACTATGGATCATTGTGCTTAACAGAACAAGTAGATGATTTATTTTATGCTTCACTCTAGTTTAATAACCTTTGGTCCTATTTCCAACTAGCTTTTAATCTAACTTGTTTTTTGACGGAATTAATCAAACGATTAATGGGAGGGCTAAATATTCTTCTAATCTTTTGTCTTAATGCAAAGGAAAAGGTAAATTAAGTGAAAGATAATCTTGCAGCCTTTTACACATGCAGAGCTTTGACCAAAATATAGAAGTTACGGAGCACAGAGGAAGTGAACTACATCACCTGAAAGTATTGTGGAATACACAGCCAAGTGCTGAAGAGCCACATAATCAAGCATAATTTTGCAGAACATGTTTTACAATAAATAAATTGCAATTGATTCACAATGTGCATTATTCTAAGTAAGTATGGGAAATCCTCAAAATGAAAGTTCTAACTGACCTATTACACGAATATTAGCTTTCTTTCTTTTATCCCTCCCAATCTTCTGCGCGAACACTTATTGTGCTAGAGATGCCTTAGATACTTGTTCCAAGCACCTCTGTGCACACTCCCCAGACATATTCTGAAAGGTGTCTCACTGTGGGATCCCTGTGTAGCTCATCCATTTTAATTGGCTCATATCATGTAATGGCTCCCGTTGAAGGAATATCGTTATTTTAAGAATTATTTTTAACTTCTTTTCTCTTGGAAAGTCATTTTGATCACTGGGTTCTCCATAATTATCATGCACAACACCGTTATCTGTCAAATAGCAACATTCTTTCAATGAAACCAAAATCAATGTTGGACAAACTCCGATCTGGTAGCATCTGTGGCGGTAGAAACAGTTAACATCTTCAGAATGCTTTCATGGGCTGGAAGATCTGTTTTCCAAGAAGTGCAAAACGTATGGTGTAGAAGTTTGAAAGCTCAGCTACAGTAGCAGTTAAACCCTGCTTTTGTAGATTCAGGTGCAGTGTTGTCCTAAAATTACTGTTCCTTTTCATCATTTATTTGTTGTGATTTCAAACTTATGCTGTACATGTTCCTCTAAAATTCCAGGAAGGTCAACAATCACAGGCAGCAACTGCTGGCAAACAACCTGCGGGCACTGAACGGAAACAGCGTAAGGAAACAAAGGAAAAAGAAAAGGACAAATGCATTCTCTTGTGATGGAGGTTGGAGTTTACCAGGAACTAAGTGCATAACCCTTTAAAGATGATATGCCGCCTGTGCCTGATCCCGAATTGTTCACACTTTGAGAAGCGAAGGGATGACTTCTTTACTACAGTCGGCCAAACTTTGTTCAATGTTGCACAATGCACTATATTCACAATGGAGTTTCTATGGCATTGATTGATGCAGTTACATTTCATTTGACATAAATCATTGTTCAAAACATACAAGAAGCACCTTTATGTGTTAACAGTGAAATCACAATGCTTGTTTTCAATATCACTAAATTAATTAATGCAATCAGCTAATAAGCTATCTTGGCTAATACTGCCTCAATTTTATTACAGGACAATGGCAGTTTCACGGTATGTTTAGTTTTAATGCTCACAATAAGTGACAATAGCTAGATTTTTATTTTAGCTTTCATTAAGTGCTACTAGAACTGATCAGCCCAGTGAATTACAGAAAACAAATAAAAATGGTCTTTCATGCAATGGCTTGTTTAAGAAATGCTGACACAAATTTTGATAGGATACACATGGAGAAGTTGAACAATATTTTGTCCAATTGACAGCTATTTTTCCATGAGCTGGTTTTATTTTGAGCCATATTAATCTGAAGGAATACAAAAAGACAGGTTAACATTTAATAGTGGTATCTCTTGCTTCAAGTTTTCTTTAACTGAATGAATGTGCTTTATGTTTTGAAGGAATTTAATTTTTTTTCAAAAAAATCGTGTGGAAATGTGTGAAAGCAGTGATAAGGAATGTAAGGTATCAGCAAGTTAGCAAACAAAATCATGAGTGAATATACTCTGTATTTTCACTAAGATAGTGTTTTAACTTGACAATAAAATTGTAAGCTTATTAATGAGTTGTGGAAGGCCCAAAACATGGTTGAAACCTTGTGTTCCGCGCAATGTTTTTCGACCAGCACAATACATGAACAGCAGCATTCTTTCCAATAACAGATTAATGCCTTCAAAATTGTTTGGTCAAATATTAGTCAAGCCCATAGGCAGTAGCTAAGTTAGGTTTCTAAATGGGACCAATATCCAAATGGTGAAATTATAACATGATGATAGAAACATAACTTTATTCCTTGCGGTCTGTATGATACATTTAATATGATGGTAAGACGTTGTGCATGTATTGTTCGTTGGGACATGGTTAATGGAACATGCAAACAAACACTAAATTGTTGATGGTGAAGTTTGAAGGAATACTGTCTGAAAGTTCATTTTTATACTGTTGAGGTTGGCTTAGATTATGATCATCCTTCTAATAATGTAGCTGTTTTTGTGGATTTTAATACATGGACCAGTTTATTTATTTGAATACCTCTAAAAGGGCACCCTCAGTTAAGAGTGCTTGAAGCAGTTTTACATAAAGAGGAGACATGTTGCAACCCTTTGGCAACTGAGGGGGGGAAAACATAAAAACATTAGACCTGTTTACTTAGACGTAAATATTTATTCATTATGAAATCATTTTAAATTATTTCGAGGTGGGCAACCCAAGCATTTTTTAAAATGGTTTTTGAAGGAATCGTGTTGCACTTAGAAATTTCCTTGCATTAGGAAGTTCTTTACCTAGAATAGGTATAGTGAACAAGATTGTTTGAGGGAATTGCTTTGATTGAGGGAATTGCTTTGAATTGCCTGGCTGTGTTGTGGATTAGCTGACATCTGTAATGCATGATAATTTTATAGGTCCTGCAGTAACTGTTCACCCATTCTATTGTAAACTTGTATTTGCCTCATTAAAATATATTGATATTAAAAGTACCAGAAAATCAAATATGTATAGATCTAATTATTTGCAGTCCTAGACTAGCATTTCCACGCTAGGTATTGATGTAAATTTTTCAAGAACAGATATTAAATACCTAAACCAGACTGGTACTGAAAGTGCTGTACAACTGCCCACCAATAATAACCTCTTCAGAGTCCATTGAAAAATTGGGTAACTGTTCAAAATTTAGAATCTGTAACAGAATTGCAGTGGAGACTGAGGTGAGAGTCTTGTGTAGCAAGTGCAACTCTGCTTACGGGTATATGCAGTACCTTAAATAATAATCCAATATGTGCAATTGACTTTTTAATATTTTTAATTCTCTGCATAAAGACAGCTAAGAACTATGCTAAATGTCACCTCCTGGACCAAATGTACTTTAAATATCATTTTGTTCTGTGTTTGCTCATTTATAGGGAATGGTTACAATTAAGCAATTCTGCAAAGCAAACTTTGTGAATCTTATTCAGAATACTGGGTCTGAATGCTCTGCTGAAATTTGGTACAAGAAAGCTCAAAATTGACCAAACCTTTTCATTTCTGAGGAAGCTAGATGTTGCCATTTCAAGTAATACATAAAAACAAGACATTTTAACCATGTCAATCTCTCACAGCACCTATGGGTCGAGGGTTATGTCATTTTTCTATCACAATAATGCACATTAAAGTTAGCAACATCGTGTGTGTATTTGACTATCAATAGTAATGGAAAAGCCAAGTATAGAACAGTGTTAGTTTCAGTAGCTTTTGTACTTTTCAGTTCATTTCAGGGTCTTTGAGACTTATCTTTTATCAAAATACTTGTAATTTTTTTTTAAATACACATTGTGAAAGATATGTTTCAAGTCTGCTCTATGTAATTTCTTGTAAGTTTCTTCTGGATTACAGCTACCATAATAACTTGTTTTTTGTATGCTTGTATTCTTGCAAGTCCTGCACTTTTAGGAGTGATTTTCCTTTTGGTAGTTTTTGATTACTAAACATTAAATTCCATTTGTTTTGTGACCAAACATCTATGTAGCATACTGCCATAAGGTGTTATATACTTGTTGGTGTGGATTATGTGAGTTTTGACAATCTCCTGTCTTTCTTTGAGTGGCACAAAAAAACCTTAATTGGCACTTGGCACATTAAGAAGTAATTGCAAAGAGAAACTTTCTATGGAACGGAGACTTTCTTGTTCATATTTTTGGTGTTAACTGAAGGTTGAGAATATAGCTAATTCTTATTGTCTGCATCTTGTTACCCCATCCAGTTTGGAAAAATTCGAAGACAGCAGTACATGGTGCCATCATAATTCTCAAGTTCCACTTTAGTGGGTAAATCTACAATGTTACATTTTATGCTTTGTATGTACTTTGTTTATTTGCAATATACTAAGTTATCTTCTGAACATCCTGGAGGAGCAATTGAGGAGTATTTTGGTAATGGAATTTCTAGGTTTTTGAAATCTTAAAATAGGAAGCACATCATGTTTGCAAACAGGAAAAATAACAATGAAAGTGTTTAACACATTAATACTGACATGGAACAAATGAGATAACATAGTAATTTGGGTGTCAAAGTTCAAAATCACTGCCCACATTATAATTGTAGAGTTATTTATGTTTACACCTTAAAACTGACAAATAAATCTATTAGCCCATATCTCATTACAGAGCTTTTTACTGTGTTTGGCATAGATTGAGCACGAAATGCTAAGCAGTGAGTGGTATCCGAATAGTCTCTTGTAAATTTGTGCAAGAAATTTTAGGAAATGGTATACTGTGACCAAATCAGCTTTTCCAGCTGAACTGTACACCCATTAGTGCCTAGAAAACCATCAAAAAAAGTAAAATGTGGCTTTATTTGCAGTTTTACAAGTGAAACATTACTGGAATCATGTTACATTGGAGCATTCAACTTTGGTCAAATGTCTTTAATTTATTTCGTACCAGTTAGTGCAAAGACTTCTGTTGTTGCAGAAGGCTGTTAAAATTGGTAAAACATTAAACTAAAATAAAACACATTTCTTGCAATGATATTTGTGTTTGGAATTATTTTAATATAACTACCTTTTTTTGAACAAGTGCAGCTATTTATGACTTTAATGTATTAAGTATTTTGAAGTGTTTCAAATAAGCATGAGATAGAATTAATATGGAGCCAGAGTTGTGTATTTAATGGCTTAATACTTTGAGGCTCATGAGTATGAGGCTGTTACTAAGGATTTTTTAAAAAAGCTGAAATCAGTTTTCTGGTTTCATGTCCTATGGTGGTTTTTAAAAAATATATATGCACTTTGGCCTAAAGAATTCTTTATCTTCCAATTCTGTCCTTTACATTGAATTGGCAGCACATCATTCTGAAGCTGGGACAATAAACATGCTTGTCAATTTTCCAATCATTATTTTCCTCAATTCTAGATTATATAATGTTCTGCTACTCTGACTGTCTCCTCCAAAATTTCCTTAAAACACTTCTAGGAATTAATCCTCATGTTAAAGACAGGAAACAGTCACAGGTTTCAGCCATAAAACACTTTTCCTCCTTGCTACACCTTTCATAGAAAGTCAGCAAAATTGGAAGTTATAAAAATGCCAATCTTTAAGAATCCGTGTTCAAAACATTTGTTCTGCTTTTTAAGAGGAATGGAGCAAATGGAATGGTTAGTTTCTATGTACATTTTTCTGCCTAGGGAATGGGATCAATGAGCACTGCTGGAGAGTTCTGCACTTTGCATCTCTCTTGCAACATTGCTGGCAAGACCTGAATTTGGCCATTGCTCCGTAACAATGAATGGACTGGTTTGCTCGGCCAAGTCAGTGTGCAGTTTAGAGTCAACCACGATATTGTGGATCGAGAGTGGCATGTAGAGACACCCCAAAAAGGATAGCAGATTTACTTCTGTCAAGGTCATCAGTAAACCAATTGTTTCGGAATGCCAGTTTGCTCGCTGAGCTGGAAGGTTCATTTTCAGACATTTCATCACCATATCAGATAACGTCATCAGTGAGCCTTCGGTGAAGCACTGGTGGTATGGCCTGCTTTTTATGTGTTTAGGGTTCCTTGGGTGGGTGATGTCATTTCCTGTTCATTTACTCAGGGTGTTAAATGGGATCTAAGTCAGTGTTTTCCTGTGGACGCAGGTTTGAAGTTCCCCATTGGCTATTCATTCTGCTGTGACATCTAGGAATGGCAGCTTATTGTTGTTTTCCTCCTCTTTAGTGAATTTTATGCCAGAAAGGGTATTATTGATGTTTTGTCATCACGAAACTAATTAGTTTTGTTTCGTGATGACAAAGGTGTCATCCACGTAGGTGGTTGGTAGTGCTGTTTGTTTGAGTTTCTGCATTACTGCCTCTGATAAGAACCCTGATATGGGCGATCCCATGGGTGTTCCGTTAGTTTTGTTGTTGAAGGTGAAGTGGATGGTAAGGCATAGATCCACTAGCTTGACAATATTGTCCTTGCTGATGAAGTTGGTGGTGTTTGGTGTATGTGTCTTTGGTTCTTCTAATAGTGTAGTCAGTGTTTCCTTGGCCAGGTTGATGTTGATGGATGTGAATAGGAATGCTATGGCAGGGGAGATCATTATTTCATCCGCTTCTACCTTGGTGTCTTTGGTCTTCAAGAGTTCTTGGGTGGAGTGTTCGAGTGGTGTGAGTATTCTAAGTGTTTTATTCTTTGGTGTAGCAGCTTGGTTAATCTGTAAGTTGGTGTTCCAGGTAGCAAGACTGTATGGTCTGAGGAGAGCTCCTGGTTTGTGAATATTGGGTAACCTAGAGAAACGTGGTGTTGGAGCAGTTAAGTTTCACTTTTGGGAAGTCGCTCTTATTTGATTCTCAAGATTTCTGAAGTTTTTTGATGAGGCTTGTGATTTGATTCTCTAGTTATGGGGTTGGGTTTGTCGCCACTTTTGCTACCTGCAAGCAATGTTCACTTTCTGATTGTAGTCTCTTATTTAAAATGACTTTCGAGCATCTTTTGTCTGCAGGTAGGATGACGTTTTTAGTCCTAGTACTTTCCTTTCTTGTATATTTCCTTCCTTTTTCCTGCTTAATGTTGGTGCGACTGTCTGATGGTTTGCTGGGTTTCTTCTGTGAGCTTAGTGTCGTTTCTAATGCTAAGAAATCTTTCTTGTCCGCATCCTGGAAGTTGTAACTTAATGCTCTTACTAAGACGGTTGGCACTCCAACCAGAACTCTATCAACAAACACATTGACTTGGATCCCATTTACCACCCACTGAGAAAAAGAACAGGAAATGACACCATCAACCTAAACAAAAAAAGTGGGCCATACCACCAATGCTTCACTGGAGGCTCACAGATAATGTTACCTAGTAGTGACAAAACGTCTAAAAATAAACCTTCCAGCTCAGTGAACAAACTTACAACCAGAACCTCAACCTGAGCTACAACTCTTAAAACTCAGTAAAACCAAATGGTATTTTTTCTGATGTCTTTATGCCCTATTAGCAACAAACCTTTAGTTCCCAGGGTGGGATTGGAATCTAGGTCCCAAAACACAAGTCTGGACTGGTAATATGTACATCCAGTGACATGACCATTACATGACTTATCTTTCCCCATCAGCCATATGTGGAGCAATACTACAATTTAATTTGTGAGATACTGGTATACTGGCCGTCTTCAATCATTTCCCCTTAAATCCTGAAAGGTCTGCTTACAAAATAAAATTCTGAAAAATGGAGCAAAATATCTCTACAGCAGGTTATTGAGCTCAGGTTTGTCTATTCTGAACCACTCTCCTTTGGCTCAGCCTTTGGCCTTGGTTCTTTTGTTTGCAGATGAGTTCCTTTTAAGTCTAGTTGAACTGATGTTGAATGAGTGTGGTGCTGGAAAAGCACAGCCAGAAGATAATTAAATCCAAGGGAGGTAGGATGTGATTACGTGATGAATTTTCCTAATATCACTGTGTTTAGTATCAATGTAAAAAATGACTGTGTTGCTGTTTGACTATACAAAGAGAGAGTCTGGAACACATTTCAGTCTGAATACTTGGGAGCTATTGCCAGCCACTTGTACTTTGTAGGGAAAATCCATTTTGAACTAAATTGGTTTGTTAGTGAGAATAGAATATTTTAATTTTGAATGTTGTTGGCGCAGTAATACAGTTTTAAAATTAGAATACACTCAGTTGGATTGAGATAACTATCTCAAACATATTTGGAAGAATTTTTAAAGCTTGCACTTTGTTACTTGAGTGATCTGCAGATATTTTAAACTGTTGAAATATTTTGACCAATTTTTCACTTTATAAGTTGATATCATGTCAATTTACTTTGAGCTGTGCATTGAAAGCAAACATATCATTCAATAAATTTACTTTCTTTCCATCTAATCTTAAAACATATCCTCCCTTTGATCCCAATTTTCATGCCAAGATTGACAAGTTTGGTTTGAACCAGTTAAATAAAGTCCTTCCTACAGCTCACAAAAATACTTCTAATTGAATATGATCTAATTGTTAACAGTGCTTCATGTATGTATTGCAATTCATGTACATAAACAATCTTAAAAGAATGCTGTATGCTTAGACCAAGAATGCATTACCAACAGTAAAAGTTAAGTCTTTTAAAAGTTGACGTTTGATAACTAGCTGGGGAGGAAATCACCATTGTGGAGAAATAAGCCTCCTCACCCTTGTCCTCAGAGATCCATCTGTTCGTTGTCAACCACCAAGTCATTGTAATTATAAAGTTCCTTGTGGATGATATTCTCTATTGTGAGATAGTAGCACTGTGGGTAATTGGGACTTCAAACAGATTTAGCAATTTGAAATTGTGCTGCCATGAGACACTGGGACTCAGCAGCAGACCTATATTCCTTTTAATCTACCCCCATCCTTCCATCTAAGGTCCTGGCAGTCGTACTGAAGACATCATCATCAGTGCTAGTGGTCAAGTTGTTCCCATATTATGCACAAAACAAAAGTATTTTTGCCTTTATGCCTTGGCTAATAGAGTTTAGGAACAGGGAAATTATGCTCTAACTGTATTAAATGTTAATTAGACCACAGTTGAAGTAGTGTGTGTTCTGGCTTCCACATTCCAGTAATCATATCCCTCAAATTTAGCAATACATAGACTAGAATAATTTGTCACTTTTTTGTAAAAAGTGTTACTCCCGCATTGGTTGGAGAGTTTATCATTAATACCATCCATCCAATCCATCTTATTTTTGTGGGAACAGAGACGGCAGGGGAGATGAAATTAAGAGTAGACGGGAAGACAGACTTCCCCTTGGGAGCATCAATGACAGAGTATAGATTTAACATTATTTGGTTTGCAGACATTTTGTCCACTTTCTAGGGGATATCCTCAGTGCTGTGGAGACTCCTGTGAACTGACAGTACAGCAGCGCTTCACAGGGGGCTCTATAGCACTGAGGATGTCCCCTAGAAAGGGACCAAATGTCCAGCTGGTAAACAGTGAGAACGACAGAAGGAAAGTCCCTATTGGAGTCAGACCGAGCAAACGATGGCTACGAGATGAATCAACTTAGAGGACATCAAGGTCATGTTTAAAGGCCCAACTATTCAACTTTAGCAATTACCTACTAGTGATTGTGCCATATTCTGTATTCACAATTCCTCAGCCACTGAAGCAAGCCATGTCATATGCATCAGACATGGAAACATTCGAGCTGAGGTTGATAAGTTGGCAGTAACAGTGTTACCATCTATATCAGACAATATCCATCTACCCTTGATCGCCAGAAACATTATCTTGGTTGAATGCCCTAACATTCTTGATTAGCCCATGTATCGTCACTCATCTAACCCCTCAAAGCCTGTCCTCTATTGGTGAGGCAGAAGTCAGGAATTTTGACAGAATACATTCCACTTGTTTGGCACTCATCCATACCTTCGACACTCAATACAATGCACAGTAGCAGCAGAGAGTGAAATGCATATCATGTAAATGTTGGCTGCAACTTACACACGTTCCTTTGATAGCACCTCAAACCTGTGAACATCAAACATAGGAACACTATCACTTTCAAGTTCTCCAAGTCCATACCATTCTGCCTTGGATGTACATTGAAGCATTGTATGAGGATTGGAGCTCATCAGGGTGGCTCATCACTGCCTACACTACTATGATCAATAATCAAAGTAAAATGCATTATTTCAACCAATTCCTTGCTCACCATGTTTGATTCATTAATTCTATTCTATCAACCAATGCAACAAGGCTTATTGTTTTTAAAGATGTTTATATAACCACTTCCACATATTCAAATGCTAGATCATAATGATCTAGAATAATTTTTTGGATAATCACTGAAATTATGATGGAACTTAAGTTCCATTAGCATAGACAAATGCCAACTGTTTTAACAAATATTTCAAATTAAAAAACATAACTGGAAAAGTTCTGGAACTCCTTATATCTGTTTGTGTACCTACAGCAGATGGATTACAAGAGTTCAAGGTAGCCACTCATCACTATCTCCTAGAGCAATTAGTGATGAGCAACAACTGTTGGCCTTGCTGGCAATGCTCAATTCCTCAGCAATTAAAGGGCTTGTAACTCAAATTAGCGAGACAACAAGTCAGTGACATCAAAATAAGAATGTGAATCAAGAAAAGTAACATCCGACTCCAAAAAACTCAACTTCATTAAGATTTATTCCAAAAATGCAAGAATACATTTCCCAGCATCAGTACCACATTTATACATGTGAACTTTTAAAGAACAATCTTCCTTTGGATAAGAAAAATCAAATTGTTGCTGGTAAATGTAGAAAAGAATTGTCAATAAATACAAGCACTATTTTGCAAAAAAGGTGAACCCCCCCCCCACCCTGTGCGCTGTTCAACATTTGAATGATCACTGTAGAAAAGCGTAACTACAGGAAAATGACATTTGTGCAATTCACTGTTATAAAACATTGTGAATAATCTAGTTGAGAATATACAGTGGAGCCTCAGTTATGTGCTTCCATTACTTGCATTCTCAATTATTCATGAGATTGCAAATTTAGCTTATGAATGATTTTCAGACAGTTCCTGATTCAGCTGGTTAAGCAGATAATTAGATATCCAGTGCTTGGCTGAATTTACTAACTGTGCAGCTGATGTTCAGGGGATAGGACATTAACAGCTACGGCCGTCAAGCATTCATTAAAAATATTTAATTTTTAAAATACAAAAGCTTGGATGTTATGTACATGCACTAGGAGTTTGATTAGGCCATCCAAAAAGATACAACTGAGCCAAAAATAACCACTGCCCGACTAAGGGACTTCTGA
This sequence comes from Chiloscyllium plagiosum, assembly GCF_004010195.1. NCBI lineage: Eukaryota > Metazoa > Chordata > Chondrichthyes > Orectolobiformes > Hemiscylliidae > Chiloscyllium > Chiloscyllium plagiosum. Next base: position 18,082,320 of record NC_057745.1, on the reverse strand, counting down.
CCATCGAATTTTCATTATTCATAGAGAGGGTTCCCTCACCACTCCAGCAGCAGATAACTGGGGTTCCACTGCCATTTCTCTCCAATATAAGACATTTACACAAAATCAGATTGCAAAGTATTAACGGTCTAGTCTTCTCCATTTTCGACAGTAGTGGTGGTAAACAAAAAATACATTAGTAAGTTAGTCACAAAACCATTCTCTTAAAAAGAAACAAGGCCTAATAATGTGTCTGTCGAACAGGAAAAACATTTGTGAAAAGATAGTTGGTTGTACACATTGAATAAGACTACCAAGTACAGACAAATCTCAAAACAAAAACACTAACTGCTACAAATATTGGTACATCAGAATCTTCGTGGAGCACCCCCTTTGAATGGCTTAAACCGACCATCTCCTGATCCATGTATTCCTTTGGAGCCTGAGACATTGCCTCCTTGCATTGTGTTGTTGGTGATCTGCACAATTCTGTTTGCTACAGAAGGACTACAGTGGGCAATGAGAAAACATAAGATACTTGTGAAGAATTCTGATCAGTGGCCACAAATGATTTGCACCTAAATCTTAGTAGAGAAAATATTAAAACTGTAACAAAACATGCTAAATGAAGCAAAACAAAATGATTGAGCAACATAACACTTGTTGCAACTTTTTTCAAAGATATATTAATGCAAAAATTCATGTCAATGTACAAGAGGAGATTAAAAAACAAGTCACTCTGGACATCTGTGGAACACTTTCCTCATGAATTACGGTATCTATTAGTTTGTAGTACCAAAAACTTTCAATAGAATGCAAAAGGAAGCATTAGAGAGCCACTAATCAGCATCTTCTGAGTTCTCAAATGTGTTCTGTGCGGCAGGAACATTTCAGATGTACTAACAGGAGCCAGTTCTACCTTTTGAAAAGAAATGGTCAGAATTAAAGAGCACCCATGTTAACAAATAAGTGCAATGTTACGGCTTGAACATTCAAATGTAGTTATGTATGATCAGTATAAAGTGGAATGTACGTATTTAGTGGATGGGCCATTTCTTTGTTTGATCAAAATACTTTATATGCAAGCTTAACTGTTCTTTTACCTAGGCTGCAACGATTCCCACACAGATTGAGGCAAAGTCCTCCTTCTCCAGGTTGTAACGGTGTTGAATATGGATAGTTAATCAAATAGAGATACCAAATACCAACCCAAATCTGTCACCATCCAAATGCCAAGTTACAGGCAGAGGCAACATCAAATTTATTAAATAAAACTAAAGAAAACATTTTGATGTTGCAGCTTACTAGAGTGAACCAAATATAAAACTGATATGTTGCCTCAGTTTTGCAAACAAACCAAAGTTTGTATGGCAATATGCTAGTTTCATGATTATTGTAGACTTATTTAAAGAATTTAAATTCCATGTTGATAGATGTCTTGACCATGCTCAAACTTATCACAGCCTATGACTACTGGTAGAGATGTTAAATTGCACACAAGGACAAGTTTTAATCTGGTTACAAATTGAGCAAAGTCAATATTTAAATAAGCAAAAAGCAAAGTTGAAGCAAGAACCAAATGTTTTTCAGGTAAGATTTCAACGTTATAGAAAGAAAAAAAAAGCTTTTCTGATTTATAAGCAGCACAGTGCAGGACAAAAGATTAAGAGGGAGAAAATCACAAATTAAAAATCATTCTCACTGAGCATTGCTGAATAAGTTTGGAACTGCGAAGAGAGGCAATCATTAGTCTATTTTTGCCATTCTCAAAAAAAGGCTTTACATAGTTTTCCAAACTGTCTAAAAAGCACCATTTTGCTCAGTTGGCTGGATGGCTAGTCTGCAATGGTTTCAGTTTCTGCATTAGCTCTGGTTACCATGAAGGACTCTCCTCCTCAATCTCTTCCCTTACCTCAGGTTAAATCACATCTTTCTATAGGGGCAAGACTGGCAACTTGACCATTAATCTTCATCTTGCCTAAGTTACTCGTTGCTGCAAAACATCTATTTGGAGTGAAACAAGACTTCTTTAGCAAAGAACTCGAAGACCCTATCAGAACATACCATTGTAAAACTGGCTGAACTTCTACATTCTTTTCTGAAGAATGTCTAAATTTGTAGTATTATCTCCCAAAAATACCAACTCAGCAGAGCCCATTCGGCTGAGAGTTCCTCAAAATTTAAATCCTACATAAAAATATCCCAGGTAGTTCAGCATCTGCAATTGCAGGCTAAGAAGTAGATCACATCATCTCAAGTTACATAACATCTCAGTTCTTTAACACGACATGGAATTTTTCTTTTGCACTGCCTTAAATTTTGAAAATTTAATTTACAGTGAGCCAACTAGCTGAAACATTAACCAATGATGTAATGAACTGTAATATTAACTTTGTTCAGAAATGCCCAAAAGAATCATAGATGGACCACATGAATCTGTAGGAACTTATAATCTCCAAGTTGTGAAGTTGAAAATAAAAATTAAGTATAAAAGTTAGAGCAATAAAATGCAGAAAAATATACAGGTACTGTATATTTTTGTATAATTATCTTCAAATGCAGAAAGATAAATATTTCCAGTACATTGGGAACCAAAGGCCCAAGTAGTTCTGCAAGTTGACAGGTCAATGATTGGTTCAATCATGGGCACACAAGATTGATAATTGAGGTGACGTCCTGAATAAAGGATCATTTTCTTACAGATGTCATTCTTGTAATTAATGAATTGAGGAATTAAAACAGCACTTGAATAAGGCAAAACCCAACTTTTTAAAAAAAGTTTAACCATTTTCAAAGCCTGACTTTTTTTTTGTTTTCAAGGTGGTATTTGACATATGACACTGAGGCATCAGAGGTATAAGGCCCAAAGTTTGACTTCCTACAAGTGTTAAGCCATTCTCAACTAGATCAGCAAAAGAAACACTAGGTTTGGCACATGTAAGGGAAAGAATTGTGGACAATTGCTCACTTATCACAATGGCTTGTTTCTGACAATTTTAAGATCTTGGCAGGAAATGCTGATAGATGTACAGCTGTGGGCAAGAATTAGCTTGTACGCACGTTAGAAAAATTACTATACTTTGCAGGAAATATTTCTAAAAATCAAGAAAAATTGCAGTCCACTGAATAAACCAAAGCACCACGCAGTGTTCAAATTTCAGCAAGCAAGCCATGCTTCTTAAGATAGTATATTAGCATGGATAGAGGTTTGGTTCACTAAAAGAATATTTGGGATAAGTGTTGCATTTTCAGGAATGGCAACTAATTAGTAGTGTGCACAAGGATCAGTGGGCCACAACTGTTTATAACAAATGATTTTGGATGAAGAAACTGAATGTACTATTGCCAAATTTACAGGAGGGATAAAAACAGATAGGAATGCAAGTAGTGAGAATGTCACAAAGAATTTGCAGAGGGATATAGCTTTCTATGGTTATGTCAGGAATAGAAGAATGTCTTGAGAAACATTACGGCAAATCAAGAACAGTAGTGGGAAGTTGCGTGTCGAGTCAGAGGAGACAGGAGAAGCGCTAAATGAATATTTTTTGTCACCACTCAAGGGAAAAAGACATTTTTATCGTGGAGAATACGGAGATACAGGCTACTACACTAGATGGGGTTGATGTTCACAAAGAGGTGTTAGCAATTCTGGAAAGTGTGAAAATAGTTAAGTCCCCTGTGCTGGATGGGATTTATCCTCCGATTCTCTGGGGAGCCGGGGAGGAGATTGCTGAGCCTTTGGCTTTGATCTTTATGTCGTCATTGTTTACAAGAATAGTGTCGGAGGACTGAAGGAGAGCAAATGTTCCTCCCTTGTTCAAGAAGGGGAGTAGAGACAACCCTGGTAATTACAGACCAGGAAGCCTTACTTCAGTTGTGGGTAAAGTGCTGGGAAAAGTTGTAAGAGATAAGATTTAGAAGCATTAATAAAGGAATAAATTGATTAGAGATAGTCAATATGGTTTTGTGAAGGGTAGGTCGTGCCTCACAAACCTTATTGAGTTCTTTGAGAAGGTGACAAAACAGGTGGATGAGGGTAAAGTGATTGATGTGGTATATATGGATTTCCCCATATTAGGCTATTTCACAGAATACGGAGGCATGGGATTGAGGGTGATTTGGTGTTTTGGATCAGAAATTGGCAAGCTATAAAACGACAGAGGGTGTTGTCGATAGGAAATGTTCATCCTGGAGTTCAGTTACTAGTGGTGTACCGTAATGATCTCTTTGGGGCCACTGCTGTTTGTCATTTCTATTAATGACCGAGATGAGAGCATAGAAGAATGGGTTAGTAAATTTGCAGAAGACGCCAAGGTCAATAAAGTAGTGGATAGTGCCAAAGGATGTTGCAGGTTACAGAGATAAGCTGCAGAACTGGACTGAGAGGTAGCAAATGGAGTTTAATGCAGAAAAGTGGGAGGTGATTCACCGCCAAGGTCAATAAAGTAGTGGATAGTGCCAAAGGATGTTGCAGGTTACAGAGGGACATAGATAAGCTGCAGAACTGGACTGAGAGGTAGCAAATGGAGTTTAATGCAGAAAAGTGGGAGGTGATTCACTTTGGATGGAGCAACAAGATTACACAGAGTACAGGGCTAATGGCAACATTCTTGGTAATGTAGATGAGTAGGCAGATCTTGAGTACATGTGCATAGATCCCTGAAAGTTGCCACCAAGGTTGATAAGGTTGTTAAGGTGGCATATAGTGGTATTGGCTTTTATTGGTAGAGGGATTGAGTTTCAGAGCCACGAGGTCATGTTGCAGCTGAGCAAAAAAAACTTCACACTTAAGAGTGTGAAGTTCTGGTCACTGCCTTATAGGAAGGATATGGAAGCTTTGGAAAGGGTTCAGAGATTTACTAGGATGTTGCCTGGTATGGAGGGAAGGTGTTATGATGAAAGACTAAGGGACTGGAGGCTGTTTTCATTCGAGAGAAGGTTGAGAGGTGACTTAATTAAGACATAATCAGGGGGTTAGATTGGTTGGACAGTGAGAGCTTGTTTCCTCGGATGGTGATGGACAGCACGAGGGGACATAGCTTTAAATTGAGGGGTGATAGATATAGGACAGTAGTCAGAGGTAGTTTCTTTACTCAGAGTAGTAGGGGCATGGATTGCCTTGCCTGCAACAGTAGTAGATTGCCAACTTTAAGGGCATTTAAATGGTCATTGGATAAACATATGGATGAAAATGGAATAGTTTAGATTGGATGGGCTTCAGATTGGTTTCACAGGTCAGTGCAGCATCGAGGGCCAAAGGGCCTAAAATGTTCTATACAGACAGACTATGTGAATGAGTAAAAATGTAGCAGATGGAATATGTGGGGAAGTGACGGCTTATGCACTTTGTCAAGAATTGAGGCCCTGAATATTAGTTAAATGGAGAAAGACTGCAGAAATATACAGAAGAGGGATTTGTGACTCATTAGTGAATCGCAAAATGTCAAAAGATCAGCAAGCAATAGGGAAATCAAACAAAATGCTGGCCTTTTATTTCAAAATGAGTGGAGTATAATGAGAGAGATTTTACTAAATCAATACAAAGCACTTGTCAGACAACAGCTGGAATGCTGTGAACAGTTTGAGTCCCTTCAATATGGTAAGATATGCTGGCATTAGAGGCATTCCAAAGAACGGTGCTGCGCTACCAGGTATCAGTCTTATGAAGAGAGGTTGAGCAGATTGGGCATAGAAAGTTGAAATACAGTAGAAAGAAAAGTGATTTCATTGAAAATACAAGATTCTTAGATGACTTGACAGATGAGGTACAGAAAGGTTGTTTTCCATCGTGGCTAAGTGTAAGACCAGAGAACATAATTTCAAAACATTGTGATTCTGTGGAATTCTTTACCATCAAAAGCTATCGAGGCTGGGTCATTATCTCAGGGCTGAGATGGAAAGATTTTTTAATCAGTAAGGGAATCAGGATTTGTGGGGAACGGGCAGAAGAGTGAAATTGAAGATCGTCAAATCAGTCAAGACATCTCAATGAATGGCACAGCAGACTCAATGGGCTGAATTGTCTACTTCTACTCCAAGGTCTTCGGAGTCAAACCCCCAAATCAATGCCCATGAGGTCAACTATGCTTCTGTTCAAAAACTCCAGGGTATACACTATATTTAACTATCTCCTTTATAAATAAGCCTTCCAAGCTCAACATCAAGACTGATGTTAGTATTTTCAAAAACACTTCAGGTCATTTATAGCACCTATTGCTCTGGAAGCTGAAATCTCAAACAAACAATACAAATGGAATCATTTAGGAGTTAATGCTTCTAAAAACACCACTAATATACCAGCCTTCTGCGCAAATTCACCAAATAATTTCAAGACATAAAATTATATCTTCCAGCCCACATTAGATGCTTGGCATTAAAACTTCAAATAATAATCTGTAATAAGATTATTACAGATTATTATAAGATTTGAAAGAGCAAAAAGTAAAAGCCTTTTCCTCATCCCGCTCTTCAGAGATGTGTTGCATCAAGCAATGCTCACTGGTGATTAAATGCAGAGAAGACCAAATTTGGAGTACTAGGACAGCACAGTGGCTAACACTGCTGCCTCTCAGCGCCAGGGACCTGCATTCCATTCGGGATTCGGGTGACTGTCGTGTGGGGTTTGCACATTCTCCCTGTGTATGCATGGGTTTCTGCTGGGTGCTCCAGTTTCCTCCCACAATCCAAAGGTGTGCAGGTTAGGTGATGGGTCATGGCAAACTGCCATAGTATCCACAGATTTGTAAACTAGGAGGATTAGCTATGGTAAATGCAGAGTTATAGGGATATGGTAAGGGACTGAGTCTGGTTGGGATGCTCTTTGGAGGGTTGGTGGAGATTCAATGGGTAAATGACCTCTTTTTGCACTGTAGGGATTCCATGTTAATTTCACAAGCATCCAAAGTAGTGCAAATTATTCATTTAAGTTTAGGTAATATAAGCATGTTACTTTCATATAACTAAAAAAAAATGGAAACACTCAAAACACATCATGTTTATGAGTTGAGAATGCTTTTAATGCATTGGGAACATGTTTTTAAAACACATGTAAAACAAAATTTGCTTTTTCCAACATAGATAACATCGATATACCTTTAAAATTTGACACACAAGTGAGCAAACTATTTTGATGGGTTGGAATTCCTCAATGTTTTATTTATATTACTTGTGAATAAACCTTTCACAGTGAATATCTAAGAGGCTTCACCAAACTACCCATTTGAAAATATCTAGAAGCAACTAATACACAATGCAAACAGATTTTCAGAAAGATGAAGCCCGTTTAATATAAAAACCAGTCAAAAATGTAATACCATACAGAAAGAGTTTACAATACATATTTTAAGATACAAGCAATCAAAACAGCTAACTGAATGCAACTTCAATACCTGGATAGTGGAATCATGCCAGGACCACGACTGTCACTCATTCGTCGCATGTCTTGATAGCCAGTGCCTTGAGAACTAGGTCCAGGATGCCAACTATTCCGTGGTCCTCCTGAATCACGACCATGACGTTCTACCACTACATGTCTGTTATCGTGGTAGTGAGATTGCTGGGAACAGACATCACAAAAATTACCTATAGGCACAATATTCACACTTCTATTTTGCAAATAAATTGTATGCTACATTTCTGAATGAAATCTTTAAAATGACCTACTTGTGGAAACAACTGATTTCATGCTTTTTCCAAATATTAAAGCAAATACAAGATCTGTAAGAATAACAGGGTGGTTATGGTAGGAGATTTTAACTTTCCAAACATAGACTGGGACTGCCATAGTGTTAAGGGTTTAGATGGAGAGGAATTTGTTAAGTGTGTACAAAAACATTTTCTGATTCTATATGTGGATATACCTACTAGAGAAGGTGCAAAACTTGACCTACTCTTGGGAAATAAGACAGGGCAGGTGATTGAGATGTCAATGGGGAAGTGCTTTGGGGCCAGCGACCATAATTCTATGAGATTTAAAATAGTGATGGAAAAGGATAGACCAGATCTAAAAGTTGAAGTTCAAATGGGAGGAAGGCCAATTTTCACAGTATTAGGCAAGAACTTCCAAAATCTGACGGGTGTGGCAGATGTTCGCAGGTAAAGGGATGGCTGAAAAATGGGAAGCCTTCAGAAATGAGATAACGAGAATCCAGAGACAGTATATTCCTGTTAGCTTGAAAGGAAAGGCTGGTAGGTATAGGGAATGCTGGATGATTAGAAAAAGTGAGAGTTTGGTTAAGAAAGCATATGTCAGGTATAGACAGGATAAATCGAGTGAATCCTTAGAAGAGTATAAAGGCAGTAGAAGTATACTTAAAAGGGAAATCAGAAGGTCAAAAAGGGGACACGATATAGCTTTGGCAAATAGAATTAAGGAGAATCCAAAGGGTAATTAGGGAGAGAATAGGGCCCCTCAAAGATCAGCAAGGCAGCCTTTGTGTGGAGCCGCAGAAAATGGGGGAGATAATAAACGAGTATTTTACATCAGCGTTTACTGTGGAAAAGGATATGGAAGATACAGAACGTAGGGAAATAGATGGTGAGATAGATGGAAATAGACGTAGAAAATGTCCATATTACAAAAGAGGAAGTCTTGAAACGCATAAAGGTGGATAAATCCCCAGGACCTGATTCAAGTGTACCCTAGAACTTTGTGGGAAGCTAGAGAAGTGATTGCTGGGCCTCTTACTGAGATATTTGTATCATCGATAGTCACTCGTGAGGTGCCGAAAGACTGGAGGTTGGCAAACGTGCCACTGTTTAAGAAGGGTGATAAGGACAAGCCAGGGAATTGTAGACCGGTGAGCCTGACCTTGGTGGTGGGCAGGTTGTTGGAGGGAATTTTGAGGGGCAGGACGTCCATGTATTTGGAAAGGCAAGGACTGATTCGGGATAGTCAACATGGCTTTGTGCGTGGGAAATCATGTGTCACAAACTTAATTGAGTTTTTTGAAGAAGTAACAAAGAAGATTGATGAGGACAGAGCGATAGATGTGGTTTATATGGACCTCAGTAAGGCGTTCGACAAGGTTCCCCATGGGAGACTGATTAGCAAGGTTAGATCTCATGGAATACAGGGAGAACTAGCCATTTGGATACAGAACTGGCTCAAAGGTAGAAGACAGAGGGTGGTGGTAGAGGGTTGTTTTTCAGACTGGAGGTCTGTGACCAGTGGAGTGCCACAAGGATCGGTGCTGGGTCCTCTAATTTTTGTAATTTACATTAATTATTTGGATACGAGCATAAGAGGTACAGTTAGTAAGTTTGCAGATGACACCAAAATTGGAGGTGTAGTGGATAGCGAAGAGGGTTACACCTCAGATTACAACAGTATCTTGACCAGATGGGCCAATGAGCTGAGAAGTGGCAGATGGAGTTTAACTCAAGATAAATGGGAGGTGCTGCACTTTGGGAAAGCAAATCTTAGCAGGACTGATACACTTAACAGTAAGGTCCTAAGAGTGTTGCTGAACAAAGAGACCTGGGAGTGCAGGTTCATAGCTCCTTCCAAGTAGAGTTGCAGGGAGATAGGATAGTGAAGGCCGCGTTTGGTATGCTTTCTTTTATTGGTCAGAGTATGGAGTACAGGAGTTGGGAGGTCATGTTGCAGCTGTACAGGACATTGGTTAGACCACTGTTGGAATATTGCATGCAATTCTGGCCTCCTTCCTATCAGAAAGATGTTGTGAAATTTGAAAGGGTTCAGAAAAGATTAACGAGGATGTTGCCAGGGTTGAAGGATTTGAGCTATAAGGAGAGGCAGAACAGGCTGGGGCTGTTTTGCACGGAGCGTCGGAGGCTGAGGGGTGACCTTATAGAGGTTTACAAAATTATGAGGGTCATGGATAGAGCAAATGGGCAAAGTTTTTTCGCTGGGATCGGGGAGTCCAGAACTAGAGGGCATAGGTTTATGGTGAGAGGGCAAGTTATAAAAAAGACCGAAGGGGCAACTTTTTCCACTCAGAGGGTGGTACATGTATGGAATGAGCTGCCAGAGGACGTGCTGGAGGCTGGTACAATTGCAACCCATCAGGAGCTTCGGAGGCTGAGGGATGACCTTTTGGAGATTTACAAAATTATGAGGGACATTGAGTCATAGAGATGGAAAGCGTGGAAACAGACCCTTTGGTCCAACTCGTTCATGCCGAACAGATATCCCAACCAAATCTAGTCCCACCTGCCAGCACCCGGCCCATATGCCTCCAAACCCTTCCTATTCACATACCCATCCAGATGCCCCTTAAATGTTCCAACTGTACGAGCCTCCATCACTTTCTCTGGCAGCTCATTCCATACACATATCACTGTGTGAAAACGTTGCCCTGTAGATCTCTTTTATATCTTTCCCCTCTCACCCTAAACCTATGCCCTCTAGTTCTGGATTCCCCAACCCCAGGGAAAATACTTTGGCTATTTACCCTATCCATGCCCCTCATAATTTTGTAAACCTTTGTAAACAATGTCACTGCTTAGCCTCCAACGCTCCAGGGAAAACAGCTCCAGCCTGTTCAGCCTCTCCCTCTAGCTCAAATCCTCCAACCCTGGCAACATCCTTTTAAGTCTTTGCTGAACGCTTTCAAGTTTCACTACATCTTTCTGATAGGAAGGAGTCCAGAACTGCACGCAATATTCCAACAGTGGCCTAACCAATGTCCTGTACAGCTGCAACATGACCTCCCAACTCCTGTACTCAATACCCTGACTGATGTAATGAACCAGACTTTATAAAAAATCTTAACGTAAGGGAACACTTAGGAAGCAGCGATCATAATATGGTACAGTTCAGTCTGCAGTTTGAAAGAGAGAAGGCAAAATCGGATGTAATGGTGTTACAGTTAAATAAAGGTAATTATGAGGGCATGAGAGGGGAACTGACGAAAATAGACTGGAAGCAGAGCCGAGCAGGGAAGATAGTAGAGCAAAAATGGCAGGAGTTTGTGGGTAAAATTGAGGACACTGTACAGAGGTTCATCCCCAAGAAGAGAA